>NC_137611.1:1997150-2172150 GCF_963280865.1 Gymnoscopelus braueri
TTGTCTTGGAGTAAAAGTACAATATTTGCCTCTGAGATGTAGTGGAATAGAAGAAAAAGTACTGAAAATCGGCAATACTCCACTAAAGTAAAAAAAAAAAAACTCAACATTTTACTTAAGTACGGTGCTTGAGTAAATGTACTTTGTACACCTCTGGGTTCGATGTTGTCACGCTCAGCAGGGCGTAGCGGCACCCGGCACACATGGCCTGCTCCATCCGCTTGATGCCCTGCACCCCCCCCCCCGTCCCCCCCGTCCCCCCACTTAGATTCAACAGTGACCGGTATCAGTCTTATGGCATGTGGTAGCAAGTCATCTGTTTTGTATTAGAACGGCTCCTAATCTAGACATCTGGTTTAGATCTACCGACACCCTCAGCTTATTGTGGAAACCAGGGACGATTCATTTGGCACAATCTGACACAAAAAGATGTCACTGTGAACGGACGGACGTAATGACTCTTAACCCATTAACCCAATAAGACCTGAGGCCATTCTTTAAAAAAAAAATCGAAATTCTAACAGTTTTTGGAAAAAAATCTGCTATATATTGTAGATCTGCTATTTTTTTAATAGCCAAAGAAAACTAAAGTGACACAGACAGGTCTTAATGGGTTGTTAAAGAGACTAAACTAAGTAAATGCTTTGAAACCCAGGAGCAAAGTGAGTGTTGGTAGATGATGAACCACGGAGCCCCTTGCTATGTCTCCCACCTACAGAGACACATTCCAACACTGAAAAACAAGCTTCCTCCACTCGTCTCCTATAGCGAAGGAAGGGGGGGGAAACGTACCCGACATGCTCGGTGGACTTATTTAATTTAAACCTTGCTGTGAGTTGAGAGGAGACGAGAAAAGGAAGCCGTACGTTCCAGTTTTGTGTGTGGTGTGTGTAGTACTGTAGTGTGTATACTGTATTATTCTGTAGGGCACAACACCATGGTTAAGAGCATGCGGAAGACAAACTGCTCCATCTGCTGGTTGTTAGAGGCATCTGTTATTTTAGGTAGAGCTCGTCCCTTCCCTCGACCCCTTTGACCTTTGACCTGAGATGAATATTTGGTATGAAAGAGATGTTCATTGTGATTAATTGTTAAACCAGTGATGTGAATATTAATCATGAAATAAAAAGATGAGCAAAAGATAAGTGTGTGTTTTGTCTGTTTGTTGTTGTACTCAGCAGCTCTGTTGAATCATTATGTAATAGGGATGTTAACAATTAATCATCTATGATCCATTAACTACCGTTAAGAATTTAGTCGGTTCAAGTTATCAATGTTTTTAATTAATTTGAAAAAAATAATAATTAAAAAATAAAGTGAGTTTACCATAATCACAGTAATCCTTAATCATATTCCATCATATTCAAGGGCTTTTGGAGATCATTAAGACTGCATAGGGGAGGTGTGTGTGTGTCTCTCTGTCCAGCTGATGCTTGTTGATGCTCGTTAATGTTATATACATCAAGGCAATTATGTTTCTGCGCTCATTTTCGGTTTCGGACAAGAAATGTCATTTTGGTCCTAAAAAATGTCGCTTATCAATTAATCGGTTAATCGATCGATAAGGTTATCTATTATCAATTAAGATATTTTGTATTCCCGGTTTAACCCATTAAGACCTGAAGCCGATTCTACAAATGTCTTCTAAATCCCAACAGTTTTCTGAAAAAACGTATGTTTCTATATCAGTGGTGCTCAAACCTTTTCATGTCAAGGACCCCCAAAATTATATTCATTTGGCCCATCTCAAAATATTTAGTTCCAGGAACACCCGGAAGCAAAGATTTGGGTTAAAAATGTTCTCTTTAAAATAATATATATTCAAAGATTTGCACACATTTTCACGATCTTTCAAAAATAGCAGATCTACAAGCTGGTAGCGCGGCACTCGGTGCCGTGCTACCAGCTTTTGTAGATCTGCTATTTTTGAATAGCCAAAGTAAAGAATAATGCTTTTTAGCTCAAATCAAAAAATGACACAGATGCGCTCCGCTCCCGGTCTTAAAGGGTTAATGGACCCGCTTGTGATGCAAGTCTGAGAGGTGGTTGTTGTTGTTTTTGTACCAGCAGGTGCAGCCAGTGATGAAGCAATAAAAAAAACATATAGTGTCAATTCATTCCCCATAGTGAATGTACAACAGGAAGCGTCACAACAGGAAGTGTCACAACAGGAAGTGTCACAACAGGAAGTGTCCATTGAACCCGTTCCCCTCCTCGTCATTATGGATCCCACCGCAGTTCCAAGCAAACCCCGCCCCCGCTGCTCAGAAGCCCTGGTGACGCAAGCAAACCCCGCCCCCGTATGTTTTGATATTTAAAGGAGGAGTTCACCCAAAAAACAACTTATTTTCTATCAATTGCACACCCCATGAAGCCTTGAATTCATGGATTTATTTTTGTTTTTGTGGCATTCCTAAGACAATAATTTGATGACCGGGTGTGTATCCGGTAGGAGACACAAATAATCTACTTTGTGTCTCCTACCGGATACATTAGCCGGTAGGAGACAGTCATCAAATTATTGTCTTAGGAATGCCACAAAAACACAAATAAATCCATGGATTCAAGGCTTCATGGGGTGTGCAATTGATAGAAAATAAGTAGTTTTTTGGGTGAACTCCTCCTTTAATCTGTGCATTTATAAGTTCAAACTTGGTCTTGATAGAAAGGAATTTCTCTCAGTAAGGAAATCTCCTGTATTGAGACCACGACCGAGAAATACAAAATGGTGGCACATGCACGAGTTTCCACTTTCAATGGACTGTCTGTACAATGATCCGTTTAACCCATTAAGACCGGGAACGCATCTGGGTATCATTTTTAGATTTCTTTGGCTATTCAAAAATAGCAGATCTACAAGCTCATAGCGCGGAACTCGTGCCGGGCTATGAGCTTGTAGATCTAAAAAATGACACACAGACACGTTTCCGGTCTTAAAGAGTTAACTGCAAAACAAGACGCTAGACCTTTATACATCAGGCCAATTAATGATATGCCACCCAACGTGTAATATAGAGTATTAATATTATCTTCATTGTGTCTGAGGACATGCTATTCGAGGCCCGTCCAAGGTCCCATTCTCAGCTGTCCTCGTGTCTTTGACTTTTATCGTCACACCAGCAAAGGTGTAAGGGCACACACACACACGCACACACACACACACACACACACACACACACACACACACACACACACACACACACACACACACACACACACACACACACACACGCACACACGTCCTTGTCCCGCTCAAGTTTGAAATAGGAACCGACATAGCTTTCATTAGAGGGCTTTCTATTGTTAGAGTGCTTGAGGTGGTGTTGAGTGTCTGTGCCTCCCCTCCATGTGTCCTTGTCTTTGTCTTCAGTACTAAGTCCTCTCCATCGCTCAGACTGAGAGGAAGACATTGGCCGTTGCGTGTCCTGCTCTGAGAACATCATGTATTCTCTAAAGGAACGTTTTACTTCTGATGAAGCAACGAACATGTCAGAGAGCACAGCAATACAGCACAGCAGGTAGGCCAACACTTATAATTATTATGAATTATGGTAGCAGTTATAGTAACTTCTGCATGTACCGTATATTTCATGGTGTTCACATAACTGCTGTAGCATATATTCTATGCAGCTCTTAAATGAGGATTCACGGATTACAGATGAAGATCTGAGGTCATTGGTATCTATATGCAATCACAATAAGTGCCGTTGCATAATTTAACTTTTTACAATATTGTATCTGGGACATTTATAATGAGTGAAATAATTTGTGTGCATATACATCAAAATAAGCTTTTACAAATCTCTCAACAGTTTTCAACACAGTTTTCTGTTTCATCCTGATATATCTTGACTGTTACCCCATTCACATGTAGCAGTGGTTCTCAACCTGTGGGTCGGGATTTTTTTTTTTCATGACAGATGACAGTGAAGTGACAATTTAAGAACTTTTTAATACCTCAAAAAGAAAAGAAAAGACAAAGACCAATACTGCATCAAATTGATCAACAAACTATAGGCCTACTATAAAAACTGGTCATATTTCATAAATATGATTATTTGGGGGGGGGGGGGGGTCCCCAGTTGAAATATGATGATTATTTGGGGGGGGGGGTCCCCAGTTGAAATATGATGATTATTTTGGGGGGTCCCCAGTAGAAATATGTTTATTTTGGGTGGTCCCCAGTTCAAATATGATGATTATTTTGGGGGGTCCCCAGTTAAAAAATTATGATTATTTTCGGGGGTCCCCAGTTCAAATATGATGATTATTTGTGGGGGGGGGGGGGGGGGGGGGGGGTCCCCAGTAGAAATATGAGGATTATTTTGGGGGGGTCCCCAGTTCAAATATGAGGATTATTTTGGGGGGTCCCCAGTTCAAATATGAGGATTATTTTGGGGGGTCCCCAGTTCAAATATGATGATTATTTTCGGGGGTCCCCAGTTCAAATATGATGATTATTTTCGGGGGTCCCCAGTTCAAATATGATGATTATTAGAGGTCACAACCTGGTTGAGAACCAGGCTCATACAGTTGCATTGTCAGCTTCCCTCACCTGTGTAACCAGCCGTGATATACTGCAATGAAATATTTACTTGAATAAAAGTACAAAAGTATTGGTATCAAAATGTACTTAAAGTACAAAAAGTTGAAAGTACTCATTATGCAGAATGTCCCATTTCAAGTTTTCAAATGCATTTTGTATACAAATCTTTTGAACATAGCTACAAGCTCACAATGCGTCGCATCGCGACGCATTGTGAGCTTGTAGGACTTTTTCTAGTTTTCCTCTGAGATGTAGTGAAGTAGAAGTAAAAGTACTGAAAATTGGTTTTTTTTTGTTACAAAAGAAAAAAAGCCTGGGGGAGCCATGCAGGAACGATGGTCTTGGACCTAACCAATCAGAGTGCAGAGGGGCGTCGCTCTAAATTTGGTGACGTCAGCGTGCTCCGTGCACAGGCCGGGGGGGGGGGGGGGGGGAGGGGGGGAGGGGAGGGGAGGCGGGGACATAGATTGGTGAAGCAATAGGAAGCCCCGCACGAATCCGGACGGCTGAGTTTGGATCCGCCCTTCAAGACCATCGATTGGGCTCGTTCTCTCAGTCTATTTGTACATTGACTGAACATGACTTAACATCGCTAATTGACAAGATAGTAAGTACAACAATGTTCAACAGTTTTCTGAGAGGTCTGCATTTGATAAAAGTGAAAAAGAAGACAATTCAGATGAAGTTGCAGATGTTTTTTATTCTACTGAACAACGAGGC
Source organism: Gymnoscopelus braueri (assembly GCF_963280865.1). NCBI lineage: Eukaryota > Metazoa > Chordata > Actinopteri > Myctophiformes > Myctophidae > Gymnoscopelus > Gymnoscopelus braueri. The sequence continues at coordinate 2,002,417 of NC_137611.1, forward strand.
ATGCTTATAGAGACACTGATACTTATTCTACTGAACAATGAGGCATGCTTATAGAGACACTGATACTTATTCTACTGAACAATGGGGCATGCTTATAGAGACACTGAAGCTGATACAGATATATTTTATTCTACTGAACAACGAGGCATGTTTAGAGAGACACTGATACTTATTCTACTGAACAACGAGGCATGTTTAGAGAGACACTGATACTTATTCTACTGAACAACGAGGCATGTTTAGAGAGACACTGATACTTATTCTACTGAACAACGAGGCATGTTTAGAGAGACACTGATACTTATTATACTGAACAACGAGGCATGTTTAGAGAGACACTGATACGTATTATACTTAACAACGAGGCATGCTTAGGGAGACACTGATACTTATTCTACTGAACAATGGGGCATGCTTATAGAGACACTGATGCTGATACAGATATATTTTATTCTACTGAACAACGAGGCATGTTTAGAGAGACACTGATACTTATTATACTTAACGAGGCATGTTTAGAGAGACACTGATACTTATTATACTGAACAACGAGGCATGTTTAGAGAGACACTGATACTTATTATACTTAACAACAAGGCATGCTTAGGGAGACACTGATACTGACAGGTGTCTCAGAAAGGATTATTCATCAATGAGCTTCACTCTTCATCCTGGCCTTTCTGAAAAGAAAGATAATGCAAAGTATACATATTTAAAGATCACACCGGTGACATTACATAACGATGTTTATTCACAGCTTTGGCCATACTGTATATCGTACATAAATATTTATCATTTTCCCATTAATTCTCCACAGTTGTCTGAACGTACCTGAATAGTTAAGTCAATATTGGCTGAAATCATTGTGCGGTAATAAGTCATGGATATTTATCCCACCATTTTGTAACCCTTATTCTTCACCCAGTGCCAATGCCTAAGCTGTAATCCTGGGCGCTACTCTCCTCTGCCTGCCTGGGGAGAGCCCCGAACTGAGCTCATGCTTCCTTCAACGCATGAGGAGTGAGCAGGCCGCTTCTTATCACCTGACAGGGGGGAGGTTCCCCGGTAGGACGAAGCTTCTTATCACCTGACAGGGGGGGGTTTCCCTGGTAGGACGAAGCTTCTTATCACCTGACAGGGGGGAGTGTCCCCGGTAGGACGTAGCTTCTTATGACCTGACAGGGGGGAGTGTCCCCGGTAGGACGTAGCTTCTTATCACCTGACAGGGGTGAGTTTCCCCGGTAGGACGTAGCTTCTTATCACCTGACAGGGGGGAGTTTCCCCGGTAGGACGTAGCTTCTTATCACCTGACAGGGGGGAGTGTCCCCGGTAGGACGTAGCTTCTTATCACCTGACAGGGGGGAGTTTCCCCGGTAGGACGTAGCGCGTGGAAGGAACACTTTATTCCGACCAGTTCCTTTTCCCCTCCATCAGGCGCCCCGGCTGACCAGGGGGAGGCAGTATAGTGACCAGGATTACTGCATGTTTTTGTGAGGGTATTAACTGCCCTAGGGGACACAGGGAGAACATGCAAACTCCACACAGAGTAGACCCTTTCTCCAACCCCACCTAGGGTATGGGCACTGATGACGCGGAGGAGAGGACACGCCCACAGCGTCCCCTGGTGGGAATTGAAACCAGGACCTTCTAACTGTGAGGCGACAGCGCTACCGACTGTGCCACCGTGCCCCACCGTGCCACCGTGCACATTGAATGTTAAGATAACTTTGACAACACATAATTATATTTAGTGTGTTGGAATACCTATGTCAAACAACATGAAGTGTCTTCATGTTGATTTGCCATAAAGTGACATAGTGTAATCAAAATGCACTGACCTTGGATCCCACATCGCGGCTCTTGGCACGAAGCTTGTTGACCTGAGACTCGGCGATGTCAGCTCTCTCCTCGGCCTCGTCCAGCTCATGCTGCAGCTTACGGAACTTAGTCAGGTTACCGTCGGCCTGCTCCTCCTGTTGACACAGTGTAGTCAACGCACAGCAGTGGTGGAAAAAGAGTACTCAAATTGTTTCCTTAAGTAAAAGTATCAATACTGCAATGTGGAAATACTCTGTTACAAGTAAAAGTCCGGAATTCTATATTTACCAGAGTAAAAGTACAAAAGTATTGGCATCAAAATGTACTTAAAGTACCAAAAGTAAAAGTACTAGTTATGCAGAATGTCCCGTCTAAAATGTGTAAAATAGAATTTTGAAAATGTTAAAATAGCAGATCTACAAGCTCACAACGTGTCGCCATGCGACGCGTTGTGAGCTTGTAGATCGGCTATTTTCAAATAGCCTAAGCTTACATAGGGCTGAAGTGCTTAATGTCTGTTTTGTAATAGTAATCAAAATCTACAAAGTAACTAGTAACTAAAGTTTTCAAATAATTGTAGTGGAGTAAAAGTACAATATTTGCCTCTGAGATGTAGTGGAGTAGAAGTAAAAGTACTGAACGTTGGAAATACTCCAGTAAAGTAAAAAGTACCTCAAAATTGTACTTAAGTACAGTACTTGAGTAAATGTACTTAGTTACTTTCCACCACTGTCAATGCACAGGAGTACAGTTGTGTTGCTACCGAAGCGATACAAAAGCTAATTGAATGATTGAATGGGGTGAAAATATAAAGAAACAAAAATACAGTGCATAGAAATAACTATCGTTGCATAGTCAATTACTGCTCTGGGCGTGGGATACATGAAATATTGCTGTTCACACAGTATGGATAGTACTTACAGCCTCCTCTGAAGCTCTCTTGTAGGATTTCAGCTTGAGCTGCAACTTGTCCACCAGATCTTGCAGGCGAGTCAAATTCTTACGGTCTTCCTCAGTCTGAAAACAGAACATAAACAATATATTTTCAATTTAAATCGTGATTCGTCAGACTGTCTCAGACTTTTTATCTTTTATCTAATTGAAATGATACCTGGTAAGTAAGCTCCTTGATACGTCTCTCATATTTCCGTATTCCCTTGATACAATCACTGGCCTTTTTCTGTTCCATCTCCACTTCACTTTCAAGTTCTTTTACCTGTAAAGTTGTGGGGAGACAGGTCGACATTTGAATCAGAATCAGAATCAGTTTTATTGTATTATTTCACAATGCACACTAGGCATACAGGGGAGCAAAATACCGTTCTCCACAACTCATGGTGCTTCACATTTAAAAACAATAGACACATTAAAAAGTGGCAAGGCCGTTAAAAAAAATTAAAAGGTAGAGAGAGCAGACAACATTGGTAAAACAATAAGTGCTGATGCATTCAAAGTGCAATATAGATAAAGTGCTATTCATCCCTCAAGATTTTAGTTTTGGGGTCAATATGTGGCGAGCGTTCAGGGTTCTGATGGTTTGGGGGATGAAGCTGTTGGATGACCTGCTGGTGCTTCCCCCTAAGCTCTTCAACCGCCAACCAGATGGCAGGAGTTCAAAGAGATGGTGGGAAGGGTGGGAGGACATTATTTGTAACCAAGTAGCCTTCTCTTATATGGTTATGATATTATTTTCTAAATTAAAAACTCACCCTGGCCTCCAGCTTCTGCACCTGCTTCTTGCCTCCCTTCAAGGCGATCTGTTCAGCCTCATCCAGGCGGTGCTGCAGGTCCTTGATGGTCTGCTCCATGTTCTTCTTCATGCGCTCCAGGTGAGCGCTGGTGTCCTGCTCCTTTTTCAGCTCCTCTGCCATCATGGCAGCATCAGTGATGGCCTTCTTGGCCTTTTCTTCAGCATTTCTGCACTCCTGCAACGCTTCATCCACCTCTGTCTGAAGCTGGGCCGTATCGGCCTCCAGCTTCTTCCTCTGGTTTATCAAGCTAATGTTCTGGTCGGAGATGAAATCTTATTTACGTCACAATAATTTAGCCTAATTTTGGTATGTATTAATATATAATATATAATATATAATATATAATATATAATATATAATATATAATATATAATATATATTAACGTATTGACTACCTGTGAGTTCAGCAACTGGACCCTTTCACTGATATCCAGCAGCTCTTGCTCAGCCAGCTTGCGGCCTCTGTCAGTCTGTTCCACCAAGGATCTCAACTCCTCCAACTCAGCCTGCATGAGGTTGTTGCGTCTCTCAACGATGGCAGTGTTCTCCTTCAGATCATCATTGGCACGCAGAGAATCATCAAGCTGAAGTTGAGCATCCTGAAAGATTTAAAAAAAGGAATAAGTATTTTAGGTGCTTTTGTATCAAGCAGAACGTTTTTGTTTTGTTTCGCACTTGTACCTTTAGATGAGCATGAACAGACTTGAGTTGTTTCTGAGCCTCAGCCGCCTGCCTGTTGGCCTGGCTGAGCTGGATCTCCATCTCATTGAGGTCTCCCTCCATCTTCTTCTTCAGGCGCATGGCTTCATTCCTGCTGCGAGTCTCTGACTCAAGAGAGCTTTGAAGAGTATCCACAATTCTCTGTTGGTTTCTCTTTGCCGTCTCCATCTCTTCGTCCTTCTCTGCTAGCTTGCGCTCAATCTCAGCCTTCACCTGATTAAATTCAAGCTGTGCTCGAAGGTTCTTCCCTTCCTCATGCTCCAGTGTGGCCTAGCATGAGAAGAAGAATGTGGTCTATAACAATTGCAGGTGGAATTTGAACAGACTTTAAGGTAAGTTCAAATGTCATCATAATGTACCTCTGCTTCCTCCAGAGCAGCTTGAATCTCAGACTTTTCTTGCTCCAGCTGTTTTCGATTCTTCTCAAGCTCATGAATACTCTTTCCAGTCTGAGCAATTTGCTCAGTGAGGTCAACTATTTCCTCTGAGGATGAAGAAAATAATTGTCATGATTTTTTTTAAAGATGCTTCAATAGAACACATATCTCCTTACCCTGTAGATTCTTGTTCTCTCTCTTCAGGGTCTCCAGGTGGTCCAGACATTCTTCATAGGAGTTCTTCAGTTTGAAGAGATCAGTGCTCAGAGATCTGGACTCCTTTTGGGAGCTCTCCAACTCTACTTGAGACTCCTCATACTTCTGTTTCCACTCTGCCAGGACCTGGAGGATACAAGAACATGCAACTTTGTCTCCTTCTTTTTATTGTGAACGATTTACCTGCAGTGAAATAATAATGTCAACCTTGTCAAAGTTCCTTTGCTTCTTGTCCAGGGCAGCAGCAGCAGCATTAGATCTCTCCACGTCCACCATGAGATCTTCAATCTCATTCTGCAGTCTGTGTTTGGTCTTCTCCAGGGAGGAACATTTAGCATTAACAGCCTCAACAGCCTCCTCAGCATCCTGAAGACGCTGAGCCAGCTTCTTCCTGGATGGTGATGAGTTTAGAGAAGTTCAAGGAAGATGTCTGTCTAAAAGGTGTGCCAACACACTAAATAACATATAAGGTTCGGTACTCACTTGGCCTCCTCCAGCTCTTCAGTCCTCTGGATGGCATCAGTCTCATACTTGGATCTCCACTGAGCCACCTCAGAGTTGGCCTTGGACATGCCTCGCTGCAGTTCAGCTTTGGCCTCCTGCTCCTCTTCAAACTGTTCCCTCAGCAGGTCAGAGTCGTGGCGAGCAGACTGCAGTGCATGGGCTAATGCATTCTTGGCCTGAAATTGGAACACAATTTAATCCACCTCATGTCATTCAATCTACTAATTATAACTAACTATTATAATTATGTATATGATTATTTGTTACCTTGACTTCTTCCTCCAGTTGTCTTTTCAGATCTTCAATCTGCTGACTGTAGGATAATTTTCCTCTAGTGAGTTGAGACACCAGGGCGTCCTTTTCCTCAAGTTGGCGTGAAAGTTCACCTGATTAGACGTGAATGTTAATTCAGTGCCTTTGACTGACATATTTTAATTGGCCCTTTATTAAAATCAATGCAGTATTTACCATTCTCAGTTTGAAGCTTGGCTTTATGCAAGGTGAAGTCATTGATGGAGCGCTGTCTCTCTTCAGCCTTTGTTTTATATTCATTCATCTGATCTTCCAGAGTCCTGCACATTTTCTCCGAGCTAGCCTGCAATAAATATCTTCATGTTAAGTCAGATTAAGTGATTACTCATCACTTTGTTATCTAAGGTACATTTAATAGAACAGTAACAAAAACTAGAAAACTAACCGTTCACAAGGTCGGGACGAACAGACAGACCTGGAAAACCTGGAAACACACTGTGATTCTCCGGCATGTGTTGAATGCACTTATTGTAAGTCGCTTTGGATAAAAGCGTCTGCTAAATGACTGTAATGTAATGCCGTTTAACCCAATATAAACAGTGCACTACGTACCTTGGACTTAAGGATCTGCTCCATGCTAGAGACCACATCATCCAACTCCAGTCTGACTTCGCTCTTCTCCTTCTCCAGTTTCTGTTTGACCCTCTGCAGGTTGTCAATCTGCTCTCCCAGGTCAGCCACACTGTCAGCTTGTTTCTTCCTCAGGGTAGCAGTGGTGGCCTCGTGATGCAGAGTGGCCTCTTCAAGGTCTCTGCGGATCTTCTGGAACTCGGCCTCCCTCTTCTTGTTCATCTCAACCTGGGCAACTGTTGCTCCACCAGCCTCCTCCAGCCTCTCGCTGATCTCCTCCAGCTCTCTGCTCAAGTCAGATCTCTGCTTCTCTGCCTTTGCTCGAGCAGCTCGTTCTGCCTCAAGCTCCTCTTCGAGTTCCTCAATGCGGGCCTACAAGACACGGGTCAAATGCATCTTAATCATGCTTCAATTGCAGGACATAATATTGTTATTCAACAAGTTGATTTAACTTTCATTACCTGCAACTCCTTCAATTTTTTCTGGAGTTGAGCACTCATTGCTTGTTCGTCTTCAATTTTTCCATTAAGTTGGCTGATTTCGAAATCTTTTCTGCGTATGGCAAAATGTTACAGCGCATTACACCTTGACAACATACTTTTAAATCGTATTATACACTCACAAACTCATGTAGTGGTCATTACTTTTTCAGCCTCTCTTCTAGTTGCTGCTTGTCATTTTCCAGGTCCATGACACTCTCTTGACACAACTTTAAGTCTCCTTCAAACTTCCTCTTAGACCTCTCAAGATCCATACGAATCTTCTTCTCTTGCTCCAGGGACCCTTCGAGCTGTTGCAAGTGATATACTCAGTCAGAATCATTAAGTTATATATTTTCCATCGTGAAAAACTTAAGTTGGGCGCTCGGGTGGCGCAGTGGTAAAGTATCTGCCCACCACCGTGGAGGTTGTGGGTTCAAATCCACCGTGGTGCATCCGGCTTTATTGGGCGTCTATTTGAACACAATTGGCCCCGTGTTCGGGGGAGGGAAGCCGGGCGGGGAGGAGGAGGAGGGTGTTCCTGCACGTACTCCTACGGGCTGCGGGGGACGGCACCTGTCAACAGGGAGCGTTGGGCGGGAGGAGTAGGACGAAGGCTCTACGTCCTCCCGGTGGAGGCTCCTCACTGACAGGTGAGTCAGTAGGATACAACAGCAGTGACAACACAGACATGTGTGAGGGGAGGTATACGACTACATTGGGGTGAATAGGGGGTAAAAAAGATCAAATCTTACATCGTCCACTTGCTGTTCCAGCTTAGCTTTGGCCTTGGTCAGGGAGTTGACTTTGTCTTCCTCTGACTGCAGGTCGTCCAGTGTCTGCTGGTGAGCCTCCTGTAAGGCCTTCTTCTCCTTGGTCAGCTTGGCGATGATTTCATCCAGAGAAGCCATTTCCTCAACCATATTCTTCACCTGTTGGGGGGGCAGGGATGTTGTGTTATTTATGATCTCATATAGTTTCAGGCGCTATAGAATATCGAAGTGCTGATGTCACTCGTTCATCCCCTGGGGTCACAGAGGTTTTCCTCTATGGAGAATAGCATCGGGTCATTTTAGAATCGTCTCATATAAGAATTCATTGTGTATCCAAAAATAAACAAACTGTCCCGGTGATATTGTCAGGGAGGTGGCTTTGTATCGTTTACAGTAGTCAGTCACTCAAATTTGATATGTTTGGTCTGTTTCTGGCGAAGTTAGACTTCGATGCTCTATTGCGAACATACAAATAGATTTTTTTGGTTAACACCTTGTTCTCGGTGGCATGCTTCTCTTTCTCCACTTTAGACAGAGTTAGTTCCAAGTCATCGAGATCCTTCTTCAACTCAGAACACTCATCCTCCAGTTTCCTCTTCTTCGCAGTCAGTTCTGCGTTAATCTCCTCCTCATCCTCCAACCTCTCTGAAAACTCTTTGGATTTAGCCTCCAGCTGAATCTTGCTCCTGATCAGACCCTCACATCTCTCTTCGGCGTCACCAAGATTATCTTGCTCCTGTCATTGAAAACACGCAGGATACCGTACAGTAAATTTGATGTAATGTGATTTTTTTTTTTTTTTCATGTCAAGGACCCCCAAAATGATGTTTTATTTTGGCTGTGAACCCCCTGTCTACAAAAACATTTTTTGCCAGGATTTTTCAAAAATTTTATTTTGAATAGCCAAAGTATATGGTTAAAGTGGTTAAAATGATTGTGACGCCATATTAACTAGTTTTGCTGGGGACCCCCAGGTACCCCCCCCCAAGGACCCCTGGGGGTCCCCCTACCCCACTTTGAGAACCAATGCTGTATCGGTCAAAAGTATAAAACACAAAAAGCTTGAGAGCTTATTTCCATTGTGGTCACGCATTCATTTAGAATATACATTTTTAACATACCGATTGGACTCTGAGCTGTAGGTCATTCTTCTCTTGGAGAAGAGTGACCATTTTCTCTTCCAATTCCTTCTTGCGGGCTTCAGATTTTTCATAGGCCTCTTTAAGTTTGGCAAACTCCGCCTTCATGATAGCCATTTCCTTCTCAGACTCCGCTGACTTCAACAGTGGCTTGATCTTGAAGTACATCCTCATCCATGGCCAATTCTTGACCACCATGAAGGCACGGATATTCCACTGGATCACCAGCAGTGCGTCCCTGCAGAATAAAAACGGATTAAAAAACTAAATCTAGTATACGTAGGTCATTAATGTGTGATTCACACAGCAGGGAACATGTTTTGTTTTGGTTAGGGATGTAATGGTCAAAAAAAAAAAAAAACTCAAGATTTCTTTTGTACTGTATCACAGTGTTGGGGTCATGGTGCGTTTGGCACCAATTGGCATTTGGTACAATGGGTGAAAAAATACCATTACCAATTCTTAACAGTTTTCCTTATTTAATGCAATATATTTTCCTCTTAAACTTGAACTGCAACGTCTGACTAAAATAACAGATTATTTGTCAAATTATATTATAATTTATGAAGATAATATTTCAATATGGCCACAAATATTAGACAGTCAGTACACTTGAGTGCTCCGAACTACTGTATGGGTGGCAATCTATACGGTACGGAGTTTTGATAGGAACTTGTGTTCCACTCAGAATGGGGTTGAAACCCGTGATTGTCATTGGTTGTTTACGTAAGTGTTACTTATGGTGTGAATGGCCATGACCGAGTCGAGTTTCGAGTCTTTGGCCTCAAGTCCGAGTCGAGTCTTGAGTCTTTGAGGGTCGAGTCGAGTCTCAAGTCGCGTGTATGGCGACTCGAGTGCGACTCGAGTGTGTCTCGAGTGCAAGTCTTTGACTCGAGTCCCCATCTCTGCCATGACTAGCCTACTTGCCTGCGCTCAGCAGTCATCAGGAACTCAAGTCTTGCCATAAAACCACGAGCTTTGGCCTGGATACCAGAGATAACTAGAGCCAGTCTGTCGTCTCGCATCTCCTCCAGCAGACCCAGCAGCCCAGCTTTAAAGAACACCTGAAAGACAGTGGAGCAATTACATCACATGCCAGTGGTGTAAAGTAACTAAGTACATTTACTCAAGTACAATGTTGAGGTACTTTTACCTTACTGGAGTATTTCCAATGTTCAGTACTTTTACTTCTACTCCACTACATCTCAGAGATAAATATTGTACTTTTACTCCACTACAATTATTTGTAAACTTTAATTACTAGTTACTTTGCAGATATAAATTATTACGTTATTAAACAACGTAACCTAGGCGATTTGAAAATAGCAGATCTACAAGCTCACAACGTGTCGCATTGCAACACGTTGAGCTTGTAGATCTGCTATTTTCAAACATTTTAGTACTTTTACTTTTGATTCCAATACTTTTGTACTTTTTTTTTTTTATATACTAATTTTGAATTCTGGACTTTGAACAGAGTGCTTCTGTATTGCATACTTTTACTTAAGTAAAACATTTGAGTACTTTTTCCACCACTGTCACATGCTTAGCAAAATCTGTTTTATCAAACTATGAAATACTCACCTTGGTGTGTCCCAGTTTGTACTGGGTATGATCAATTTCCTCCAGAGAACCCAAGAGTTTCTCCGCAGCCTTCTTGTTGTCAATGAACTGGCCGTCTGGGATTGCACTTGGGTTCAAAATGCGGTACCTTTGTGAAATAATAGAAACATTGAAGCAAAAGTTTAAAAAAATCTTAAACATTGTTAAATGAGCAGTAGTTCTCTAATACCTACCTCTGTTTGAAATCTCCATAGAGGATCCTGTTGGGGAAGCCCTTCCTGCAGATCCTGATGCCTTCCAGCACGCCGTTACAGCGGAGCTGGTGCATCACCAGAGGATTCTCCATGATCCCGGGAGTCTTGGTCTCGTTGGGGATGAGGCAGCGCACAAAGTGAGGGTGAGTAGACCTCAGGTTGCTCATCAGCTTGTTCAGGTTCTCCTGTAGGTTAACCATCAGGGATACCAGCATTATTCACCACTCTAACACATTCTTGGCATGTATTGTAATGTAAAGTCAATGTCCCAATCTGAGCTGTTTATACTATGGTGTTGCTCTGTAGATTAGTAGCTCCAAAATAATACATGTTTCTTCATTAGCTTATCTCAGGGGTCTTCAACAGGGGTCCGCGACCCCTAGGGGGTCCTCAGAGTTACTACAGGGTGTCCGCCAAATCTTTGTGTGATAAGATTTTTATTTTTTTACCACAACCACTTGAACCCTAGCATCCCTTTTCTGAGGAGAACTTTAGCCAAAAATAGCAGATTTACAAGCTCACAACACCTCGCAGCGCGAGGTGTTGTGAGCTTGTAGATCGACTATTTTTGGCGAATAGGTTTAGGTGTAGAGGGGAAAAAGAGCAGACCAAGTAAACAAAAAAAGTTTAATCTGAAACACAATTTTATACAATCTAGAGGGGGTCCCTGCTTCATCTCTCTCTCAGCTAGGGGGTCCTTGGCCTGAAAACGTTGAAGACCCCTGGCTTATCTAATGGGGCCAAACTCCGTTTTCAGTTATAGCCTAAATCAGCTCTCAGTCCTGGGAGGAACATTTAAAATGTGTGGATGCCTTGCAAAAAGCTTCAAAACTACAATTCTAACTATTCTACGTGATGATCAATGACCTTGGTTTGTTTACATTATCTCACCCTATGCAAAGCAGACACCGTTTGGAAGGAGGAACCTTTCTTCTTTCTTCCACCAGAGTCTAGAACAAATTGAAAAGACAGCTGTATGAATCATTGCTCACTAATTCCATTTTGAAAAGCTGTTACTAGCCTAATAACCTACTGTATATGAATCATATAGCGTGCTGCAAACAGCAGGGAATCCAGAAATAATTGTAATATATTTGTGGCTACAGTATATTAAGGCATATCAGTGGTAAATGGTGCATTTGCTGTATATAGCGCCTGTATTCAAAGGAAGCACTTTACCATGCGCATTACATTTACACACACACTTCCACACACCGATGGCAGGGGAAATCATGACAGGCACCAACCTGCTCATCGGGAGCAGTTAGGGGTTCAGTCAGTGTCTTGCTCAAGGACACTTTGAGGCTCTAACCCAGGGGGGGGGGGGGCGTGGATCAAACTGGGAACCTTCCGATTCCCAAGTGGCCACTCCCCCTCCTGAGCCACTGCCGCCCCACCATGAGAACAGAAATATTAGTGTGTTTTATTAATACATACCAGCGTCAGACCCTGCATAATCTACAAAGAGGAGGGATAGCAGTTTAAGATTCGACTTCTGGAAGAGTCCGACGACCGTCTCATTCAAAGGGTCTTTGTTCTTCACGAGCCAGCTGCCGATGTTATAATCCACAGTACCAGCGTAGTGAACCAGGGAGAAATGAGCCTCTGGTTTCCCTTTGACAATCCTTGGCTTCTGGAAGTTGTTGGACTTCCCCAGGTGGTTGTCATACAGCTTGGCTTTGAAGGTGGCATCGCTGGCCTTGGGAAACATGCACTCCTCTTCAAGGATGGACATGATACCCATGGGCTGAGGAGAAGGAGATAATGTACTTTGAAGAACAAATACGAACGCGCTAGATAGAGGCATATAATCCCTTTTATTGATCCATGAACACAGTGTATTTCAAGCTCTCACCTTTTCAATCAGGTCTATACAGGCCTGTAAGTCCATGCCAAAGTCAATGAAAGTCCATTCAATGCCTTCTTTCTTGTACTCCTCCTGCTCCAGCACAAACATGTGGTGGTTGAAAAACTGTTGCAGCTTCTCGTTGGTGAAGTTGATGCAGAGTTGCTCAAAGGTGTTCAACTGCAAAAGTACAAAATACAAAACATTAGCATAGACTTCCTTTACATGCTTATTTGGGTTTGTCTTAACTCAACGTGAAAATGACAGCTAATAATACAAAGTCCTCATTGTCAAGTTAGCATAACTCACATCAAAGATCTCAAACCCAGCGATGTCCAGTACACCAATGAAATACTGACGGGCCTGCTTGGTGTCCAGGGATTGGTTGATTCTCACCACCATCCACATGAACATTTTCTCATACACTGACTTAGACAGTGCACCGATTGCGTAGTTCACCTATAGCACGAAAGCCGAAATATATGAAAATTACGTTCATGTTAAGAACATCATTTGTCATTTAAAGGATACCTCACAGTCTCTCATTCCCTGTAATTCTATCACAACATAAAATGTCCTTCCTATCGATCCATCAAAGGAAACTTAGCTATACGCACATGGACTGTGGTTTGTGGCTAAAGAGGCTTCAGTTCAAAAAGGTAGAGCCTGCACACCAAAGCAGGTAAAACATGTACTTCTTTATTACAAAAATAACAAGTTTTGATCCGCTGTGGATCTTCCTCAGGTCATATCAATCCTCCTATTCCTTCTTTCAATCCATTAAAGACAATTCATCCTTACTATAATTATCTTGCATACAAAAAAAAAAAGGAAAAGTGGCAGAGACCAACCAAAGCTGAGTATACAGTAATTATTAAATATAACTCGTACCTGGTTAACATCCTGTCCCTTGGTGACCCACTCGTTTCCAACTTTCACCCTTGGGTGACAGAGACCCTTAATGAGGTCAGCAGAGTTCAGGCCCATCAGATACGCAACTTTGTCAGCATCTGAGGAAATTCATTTAAGCTAAATTATGTCATACTAGAAAAAGACCTGACCTGGAGACCTGTGCTCCACGGAGCACAGGTCTCCGCCAGGTCAGGTAGGTTATTGTGGGCCAGGATGGAATATGAACAATCAGACGGATCAGTCTTGATCACTTGACTATAGAGATAATGTGTACCGATGTGCGTGATGTTTGGACAAAATCTGTAGGAGTAATACAAAAAAAAAGTTTTGCGAAGATCTGCCTCCTGGTGACGCTATAATAGGGCAATGTTGAAAGGGTGGCATGTGTTCCTCAACGTAGAGCGAATGTGCGTGCAAAGTTTCACCACAATCGGACAATCATGATGTTGTCATCATATCGTCTCTGTCGGGTGGAAACCTCATATGTTCCAAAACTGTTACATATCAGGAATTAAAAAAAGAAAACATTAAAAAAATAGCAAAGGTAGCAGATCTACAAGCTCAAAGCTCGAGCTTGTAGATCTGCTACTTTTTCTACTGCTGCTTTTTTGTGACGCTGTAGTATGATCAAGCAGGGTGTATATTTTACGAAAAAACACAAAAAGTTAGAAAATGGAGATAAGAGGTTTCTGATGTACCATCTTACGCCTAGTTGTTTTGTTTCTTCACAACAGTCTCACCTTCAGTACCGTCAGCTTCAGCCTGTTCTTCTCTCTGCTTCTGCTTGAACTTCATGTTCCCGTAGTGCATGATGGCCCCGGTCAGCTTGTAAATGCTGTTCTTCTCTTCTTGAGTAAAACCCAGCACATCAAAAGCATCCTAAATAAAAAATGTTAGAGGATCAGCAAGTTCGGTAGAATTTGTTGATGATTTATTGTTTGACTTTGAAGGATTGAGAACATAAAAGCTCACATCAGTGGCTTTCAGCTCGTCAGCGTCATTGATGGAGGCTACCGTCGTCTCTCCTTGGGAGATGAAGGAGTAGTCATAGGGGTTGTTGGTGATGAGCAGCATTTCTGAAGAGAAGTTGAAAAAGTACAAACAGATAGATAGTATGATATTAAAGCTACAGTAGATAGCTTGTAGCATAATGGATTATGAGCAGTGAATTACATATTTATTACCCAGAAGTTCAGGCTTTGCCTGAGACAAGATCTGGTAGAAAATGTGGTAATCTCGCTCAGCTCTGAGCTGATAAGTCACACGAGACTTCTCCAGAAGATCTAGAAGGACAATGTGTTCTTGTTATTGTGCCACATCTACTACAGAATATGGTCTGCTTAGAGTATCTGGCATATTGCTCAATCAGTGAATTCTTGTTTCAGCTTGTCTCTCTTGACATCGATCATATTTGTTAAAGGAAACAGGGAATGCAAACCCAGCTTTGTCATGACCCCCATTGTTTGCATCAATAATTACATAACTGTTGCTTCCGTTTACTTACAAGTCTCAATATCAGCCGAGGCCAGCTTTCCTCTGTTGTCGAAATGAATTCGGATGAATTTACCCTAGAGGGTAAATGTCATACATTTTCTGGTTGATTATTACTTTCATTTCATGATGGCTACAATACACCTTTGTCTCTTTAATCACCAAGACACTCACAAATCTGGAGGAGTTGTCATTCCTGATGGTCTTGGCGTTACCGAAGGCCTCCAGTGCAGGGTTAGCCTGGATGATTTGATCCTCCAGGGTACCCTGTGTTTGAAACACTTGAATTACTATATGCTATGCATATCGTTGAAACAATGTTCAGCAACATGTTTTGCAATACAAACCTTTTTCTCAGCAGCTGCATCTTTTTTCCCACTTGGCACAGCAGCAATGCTGGCAAAATACTGAATGACACGCTTGGTGTTGACAGTCTTTCCAGCACCAGATTCTCCACTGAAATAAAGAATGATGATTTTAGGTTACCATTATTCTATATGTAATGGTATTTTTGCTGTGTAAATGTATTTGACTTACGTGATGAGGATGGACTGGTTTTCTCTGTCTGTAAGGAAGATTAATGTTAGAAATATGAGCCTTTGAATAGTGCAGTGGTGGTATGGCTTAATGGACAAATGTAGGGATTTATACCTGCCAGCATGTACTGATAGGCATTATCAGAGATGGAGAAGATGTGAGGAGGAGCTTCAGCCCTCTTCTTTCCTCTGTAAGCAACAACCACTTCTTGGTTGTAGACCGGCAGAAATTTGTAGGGGTTGACCGTCACACAGAACAGCCCAGAGTAGGTCTACGAGATAATGGGATGGAGTAGTGGATATAGCAATGAGTGTGTAACTTTGTTGAGTCATTGAAGGAGAATGGTAATGATGCTGTAGTCTTACATAGATCATCCATGCAGCATAACGCTCTTTGAGGTTAAACAGTTAAACAGAATGGTAATGATGCTGTAGTCTTACATAGATCATCCATGCAGCATAATGCTCTTTGAGGTTGAACAGTTAAACAGAATGGTAATGATGGTGTAGTCTTACATAGATCATCCATGCAGCATAATGCTCTTTGAGGTTAAACAGTTAAACAGAATGGTAATGATGCTGTAGTCTTACATAGATCATCCATGCAGCATAATGCTCTTTGAGGTTGAACAGTTAAACAGAATGGTAATGATGCTGTAGTCTTACATAGATCATCCATGCAGCATAACGCTCTTTGAGGTTGAACAGTTAAACAGAATGGTAATGATGTTGTAGTCTTACATAGATCATCCATGCAGCATAACGCTCTTTGAGGTTGAACAGTTAAACAGAATGGTAATGATGCTGTAGTCTTACATATATCATCCATGCAGCATAACGCTCTTTGAGGTTGAACAGTTAAACAGAATGGTAATGATGTTGTAGTCTTACATAGATCATCCATGCAGCATAATGCTCTTTGAGGTTAAACAGTTAAACAGAATGGTAATGATGCTGTAGTCTTACATAGATCATCCATGCAGCATAACGCTCTTTGAGGTTAAACAGTTAAACAGAATGGTAATGATGCTGTAGTCTTACATAGATCATCCATGCAGCATAACGCTCTTTGAGATTGAACAGCACAGCCGGCTCATGCAGGAAGGTGAACATCGCCATGTCTTCAATTTTATCAAACTTTGGCGGGTTCTGAGGATGGACATCGTCCTCTTTCACGGTCACGGTCTGCAAAAACAGATGATTCATCCTTAGACATGAATTGTTAAATCATCGGATCATAATCTATATATCCCCACCTCAAATGAAAAATAATTAAAAAGAATAAAATCTTCTCCTACCTTCCCGAACTCAGTATCAACAGTAACCATGTCACCGTCCCGACTGGTGATGGAGCCCTTAACGTACTCCACCTCAGGGTCAGGGACGAAGCATGCCTTCTTCATGTCAAAGGGTCGAGTCTGGGCCTCCAGGCGCTCTATGTCCGATTTCCTCAGATAAGAAGCAGCCGGCCCAAAGTCTCTCATGGCGGGATCACACATGGTTCACCCTGCATGAGATGACACGTCCTTTTCAGCCATGTTACGTCATGCCCAGTAAAGGGCAGTTTGACTGATGTTGTTTGTCATGTGACAATTTAAAATTGATCATCCACTCCATGCATGTATATATCTATTCTGTATTCATCATCATTACATTCATTAGACCCACATTAGTTCACTACATCTACTTCTAGTGCAGAGATACATACTGCCACATATTGACTTTTATTTACTTACTACTTGTACTTATGTATTATTGTTGGTGTTCAGCAGTCGTTACAATCTTTATAATCGTTACAATATATTGTAACAATTATTAGGACTGTAACAAAAACGATGTTAGTGATTCAAAATTGCAAGTCCAACATAATGAAATCATTCATGTGCATCAATGTGCTTTTGTAAAGCAAAGCTTAACAAACAGACTGGTGTCTGCCTCTTTCAAGTAAAATAATAATCTCAGGTTTGTACCTGGGCTGTTGTATTCCTCAGGAGATCAGATTCTGTGCTATAGCCATGTGAGCCATGCAGGCAAACGCAAATCAAAGGGAGTACAACATTACTTCATCACATTTAAACCACACGTCAAGGTTCACACATCGAAATAATAAATCAACTTCTCATCAAAACCTGTATTAAAATGTACTTTTTTTTAACCAATTGTTTATACCTGTAACCCTGCCATCTGACAACAACGT
This sequence comes from Gymnoscopelus braueri, assembly GCF_963280865.1. Classification (NCBI taxonomy): domain Eukaryota; kingdom Metazoa; phylum Chordata; class Actinopteri; order Myctophiformes; family Myctophidae; genus Gymnoscopelus; species Gymnoscopelus braueri. The sequence continues at coordinate 2,019,875 of NC_137611.1, forward strand.
TCAATCATAATCTGAATATACTGTACAAAGATTAATTCGATTAATTATACTTTATTTAAGTGTTTTGCTTACCTTTGACCGTCAACCTGAATATGCCCAGTGAAGTGATGGAGCCAGTAGCCGACAGGCGGCCGTACATCCACTAATAAAGGATGTCAGTCCACCAAATATGGGGATGATTATCAGAGAAATGGCATCTCGCTCGCATAAAGCATCCTCCTAATTGGGCATGTCTGTCCCTCCTCTCTGCTCTGTGTGACGGGCAGATGAGAACACGGGACGGACAGAGCGAGGGGAAGGCAGAGTGTGTGTGTGTGTGTGTGTGTGTGTGTGTGTGTGTGTGTGTGTGTGTGTGTGTGTGTGTGTGTGTGTGTGTGTGTGTGTGTGTGTGTGTGCGTGCGTGTGCGTGTGCGTGCGTGTGTGTGTGTGTGTTTGTGTTGCGGGGGTTGCGGGCTGTGATGGTGGTGGGGGGGGGGGGGGGGGCAGGTGGGGGGGTGGTGGTAAAAAGATTACCAGCACTCACTTAAAATGCCTTTTAGATCATTCAATTTAGTTTACTCAGGGACAGCAACCCATTTAGACCTGGAACCCCATTATGTAACAATACCTTTGAAGCCGGGAAACCCTTGTTGGGGTTCTTGTTGCTACTGTATGTACAATACATAGCAACATCATTTTTTGGTAATTTTTTAATAAATATTTGAAGTTTTTCAGAACATTTAAGGTCAGGATTTAGAAGGCGTTTAAAAAAAATAATCAGCCTCAGGTCTAAAAACACAATAAAATAACCTAAAAAGGACTTTAAAGTGAGTTCAAGTGATCTGTGTTTCTTTCTTGAATCTCATTCTGAAGCGTGAACCCAGTAAGATGAGTGCTCTGCTCGCATTCCTCTGAAGTTACACATAAGGTCAATTACGCACCAGTAAAACCATGAGCCATGACAATGAATTTAAACTTGAAGGAATGCTTGACACGTTTAAGGAACACATTGACACATTATCCCTGTTTGGGGGCGTGTGAAAATGTACAGAAATAACCATAAATACCAGATCTACAAGATGTGTTGCATTGTGAGCTTTTTGACATGTGACATGCAGTGGTGGAAAAAGTACTCAAATGTTTTAAAAGTAAAAGTATCAATACTGCAATGTTGACGTACTCTGTTACAAGTAAAAGTCCGGAATTCAAAATTTACTCGAGTAAAAGTACACAAGTATTGGTATCAAAATGTACTTAAAGTACCAAAAGTAAAAGTACTGACATGTTTGAAAATAGCCGATCTACAAGCTCACAACGCGTTGTGAGCTTGTAGATCTGCTATTTTCAAATAGCCTAGGTTTAAAATAGGACTAAAAGTGGTTAATGTATGTTTTATAATGTAATAATTTATATCTGCAAGGTAACTAGTAACTAGTTTTCAAATAATTGTAGTGGAGTAAAAGTAAAGAAGCAAAGATTTTAGTTAAAAATGTTCGCTTTTAAAAATACATATATACTGTATATATTCAAGAGATTTGCACACATTTTCACGATTTTTCAAAAATAGCTGATATATATCTGCCATTTTTTGAATAGCCCAAAGTATAAAATAAATTTGAGATCCAATGTGCTATAAATAGCTAAAATGTCACATAATGCTCTCCTGGTTTGAACCCGTTTAGATCTGGAAGCCCATTACATAACTATACCTTTCAAGCCGGGAACCCCTTTTTGGGGTTCTTGTTGCACGTACAGTACATAGCAACATATATATTTTTTCTTTTTCTTTTTTGAATAAATATTTGAAGTTTTTCAGAAAACTTATGTCAGGATTTAGAAGGCGTTTTTAGAATGGGTTAACAGCGGTCGACACGGATCCAGAAGTATGCGCGACACACGTGGTGTCGCTGTGTGATCGTGATCACCGGGTGATTTATATCTCCGTCATGTCATCAGTGTGGATCTGTCAGCGTGATTAATGGCTCATCAGCATATCTCTGATCTGTCAAACGATACGGTGTGAAATAGCAGAAATGTGAAGAGATGGAGAACTGCAGCTGTTGTCTGCACAGCCAAGTCAAGACGGAGGCCAAAAGGTCACGCTAATGAGCCGCTCGTTTCATTATCACTCTCCCCCGAGTGGTGTAAAGTAACTAAGTACATTTACTTAAGTACTGCACTTAAGTAAAATGTTGAGGTATTTGTACTTTACTTGAGAATTTCCAATCTTCAGTACTTTTACTTCTACTCCACTACATCTCAGAGGCAAATATTGTACTTTTACTCCACTACAATTATTTGAAAACTTTAGTTACTAGTTACTTTGTAGATTTAGATTATTATTACAAAACATACATTAACCACTTCAGCCCTATATATATTTCGGCCATTTGAAAATAGCCGATCTACAAGCTCACAATGCGTCGCATCGCCCTCCCAGTGGTGTAAAAAAAAAATCATTCTGCATATGATGAGTACTTTTACTTCTGGTACTTTAAGTAAATTTTGATGCCAATACTTTTGTATTTTTTACTCAAGTACATTTTGAATTCCGCTGTCGTGTCTACATCCTTGCTTGTTATGTAATGCTTGTTACATTCTAAATCATTTGCCTAAGTCAAAAAGTTGACATTAATGCACTTTCTGCCTAAGCCATTTTGGAATGTAACAAGCATTCTGATTGGCTTAGGACATGGGCAATAAAGCACAATGATGCAGCAGTGTTAGGAGAGTAGAGAGAGGCAACACAATTGTCCAAAAAGTGAGTTAGACATTATGCTATGAGGCTAACGCTATCATAGATGGATAGACAGAGACTGAACCTGGCTGTAATTCAACTCTGCATGGTTCCAACAAACATTAGTAATTGCTTGACATTAACCAGCTAAACCCTGTATACCTTGTTGACCATGGGGGTCCCCCAGGGGTCTGTAAATGGTCCACTCCTTTTTCCCCTCTAATAAACGTATTTGCTGAAAATAGCCGATCCTCAGATTTGTCTGGTGTTCCAGGGTACGGTGCAACTAACATCGATTTGCTTAGATTAACCACATGAACCCTGGTCATAATAATAAAACATTTAGCACAAATAGCCAATCTACAAACTAAGAAGCGTCACATTGTGAGCTTGTAGATCGGCTATGTTTGCCAAATGTTCACCTATTTTCGCCAAATGTTTGCCTATAATGACATGCCGAGAATAGGGCGGCTTGAGTTAAGCGTTTAACACGTAGACACGAGATCTCAACAAATCACACTCCATAGCGTTGATTTCATCGACTAAAACTATGATGAAAAATGTTCGTCCACTACCTTTTTTCACTGACGAAAACTAAATAAAAACTAAATAAAAACAAAGCTACGATGACTAAAACTAAGACTAAATATATTGACAATTTTGTCAACAATTAAAAACTAGACTAAATGTTAGTGAGGGACTAGTGGAGAAGAAGTCATTTTATGTTTTGTCGCTCTCGGGTGTTGCACTCTGAAAATAGCAGATCTACAAGCTCTGTGACGCGTTGTGAGCTTGTAGATCTGCTATGTGCAACCAAGTGTAAAATCAGCCAATACGACGCCATCAAGGCACCGACAACATACATTTTAGTCGACAAAATCAACTGCCGATTTAGTCGACTATAATCTGATGATATTATAACGGCCAAGATATGCAGCTCCCTGAGCCGGAGTCGAACCTTCGCCCCACGGCTCACTAGTTCCAGCCAACAACCCCCTGCGCCAAAGAAACTAGCTCCCTCAGTGTAGGAAGTTGTAACTTGGACTCTCCCCTCGGTTTCGAATCGAACCGCGTCCTCGCGCTTCTCGCTTCACCGCACACGGCCAGTCCCTCACGTCCCTCACGCAAGGGCACGCTCCACCTCTGACACCAATGTAACGGCCGAGCAATGCAACGAACCCCCTGCGCCAAAGAAGTTAGCTCCCTCAGTGGAGGAAGTTGTGGCGGTTTGGGGACGCTACACTCTCCCCTCGGTTCAGAAGTGGGATAAGTGTGTAAATATATATATATAACCCGCCACAACTTCCTCCACTGAGTTAGCTAGCTTCTTTGGCGCTGGGGGTTGTTGGCTGGACTAGTGATCCGTGGTGCGAAAGTTCGACTCCTGGCAACACCAAGTTGCCAGGTTCTGGAAAGAAACAAGCAACCAGTGTTAAATCGTTCGGCGTTAGCGGTAGCCTCTCAGGAACTTTCAGCGCATGTTTGACTATCATGAGACTCTACAATGAGTAGTAGTAGAGAAAAAAATAACTTTGCATCGGTTATAATAGATGAATTTGCCTAAGCCACGCGCTCCCATTATGACAACGGAGGGGGTTGAAAAAATGACGACAGGGGAATCTCTGGTAAAAAACAACGCCACTTTTTACGTCGGTAGGTGAGTAACGACACATCAAAGATAACACTTAAAATGTCCGGAATTCTCCTTTAAGGCTGACTGCATTATGTCATATCATAACTTTTGGACCATAACAAAGTCACATAAAAATGCATCGCATTTAACTACAGTGCAATATCAATAGCAGTGGTGTAAAGTAACTAAGTACATTTACTCAAGTATTGTACATTTACTTTACTGGAGTATTTCCAATTATCAGTACTTTTACTTCTACTCAACTACATCTCAGAGGCAAATATTGTACTTTCACTCCACTACAATTATTTGAAAGTTACTTGTTACTTTTCAGATAAATTATTACATTATAAAGCATACATGAACCACTTCAGCCCTATTTTATACCTAGGCTATTTGAAAATAGCCGATCTACAAGCTCACAACACGTCACATCGCAACGCGTTGTGAGCTTGTAGTCTTGTTGGTACGTTAAAGTTGTACAATGCAGAATCACAAATAACGATTTTTAGCAACCTCTGCTGGTCACTACCGTCACTGCATACAATTTCCGTAGTCCTCGATTACCCAGAATTCCATTCGTTTTCACCGGAAGCCGGAAGCGTTTCAAAAAGCGATCTTTTAATTGTTTTATACTATCTACGGATCGTTTCTCTTAGCCAGTGGAGCATTAGTTACCATGAGCTGTGCTTTCTTTTTATGTTCTTTTTCGATCTTCCAATCCTACTTTCTCTTAAAATCAGCGTGAGGTTCCTTTTTGTTATTAGCGCGGTAGTTCCTGGCCAAACAGGAAACCGTTGCGGTAGTTCGGCCACGACGTCATGACGTTGGCCAGGAACGTCATTTTCCCGGGAAAGTCCCCCCCGTCCACGTTCAATAGAAAATATATAAATAAAAGGCTTCCGGGGGTGAAATTCATGGAGTGGGTGTTGTGAAACTTTTGCCACTCACAAAATATATACAATTTAACTTTATTTTTGTTGAAAACGTTACCTAGTATGCCTTTAAGTACATTTTTATACCAACACATTTGTACTTTTACTCAAGTAAATCTTGAATTCCGGACTTTTACTTGCAACAGATACTTCTACTTTGCAGTATTGATACTTCTACTTAAGTAAAACATTTGAGTACTTTTGAATAGTCTTTTGGTGCCGATGTGTCAAAATGTGAGCCACTCATCTGTGCTGTGAACCAACCAACAACTGTTTGGCATCAAGCATGCACTGCATTTACTGTTATATTTACAGTCTGTGACCAATGGCAGTGGAGCCGAATGTCTGGAGGTGTGAAAAGTTCTCAGCACATATTTTAGACATGTAACGCCCGGGTTTTAAACCCCGGTCTCCGGCTTGGAAAGCCAACATCATAACCACTAGCCTAAGGGGGTGTGAAAGGTTCTCATTAAATATTTTAGACACTTAACGCCTGTGATCTGAACCCTGGTCTCCGGGCGTGGGGAAACCCCATCCCGGGTCACGGCACCAACGTAACGCCTGGGAGTCGAACACGGGTCCCCCGCATGGAAAGCCAACGTCTTAAAGGGATAGTTCACCCAATTTTGTTTTACTTTTTTTCCTACGGATCAGTCACCCCATGGAGACTTGAATTAATGGAAATGTTTTAGTTTTTTTGTCGCATTCCTAAGACAATAATTTGATGAGCAACGGACCCGGTAGGCAGCGGTTCCGGTAGGAGACACAAAGGAGACTCTTTGTGTCTCCTACCGGAACCGCTGCTGGTCATCAAATGATTGGCTTAGGAATGAGACAAAAACAAAAAAATATCCATGAATTAATTCATGGGGTGACTGATCGATAATTTTAGGGGTGAACTATCCCTTTAACCGTTATAGCCTAATGGGGAATTCCCCCTTTGTCGGCGGAGATATTAGGGTTTTGGTCATCAAACAGAGGCTCTGGGCCTCTACTGCTACCATTGAGAATTAATTGGAATTAGCAGTTAGGAATCCTTACAAACTCTACCGAGGAACAGCCGATCTACCCAGGTTCATTCCAAAAACACTCAGCAAATTCAATGCATGAATTGCATGTCTTTACTGGCGGGCCATAATTAATACGTTTTAGGAAGGAAGCCGCGAGTCATATAAAATCTGCCCTCGTGCCACAATTGACCCTGGGGCTCAGATGTGGTCATGTCTGGCATAGAGGCATCAATTTAACCACATCAACCCATGTGGCCTTATTCTGGGCATGTTATAAAAGGTCAGCAATCTGCAGAACTTGGTGAACATTCGGCAGACATAACAGATCTACAAGCTGTTAACATGTCGCTCGTAGAGCTTCTATTTTCGGTGAAGAGATTTTGGTGTAGAGGGAAAAAGGAGGGTTACCTCCTTTTTAAGTAAGCCTGACCTCCTTTAAGAGGTTTAAAGACTCAAATAGGTCGTTCATACACACTCATTGAAATTGACGGTGCTGCCTTTTTTCAAAGCGAATAAGCAGGATTCTATAGTATGAGTGATGTGCAGTGTTTTGGTCCCGTTGTAGAGACCAACCATTTGACATTTGATTTTAGTTATGAGCTTGTAGATCGTTTTTTTTTTTTGGTAAATTTGAAAATGTTTTTTTTTTTTTTTTCCCTTTCTTGAAATTGTTTCAAATCTTTTGAAATGTATAGATTTTATTACATTTTTCTTTTCAAAGTTTGTTCTACTATAATGCCCAGAATGGGTCGCCTGGCTCCAGGCCCTGAATCGCTAGCATCACATTCAGGGTCTGGTAGAGACGCTGTAGAAAAGGCGGGGTTTTCTCTGTTGAAAATCTAACCGACCCGATCGGGATCGGGATATAATCCAGTATGAACCAATGGCCAAAGACGCCCCCATCTCAGAAAACGGCTGCACTGAGAGGAGCTTTCAGACTGAATGATGGAGTGAAACTAAATGAACATTCAGGCTGCGTGTCAGGCTACAGAATGGGGACACCGGAATTAAAGAGGTTAACTATAGCGTGGCCACACACAGGCCAAGGACATCTCCATTCTATTCCTATAATACTCCTACTGCTACGGCGCCCTGGGGCTTCTTGATATGGCTTTGTCTTTTTTTCTCCTTTTATCCTCGAACACAAAGATAACCTGTGAAATTCCTGCCGGGTACATGTGCAGGGTGGAGGATTTACTGGACTAATTCAGCAACAGGTGCATCCTGACTGACACAGTACTGTACCAGGCTGCTCCAGGACAATGGCACTGTGTGTGTTTTGTGTTCAATGAAAAATGTGTCTCAGCACCAGTGTTGATTTCGTCGACTAAAACTATGACGAAAAATGTTGATCGACTGCCTTTTTTCGCTGATGAAAACTAGATAATAACTAAATATATTGACAATTTTGTCAACAAATACAAACTTGACTAAAATGTTAGTGAGGGATCTAGTGGAGAAGAGATCCAGTAGAACTAAAAGACAAGTCATTTTTTGTTTGGTTGCGCTCGGGCGTTGCGCTCTGAAAATAGCAGATCTACAAGCTCACAACGCGTTGCGCTGCGAAGCGTTGTATTTGTTGTGCATGAACATATGGGACGGGTTTATAACAGAGGCATTTTTTTGTTATCCGCCCCTTTGAAATGCAGGTTCCACACACAGATCTGAACATATTTTGTGCCAGGGACCGCCATACAAGATTTTTGTTGTTAAAATGTTTTAAAAAATATTCAAAAAATATCACTTTTTATCCCAATATTTTTTGAAAATAGCAGATCTACAAGTTCACAACATGTCACGATGTGACACGTTGTTAGCTTGAAGATCTGCTATTTTAAAATAGCTAGTCATAGACCGGCCGCTTGTTCTTCTTGCAAAATCTGGCAACACACTGATTACCTGCATTACAACACCTGTAGCCTGCTAGGGAGGAAGTGGACAGATATTGAATGAAGCTGAAAAGAGCAATATGGCACCGCCTGGACAAGAGCCAAGAATAAGGTGAATAACACAACACCAGGGCCTACTGTACTGTACTGTACTGTAGGCAGTACAGTACAGTAGCCTACAACTGACACATGCAGTGGTGGAAAAAGTACTCAAATGTTTTACTCAAGAAAAAGTATCAATACTGCAATGTAGAAGTACTCTGTTACAAGTGAAAGTCTGGTGTTCAAAATGTACTTGAGTAAAAGTACAAAAGTATTGTCATCAAAATGTACTTAAAGTATCAAAAGTAAAAGTACTAAAATGTGTGAAAATAGCTGAGGTATAAAATAGAGCTAAAGTGGTTAATGTATGTTTTATGATGTTATAATGTATATCTACAAAGTAACTAGTAACTAAAATGTTCAAATAATTGTAGTGGAGTAAAAGTACAATATTTGACTCTGAGATGTAGTGGAGTAGAAGTAAAACATATTGAACATTTTAAATACTCCAGTAAAGTAGAAATTCCTCAAAAAGTACAGTACTTGAGTAAATGTACTCGGTTACTTTCCACCACTGCTGTTCATGTCCCATTCTCAGCTGTCAACAGCTCCTGTGTCTCTGACTCTGCAGGAAGGTGTGAGGCCTGCACCTTGCCCCCCACTTAAGTTTTGAAATTAGAGCTTCCATTTAAAGGGCTATTGTTAGTGTGTTGGTTGTTGTGTCAAAGGGTGAGCGTTGTGAGCGGGTGTTGAGTGCTGAGGGAGGGCTGTCAGATCCGTTAAGATCCACTCAGACTTCAGGACGTCTGAGGTCTGACAGCATCTCCTGAAGGAAAGAACGCTTGGCTTCTGATATCGCAATTTACAACATTACATACAAAGGAGAGAGATATGAAAAGTCCTAGAGCTGTGTCCACGCTCTCTCTTGACTTAGTAGTTTATGTTCTTTTTTCCTTTGTTTTTAGGAGTGGTCTTTGAAGACCCTGCCTTGGGATATTCCAGGTGTATCTGCTGTTTGTCGGTCATGGAGCCGTTGACCTCCATGGCCTCCTGTGGGCTCTGAGGAGCTTCTCTCACCGGGCTTTAGAACACATGAAGCCAGGATGCGTGTTGCCGGAGGAGGAGAACGAGGAGATCAGAAGATATTCCTGCCTGTCGTTTTCAAAGAGCCGTTCTGTGTCAAAACACATCAGGTAGGGCTCAAACATTCAAACATTATTCTCTATTTGTGTTCCAATAATGTTGTAACCAAATGGACCCTTTCGGGTTGGTTACAAGTAGATAAAGGAACAGCAGTTGTCTTTGCACCGATACAACTTATATTCCTCATCATTGTGGATAGCTCACTGACTCATCTGAGTCAGTGGTTGTCAGGGTGGACTGTGGGGACCCCCAGAGGTCCTGGAGGGGGTTCCAGGGGGTCCCCAGCCAAAGGTGTATTTTAGTTTCACTATGATTCAGTAAACTTGATGTTGTTACAATTTAACAACATTCAATCCCGGAACGCATCTCTGCCATTTTAGATGTATTTGGCTATTCAAAAATAGCAGATATACAAGCTCATAGAGCTTGAAAAGTCTTTGAATATATATATTTTTAACTGAACACTTATCAAATATTTTGTTCCAGGACCTCCAGAAGCTAAGATTTGAGTTACAAATGTTTGCTTTAAAGAGTGTATTCAAAGATCTGCACAAATTTTCACCATTTAAATGATCTACAAGCTCTGAGCTTGTATATCTGCTATTTTTGAACAGCCAAAGAAATCTAAAGTGACTCAGATACGTTTCCGGTCTTAATGCATTAAAAGAAAATATACTGTATATGTTTGACATAGAAAAATTCCATTGACCGGATCTGTAGAGGGCGCAGCGGAGTAAGTGTTTTCCTTCCGGTGAAATATTTGACGTTTTGGCCAAAAAGTGTATTTTGGACGTGAGGTGGTGTTGGGGGGGGGGGGGGGGGGGGCGGGGGCTCAGAGTGTTCCCACTTAGTAGAGTTGGCTTTCAACTCCATAAAACCGTCTTTGTTTTGGTGAGTAGAGAAAGTGTATCTTTTTATTTTTACTGCAGACGAGAGGCTATGCAGCCTGTGGTGCGAGCGCACCTTAAAGGTATCATGACATTCATTTTCACTTTTTTTATTTTCAATGTTTTATTTGGGGTTTTATGACCTCAATTACACCCAAAAAAACTGAACTTAAAACATTCAGTGGATTTTCTGTGGTCTGGGGTTTTCTGAATAATTAGGCTGAAAAGTAATCTGAGCTTGGCCCTTCGACAGTGAGGTCACTGTCGAATAATCCCGCCCACTCTCCTCCTCGCCCCTCCCCTCCCCTATCCTTTCCTTTGGGGGGGGGCGGAGCAGAGGCGATGATTGACAGGCAAAATCCCTCACCAGCGACACCCGCAGGCAAAGATTTCTTTTTTCATTGCAGTTGAAAAGGCTTTAGAAATGTGAGAGAAAAACACCTGCCATTGATCACTGGAATGGAATTTTCACTTAAAACTTTTTCACAAGTTCACCCAAAAAATGACTTATTTTCTATCAATTGCACACCCTATGAAGCCTTGAATCCATGGATATTTTTTTGTTTTTGTCGCATTCCTAAGCTAATAATTTGATTCCCGTCTCATACCGGCTAATGTATCCGGTAGGAGACACAAAGTAGATTATTTGTGTCTCCTACCGGAAATACACACAGTCATCAAATTATTGTCTTAGGAATGCCACAAAAACAAAAATAAATCCATGAAATCAAGGCTTTGTGGGGTGTGTAATTGATAGAAAATAAGTAATTTTTTGGGTGAACTCCTCCTTTAAGCCTTAAGGAGAACTCCTTCTAAGGCTATGAGTCAAATTCTACTCTTTTCTGAAGAAAGTGACACTGAACTGTCTACTTTCTGGTTCTTAACCTCTTGTTTTTTTCATGCGATTAATTTCCCCGAAAACGTTCATTAGTGTCATGAGTATATCCATATAGAATGCAAATATAAGGCTGTGATAAAGCGATACATTTTTTATTTGGAACAAAGTCATCAACTGGTATGAATGAGGCATCACATATAGGAATAGTTTTGATAGGAAATACTCGTAACACACCAGTAAATAAAACATCTACTGATGCACACACTTGGACACATCATCAGTGTTGTTTCCTGGAGTCACTGGGTGTTTCGGGGTCTCGCAACAACAGACACCCTCCTCCAGGCAACCCGACCCAGGCTGATCAGACCCCGGCCTGTGTCCAAGTAGCATGCTACTGCCCCCTACTGTCTCTTGAGGGGAGTAAGAGACACGCTACTGCCCCCTACTGTCTCTTGAGGGGAGTAAGAGACATGCTACTGCCCCCTACTGTCTCTTGAGGGGAGTTAGAGACATGCTACTGCCCCCTACTGTCTCTTGAGGGGAGTAAGAGACACGCTACTGCCCCCTACTGTCTCTTGAGGGGAGTTAGAGACATGCTACTGCCCCCTACTGTCTCTGGAGGGGAGTTAGAGACATGCTACTGCCCCCTACTGTCTCTGGAGGGGAGTAAGAGACATGCTACTGCCCCCTACTGTCTCTGGAGGGGAGTCAGAGACATGCTACTGCCCCCTACTGTCTCTGGAGGGGAGTAAGAGACATGCTACTGCCCCCTACTGTCTCTGGAGGGGAGTTAGAGACATGCTACTGCCCCCTACTGTCTCTGGAGGGGAGTAAGAGACATGCTACTGCCCCCTACTGTCTCTGGAGGGGAGTAAGAGACATGCTACTGCCCCCTACTGTCTCTGGAGGGGAGTTAGAGACATGCTACTGCCCCCTACTGTCTCTGGAGGGGAGTTAGAGACATGCTACTGCCCCCTACTGTCTCTGGAGGGGAGTTAGAGACATGCTACTGCCCCCTACTGTCTCTGGAGGGGAGTTAGAGACATGCTACTGCCCCCTACTGTCTCTTGAGGGGAGTTAGAGACATGCTACTGCCCCCTACTGTCTCTAGAGGGGAGTAAGAGACATGCTACTGCCCCCTACTGTCTCTGGAGGGGAGTTAGAGACATGCTACTGCCCCCTACTGTCTCTGGAGGGGAGTAAGAGACATGCTACTGCCCCCTACTGTCTCTGGAGGGGAGTTAGAGACATGCTACTGCCCCCTACTGTCTCTGGAGGGGAGTCAGAGACATGCTACTGCCCCCTACTGTCTCTGGAGGGGAGTTAGAGACATGCTACTGCCCCCTACTGTCTCTGGAGGGGAGTCAGAGACATGCTACTGCCCCCTACTGTCTCTGGAGGGGAGTTAGAGACATGCTACTGCCCCCTACTGTCTCTGGAGGGGAGTTAGAGACATGCTACTGCCCCCTACTGTCTCTGGAGGGGAGTCAGAGACATGCTACTGCCCCCTACTGTCTCTGGAGGGGAGTTAGAGACATGCTACTGCCCCCTACTGTCTCTGGAGGGGAGTTAGAGACATGCTACTGCCCCCTACTGTCTCTAGAGGGGAGTCAGAGACATGCTACTGCCCCCTACTGTCTCTGGAGGGGAGTTAGAGACATGCTACTGCCCCCTACTGTCTCTGGAGGGGAGTTAGAGACATGCTACTGCCCCCTACTGTCTCTGGAGGGGAGTAAGAGACATGCTACTGCCCCCTACTGTCTCTGGAGGGGAGTAAGAGACATGCTACTGCCCCCTACTGTCTCTGGAGGGGAGTTAGAGACATGCTACTGCCCCCTACTGTCTCTGGAGGGGAGTTAGAGACATGCTACTGCCCCCTACTGTCTCTGGAGGGGAGTTAGAGACATGCTACTGCCCCCTACTGTCTCTGGAGGGGAGTTAGAGACATGCTACTGCCCCCTACTGTCTCTGGAGGGGAGTAAGAGACATGCTACTGCCCCCTACTGTCTCTGGAGGGGAGTTAGAGACATGCTACTGCCCCCTACTGGCTCAGAGTGTTCCCACTTAGTAGAGTTGGCTTTCAACTCCATAAAACCGTCTTTGTTTTGGTGAGTAGAGAAAGTGTATCTTTTTATTTTTACTGCAGACGAGAGGCTATGCAGCCTGTGGTGCGAGCGCACCTTAAAGGTATCATGACATTCATTTTCACTTTTTTTATTTTCAATGTTTTATTTGGGGTTTTATGACCTCAATTACACCCAAAAAAACTGAACTTAAAACATTCAGTGGATTTTCTGTGGTCTGGGGTTTTCTGAATAATTAGGCTGAAAAGTAATCTGAGCTTGGCCCTTCGACAGTGAGGTCACTGTCGAATAATCCCGCCCACTCTCCTCCTCGCCCCTCCCCTCCCCTATCCTTTCCTTTGGGGGGGGGCGGAGCAGAGGCGATGATTGACAGGCAAAATCCCTCACCAGCGACACCCGCAGGCAAAGATTTCTTTTTTCATTGCAGTTGAAAAGGCTTTAGAAATGTGAGAGAAAAACACCTGCCATTGATCACTGGAATGGAATTTTCACTTAAAACTTTTTCACAAGTTCACCCAAAAAATGACTTATTTTCTATCAATTGCACACCCTATGAAGCCTTGAATCCATGGATATTTTTTTGTTTTTGTCGCATTCCTAAGCTAATAATTTGATTCCCGTCTCATACCGGCTAATGTATCCGGTAGGAGACACAAAGTAGATTATTTGTGTCTCCTACCGGAAATACACACAGTCATCAAATTATTGTCTTAGGAATGCCACAAAAACAAAAATAAATCCATGAAATCAAGGCTTTGTGGGGTGTGTAATTGATAGAAAATAAGTAATTTTTTGGGTGAACTCCTCCTTTAAGCCTTAAGGAGAACTCCTTCTAAGGCTATGAGTCAAATTCTACTCTTTTCTGAAGAAAGTGACACTGAACTGTCTACTTTCTGGTTCTTAACCTCTTGTTTTTTTCATGCGATTAATTTCCCCGAAAACGTTCATTAGTGTCATGAGTATATCCATATAGAATGCAAATATAAGGCTGTGATAAAGCGATACATTTTTTATTTGGAACAAAGTCATCAACTGGTATGAATGAGGCATCACATATAGGAATAGTTTTGATAGGAAATACTCGTAACACACCAGTAAATAAAACATCTACTGATGCACACACTTGGACACATCATCAGTGTTGTTTCCTGGAGTCACTGGGTGTTTCGGGGTCTCGCAACAACAGACACCCTCCTCCAGGCAACCCGACCCAGGCTGATCAGACCCCGGCCTGTGTCCAAGTAGCATGCTACTGCCCCCTACTGTCTCTTGAGGGGAGTAAGAGACACGCTACTGCCCCCTACTGTCTCTTGAGGGGAGTAAGAGACATGCTACTGCCCCCTACTGTCTCTTGAGGGGAGTTAGAGACATGCTACTGCCCCCTACTGTCTCTTGAGGGGAGTAAGAGACACGCTACTGCCCCCTACTGTCTCTTGAGGGGAGTTAGAGACATGCTACTGCCCCCTACTGTCTCTTGAGGGGAGTAAGAGACACGCTACTGCCCCCTACTGTCTCTTGAGGGGAGTTAGAGACATGCTACTGCCCCCTACTGTCTCTGGAGGGGAGTAAGAGACACGCTACTGCCCCCTACTGTCTCTTGAGGGGAGTTAGAGACATGCTACTGCCCCCTACTGTCTCTGGAGGGGAGTAAGAGACATGCTACTGCCCCCTACTGTCTCTAGAGGGGAGTCAGAGACATGCTACTGCCCCCTACTGTCTCTAGAGGGGAGTCAGAGACATGCTACTGCCCCCTACTGTCTCTGGAGGGGAGTTAGAGACATGCTACTGCCCCCTACTGTCTCTGGAGGGGAGTCAGAGACATGCTACTGCCCCCTACTGTCTCTGGAGGGGAGTAAGAGACATGCTACTGCCCCCTACTGTCTCTGGAGGGGAGTAAGAGACATGCTACTGCCCCCTACTGTCTCTGGAGGGGAGTCAGAGACATGCTACTGCCCCCTACTGTCTCTGGAGGGGAGTCAGAGACATGCTACTGCCCCCTACTGTCTCTGGAGGGGAGTCAGAGACATGCTACTGCCCCCTACTGTCTCTAGAGGGGAGTTAGAGACATGCTACTGCCCCCTACTGTCTCTTGAGGGGAGTTAGAGACATGCTACTGCCCCCTACTGTCTCTGGAGGGGAGTCAGAGACATGCTACTGCCCCCTACTGTCTCTGGAGGGGAGTTAGAGACATGCTACTGCCCCCTACTGTCTCTGGAGGGGAGTCAGAGACATGCTACTGCCCCCTACTGTCTCTTGAGGGGAGTTAGAGACATGCTACTGCCCCCTACTGTCTCTTGAGGGGAGTTAGAGACATGCTACTGCCCCCTACTGTCTCTGGAGGGGAGTAAGAGACACGCTACTGCCCCCTACTGTCTCTTGAGGGGAGTTAGAGACATGCTACTGCCCCCTACTGTCTCTGGAGGGGAGTAAGAGACATGCTACTGCCCCCTACTGTCTCTAGAGGGGAGTCAGAGACATGCTACTGCCCCCTACTGTCTCTAGAGGGGAGTCAGAGACATGCTACTGCCCCCTACTGTCTCTGGAGGGGAGTTAGAGACATGCTACTGCCCCCTACTGTCTCTGGAGGGGAGTCAGAGACATGCTACTGCCCCCTACTGTCTCTGGAGGGGAGTAAGAGACATGCTACTGCCCCCTACTGTCTCTGGAGGGGAGTAAGAGACATGCTACTGCCCCCTACTGTCTCTGGAGGGGAGTCAGAGACATGCTACTGCCCCCTACTGTCTCTGGAGGGGAGTCAGAGACATGCTACTGCCCCCTACTGTCTCTGGAGGGGAGTTAGAGACATGCTACTGCCCCCTACTGTCTCTTGAGGGGAGTTAGAGACATGCTACTGCCCCCTACTGTCTCTGGAGGGGAGTCAGAGACATGCTACTGCCCCCTACTGTCTCTGGAGGGGAGTTAGAGACATGCTACTGCCCCCTACTGTCTCTGGAGGGGAGTCAGAGACATGCTACTGCCCCCTACTGTCTCTGGAGGGGAGTAAGAGACATGCTACTGCCCCCTACTGTCTCTGGAGGGGAGTAAGAGACACGCTACTGCCCCCTACTGTCTCTTGAGGGGAGTTAGAGACATGCTACTGCCCCCTACTGTCTCTGGAGGGGAGTTAGAGACATGCTACTGCCCCCTACTGTCTCTGGAGGGGAGTCAGAGACATGCTACTGCCCCCTACTGTCTCTGGAGGGGAGTAAGAGACATGCTACTGCCCCCTACTGTCTCTGGAGGGGAGTTAGAGACATGCTACTGCCCCCTACTGTCTCTGGAGGGGAGTTAGAGACATGCTACTGCCCCCTACTGTCTCTGGAGGGGAGTAAGAGACATGCTACTGCCCCCTACTGTCTCTGGAGGGGAGTTAGAGACATGCTACTGCCCCCTACTGTCTCTGGAGGGGAGTAAGAGACACGCTACTGCCCCCTACTGTCTCTTGAGGGGAGTTAGAGACATGCTACTGCCCCCTACTGTCTCTGGAGGGGAGTAAGAGACATGCTACTGCCCCCTACTGTCTCTGGAGGGGAGTTAGAGACATGCTACTGCCCCCTACTGTCTCTGGAGGGGAGTTAGAGACATGCTACTGCCCCCTACTGTCTCTGGAGGGGAGTAAGAGACACGCTACTGCCCCCTACTGTCTCTTGAGGGGAGTTAGAGACATGCTACTGCCCCCTACTGTCTCTGGAGGGGAGTAAGAGACATGCTACTGCCCCCTACTGTCTCTAGAGGGGAGTCAGAGACATGCTACTGCCCCCTACTGTCTCTAGAGGGGAGTCAGAGACATGCTACTGCCCCCTACTGTCTCTGGAGGGGAGTTAGAGACATGCTACTGCCCCCTACTGTCTCTGGAGGGGAGTCAGAGACATGCTACTGCCCCCTACTGTCTCTGGAGGGGAGTTAGAGACATGCTACTGCCCCCTACTGTCTCTGGAGGGGAGTCAGAGACATGCTACTGCCCCCTACTGTCTCTGGAGGGGAGTAAGAGACATGCTACTGCCCCCTACTGTCTCTGGAGGGGAGTTAGAGACATGCTACTGCCCCCTACTGTCTCTGGAGGGGAGTTAGAGACATGCTACTGCCCCCTACTGTCTCTGGAGGGGAGTAAGAGACATGCTACTGCCCCCTACTGTCTCTGGAGGGGAGTTAGAGACATGCTACTGCCCCCTACTGTCTCTGGAGGGGAGTAAGAGACACGCTACTGCCCCCTACTGTCTCTTGAGGGGAGTTAGAGACATGCTACTGCCCCCTACTGTCTCTGGAGGGGAGTAAGAGACATGCTACTGCCCCCTACTGTCTCTGGAGGGGAGTTAGAGACATGCTACTGCCCCCTACTGTCTCTGGAGGGGAGTTAGAGACATGCTACTGCCCCCTACTGTCTCTGGAGGGGAGTAAGAGACACGCTACTGCCCCCTACTGTCTCTTGAGGGGAGTTAGAGACATGCTACTGCCCCCTACTGTCTCTGGAGGGGAGTAAGAGACATGCTACTGCCCCCTACTGTCTCTAGAGGGGAGTCAGAGACATGCTACTGCCCCCTACTGTCTCTAGAGGGGAGTCAGAGACATGCTACTGCCCCCTACTGTCTCTGGAGGGGAGTTAGAGACATGCTACTGCCCCCTACTGTCTCTGGAGGGGAGTTAGAGACATGCTACTGCCCCCTACTGTCTCTGGAGGGGAGTTAGAGACATGCTACTGCCCCCTACTGTCTCTGGAGGGGAGTTAGAGACATGCTACTGCCCCCTACTGTCTCTGGAGGGGAGTCAGAGACATGCTACTGCCCCCTACTGTCTCTGGAGGGGAGTTAGAGACATGCTACTGCCCCCTACTGTCTCTGGAGGGGAGTTAGAGACATGCTACTGCCCCCTACTGTCTCTGGAGGGGAGTTAGAGACATGCTACTGCCCCCTACTGTCTCTGGAGGGGAGTAAGAGACAGTGCTAATGAGGGGTTTATGGTGGCAGGTGAGATGTTAACAGCGAGTATTGGCGACACTAGGAGGCGCTCTAGACACTGTGGGTTGACTCCGGGCCTGGCTCCTCCTTCGTCTGACCAGAAGTGAGCATTCTTCTGTGCGTCGCGTCGTCATCATTGCTGCTGGGAAAGAACATCTCATTCTGCCTAGATGGGTTTTTTAAACCCTCCTTGCAGGTTTTACTGCAGTCTGTAGCTTTTGGCTTCTTCCTCTCAGAAGAAGTGGTTTGGGCTGCCAACCCACTCCACCCACTCTGCACCAATAACGCCATCAGCTAGCTCTCTCTCTCTCTCTCTCTCTCTCTCTCTCTCTCTCTCTCTCTCTCTCTCTCTCTCTCTCATATATATCTCTTTCCCATACACAGCAACTCGACTCTCTTTCCAACACATAAACCGATGAAAAACTCTTGCCGCTGTGGTATTGATGCCTTTATACGACACAGCCATGATTATAATTAAAATAATGAGAAACAACACAGGTTCAGATGCAGATACATTTTATTCTACTGAAGAACAACAACATGCTTTAGGGAGACACACATACTGGTGTCTCAGAAGTGATTTGCCTGTGATGTTCACTCTCCATCATGCCCCTTCTGGAAGAGAAGAGAGAAGAGAAAGAGAGAAAGGAAAGCAGTGAGATGGACCGTTGAGTAAACAAGTTGCATCAAAATAAATCTTAATAAAACCTGAGTTAGTACACTATGCCTTTAATTGTTCTGAGAGCAGTTGGTGAAGTGATTGGATAACCTTGTATTCAAACGGTGGCTGATTTAAAGTCCTGCCGAAATGGCCTTTTCTGGGATTTTATTTTGAAGTTTCATTCTGAAACTGTATTTTTTCCGAACCAATCATAAGGTCCGATCCCCTTGGGCTATGGGAAGGCATTAGCCAGCCTGCAATGGCCTGCATCTCCCGCAGCCCAGAGGGAGAAAGAGAAGGGCAGTGTGACTGTGAAGCATGATTATGTTACTATGTAGCTTATTTCTCACCTCCAGTGTATTCAGATGCATATTTTAATGTCCTGTTTTGGCATCTATTGAAAGATACGTCCTCATTATGACCACGGGTTTGCTCTAAAAGTGTGAAACGTGTATTTTTCATTTCACCACGTCTTTAAAGGAGTAGTTCCCCACAAAAATTACTTATTTTCTATCAATTCAGTTTTTTAGTTTTTGCAGCATTCCTAAGCCAATAATTTGATGACCGGCGGAAAGATGCTAATGTGGAGACTTAAAGAGGTGGTGCCATGGTTTTGCACTTTTTCTGTTTTTCATGTGTCTATGAGGTTGATAGAACTTCATTAAGCCCCCTGGTGGTGTTTTTATGGTGTTTTATGTCTTCTCTGACTATTTTGAGTTTCTACCTGGAGGCTGAAACCTTGAGGGTCAAACGTGCCAATAGAGAAACAGCCCTTTAGTGACATAGTAAAAATATACCCTCCCCCTCATTATCATAACACAACAGGTGTGGGCATGAGGAGGAGGAGGGACTAGGACAGGTGGGTGGTGCTAAGGTGGTGGAGGAGGTGCTAAGGTGAGAACCAGGTATACTTAATGAACTGGAGGCGTGTCCACATAAAAACATCATTTTAACAATTTCTGTACACTTTTTTGAAAAAATCTTCCTCCTAGTATAACCATAATACCTGATGATTATGTTTTAAGGGGGGAAAAAACACTGAAAATCACGGCACCCCATCTTTAAAGGAGTCTCCTTTGTGTCTCCTACCAGAAATACACGCGGTCATCAAATTATTGTCTCAGGAATGCGTCAAAAACTAAACAAATCTCCACGAATTCAAGGCTTCATGGGGTGTGTTATTGATAGAAAATAAGTCCTTTTTTGGGTGAACTATTCCTTTAACAGTAATATACTGTATGTACACACCTTGGATCCCACATCACGAGTTTTGGCACGAAGCTTGTTGACCTGAGACTCAGCGATGTCAGCTCTCTCCTCGGCCTCGTCCAGCTCATGCTGCAGCTTACGGAACTTCCCCAGGTTACCGTTGGCCTGCTCCTCCTGTTGACACAATGTGTAGTTCATTGCAAAAACTTTATTACACCCTGTCTTGTTTTTTTTTTACATTTATTAACCCATTAAGACCGGGGACGCATCTGTGTCATTTTAAGATTTCTTTAGTTATTCAAAAAATAGCAGATCTACAAGCTCGAGCTTGTAGATCTGCTATTTGTTTTTTAAATCTTGACAATTTGTGCAAATCTTTGAATATATATTTTTAAAGCGAACATTTGTAACTCAAATCTTTGCTTGTGGGGGGATTCTACAAATGTCTTCTAAATCCTAACAGTTTTCTGGAAAAACGTATGTTGCTATATAGGCTTATCAGTGGGGCTTAAAACCATTTTCATGTCAAGGACGCCCACAATTATATGTGTTTGGCCACGGACCCCCATCTGAAAATATTTTGTTCCAGGGACCCCCCAGAAGCAAGGATTTGAGTAAACAATATTTGCTTTAAAAATATACATATATTCAAAGATTTGCACAAATTGTTACGATTTTTCAAAAAATAGCAGATCTACAAGTTCATAGCGCAGCACTCGGTGCCGCAGCATGAACTTGTAGATCTGCTATTTTTTGAATAGCCAAAGTACAAAATATGGATAAAGTGGTTACACGGATGCGTTCCCGGTTTGAATGGGTTAATAGGCTGAAAGATAAAGATAGTGCTCAGTCTATAGTATTTGAATTTCACATTAAAAGCTCGTAGCACTCACAGATTCCTCGGCCGCTCTCTTGTAGGATTTGACTTTGAGCTGCAGCTTGTCCACCAGCTCCTGAAGACGGGTCAGATGTTTGCGGTCCTCCTCGGTCTAGAGACAAGAAAACAACAAGAGTGTTTAGATCTGACACTGGAGGCTGCTTGCTTTTTGCTTGAGGACTTGGAGGAACCTTTGAACTACATTTGAAAGGGTGCCGTATACCTGATAAGTCAGCTCCTTGATGCGTCTCTCACATTTTCTTATTCCCTTTATGGCATCGCTGGACTTCTTCTGCTCACTCTCCACCTCGGTTTCAAGTTCTCTGACCTACCAGATGTAGAGAAGAAGAATCAACATATTGGCTGCCAAGGACGTACAGAAGGAGCGAGTGCATTTTACGGCAGCGGAACTGCCGCGGAACTGCCGGTGGAGGAGCGGCAAGTGCCGGCAGTGACTGCCGCAACTGCCGGTGGAGGAGCGGCAGTGACTGCCGGCGGTGCAGTGGAACTGCCGCGGAACTGCCGGTGGAGGAGCGGCAGCTGCCGGCAGTGACTGCCGGCGGAGCAGCGGAACTGCCGCGGAACTGCCGGTGGAGGAGCGGCAGTCAACTTATTTTTTCCGCCGATAAAGTATAGTTTTGGACCATGACGGAGGCGCGCCAACTCAGTAGACCTTGAGGCCAAGGAGTCGCGCCCGAGCGCCTCCAGGCGCGAGTGCCCGCGACGACCGGCCGATGGTCTACTAGTCGACTAAGCGCCGTCCGAGTTATGTACCGATAGGCACAGAATCGTAAATAATATTGGTGGGGACTGCGTTACACAAACGCAGCACACTCCCAAAGCTGGCGCCGCCGGCAGCTCCGCGGAAGCTGCCGCTGCCGGAAAATGCACTCGCTGTCCCGCCGTAAACACAGGGCTGCCAACACTCCTGGATCCCGCAGGAGTCTCCTGTTTTTTTACCATGTCTCCTGACACTCTCCTGGATCATCATTTCTTCAGTTTTTCTCCTGGATTTGGTATCAAACTCCCAAAATTCACCAGAAGTTTCTGGGGGGGGGGGGACCCCCAGAACCCCCGGTTTGGGGGTGTGGTCAGTGCATGCCATCATACAGAGATATTAACTTTTAAGTAATGAATGGTTATTATTAAAGATGGGTCTTACATTGCTTCAGTCATCAAATCAATTTCTGTAGGCCTACTTTTTTAATGGATGAAATTGTACTCATTATTTCCCAGTAGCTAGTAAAGCAAGCCTGATAAAAGTATCAAATTCATACATTTCACCAAAACACAGGAAATTACATCTACTCTGTTTTAAAAAATGTGGGGGGAGGACCCCCAGACCCCCCCACTAGCCACGCCCCCAACCAATCTCCTGGATTCTGACAGTCCAATGTTGGCAGCCCTGCGTAAACATAAATCTATTTTTTTTAATCCACAAGAGGGCGCTCTAACGCAACTTAGGAATGATCCCTTGACGCTGCGAGAGAAGGAATGGACGGATGTGACGGCATCCCAAAAAACGTCTTCTCCGTCCACTCCTATGTTAGGATTTGTAGAAAAACACATGTAGCTCGGATTTCTCCTTTTTTTTGGGTGTAAACGAGCCTTATTCAACGGGCGATAGCAACAAAATGGCCAATCGCAGTAAAATGTTTTTTCTCCGGTGGACACCCTCCCCCAGACACTTTTTGTGTACTTCCGTGTCTACAATGTGTTTACAACGTGGCTTCCACGGTTCTCCAAAGATCGTCAATTTAAGGTAAAAAATGCTGGCATGGGGATGAAAAACGATGTTTTAATCTCAGGCAGTCCATGCGTTAAAATGTAATTGTATATTTCTTGTGATTCTTCTGATTTGTTGTCACATTTTGCATTTTTGTTATTATGAACTGTGCAACATTCCACTCACCCTGGCCTCCAGCTTCTGCACCTGCTTCTTGCCTCCCTTCAAGGCGATCTGTTCAGCCTCATCCAGACGGTGCTGCAGGTCCTTGATGGTCTGCTCCATGTTCTTCTTCATGCGCTCCAGGTGAGCGCTGGTGTCCTGCTCCTTTTTCAGCTCCTCTGCCATCATGGCAGCATCAGTGATGGCCTTCTTGGCCTTTTCTTCAGCATTTCTGCACTCCTGCATCGCTTCATCCACCTCTGTCTGAAGCTGGGCCGTATCGGCCTCCAGCTTCTTCTTCTGGTTTATCAGGCCAGTGTTCTGGTCGGAGATGAAATCTTATTAGAGAACTGTGTTTATTCCATCAAGTCACAACAATTAAACATTCTGTCTAATTTCTGAGCCTTTGATTAAGAATTTCGCTGGATTTACTACTATTCATGCAATTTGTCAGTTTTGCACTGACATTTCTCCACCTCTTAAGAGCAATCACCAGAAGCTATAGATTAAGCAGTCATGCAATAATTACTCTGTTGGAATTACTCAAAGTCAACCATAAACCTCACACACAACATCCCCATTTCAACCTACAGTAGAAATAGTTATGCTCCTTTCAACTCAACACTGTAAGGCATCTGGATCATTTCAATCTACAGTTGTCACCACAGGTGGAATGTCACATCCCACATGTTGTGTCCTTTCCCAGGAGTCCTCCGTTAATGCATTGACTCTGTTGACTCTTACCTGCGAGTGCAACAACTGGACCCTTTCACTGACATCCATCAGCTCTTGCTCAGCCAGCTTGCGGCCTCTGTCAGTCTGTTCCACCAAGGATCTCAACTCCTCCAACTCAGCCTGCATGAGGTTGTTGCGTCTCTCAACGATGGCAATGTTCTCCTTCAGATCGCTATTGGCATGAAGAGAATCATCAAGCTGAAGTTGAGCATCCTGAAAGAGAAGAAAAGTTGAATAATTATATTTTGGATGTTTATATTTAGTAAGAGTGTTTTTTCTGGGTTCCCTTTTAACAAACTCTACCTTTAGATGTGCTTGAACAGACTTGAGTTGTTTCTGAGCCTCAGCTGCCTGCCTGTTGGCCTGGCTGAGCTGGATCTCCATCTCATTGAGGTCTCCCTCCATCTTCTTCTTCAGGCGCATGGCTTCATTCCTGCTGCGAGTCTCTGACTCAAGAGAGCTTTGAAGAGTATCCACAATTCTCTGTTGGTTTCTCTTTGCCGTCTCCATCTCTTCGTCCTTCTCCGCTAATTTGCGCTCAATCTCAGCCTTCACCTGACTAAACTCTAGCTGTGCTCGAAGGATCTTGCCTTCCTCATGCTCCAGTGTGGCCTAGCATGAGAAGAAGAATGTGGTCAATATCAATTGTGGAATTTGAACAAATTTTGAGTTAAGTTCAAAGTAGCATCATACTGTACCTCTGCTTCCTCCAAAGCTGCTTGAATCTCAGACTTTTCATGCTCCAGCTGTTTTCGATTCTTCTCAAGCTCATGAATACTCTTTCCAGTCTGAGCAATTTGCTCAGTGAGGTCAACTATTTCCTCTGAGGATGAAGATTAAAATAGTTGAGGCATAATTGTGGCACAATTGCACACTCAGACCGTATCTTCAATCCTTGTATGTATGGGCATATGACCATGATTTGGCCTGAATGTGCGGTTATTTCCCGCTTTTAAAGTTTTAATATTAAAATTGTCCTCATATAGGACGATGTTTTTTATTTAAAACAAATTATCTTCTTACCTTGTAGATTCTTGTTCTCTCTCTTCAGGGTCTCCAGGTGGTCCAGAGATTCTTCATAGGAGTTCTTCAGTTTGAAGAGATCAGTGCTCAGAGACCTGGCCTCCTTCTGGGAGCTCTCCAGCTCTACTTGAGACTCCTCATACTTCTGCTTCCACTCTGCCAGGACCTGGAGGAAACAAGAACACGCGTGTCATGTTCAACCACTAGCGCTCTATTGTCCTGCAGTGAAATACTTTTAGAGATAAATTCAACCTTGTCAAAGTTCCTTTGCTTCTTGTCCAGGGCAGCAGCAGCAGCATTAGATCTCTCCACGTCCACCATGAGATCTTCAATCTCATTCTGCAGTCTGTGTTTGGTCTTCTCCAGGGAGGAACATTTAGCATTAACAGCCTCTACAGCCTCCTCGGCATCCTGAAGACGCTGAGCCAGCTTCTTCCTGGATTCATATAGAATCAAATTGAACGGAATGTGAGATTAGTGTTTAGAATAGACTCGCTCCTTTGAGCTCATGCTCTCCTATTGCCTTGGTAAAATATCCGGTTGGAAACATTTTGATACAAAATAAAGTAACATGACTCAACTGGAATAGACACATTGTGTCCCATTCAAATTCCCTGACATGCTTGTTAACTGCTGTATATGGTCTTTACTCTGCTTTTTAAAATCCATTGTTTGATATTAAGGAAAAGGTACAGTAACTTGAATCTAGCTCATCAGGAACCTTCTGGTTGTTTACAATGTATCATTCATAATGGTTGCACATACTTTACCATGGAATGTGGCTATTCATTTCCATGTAACATGTATGTAGAATTATGACAAAGGACGGTGTTGAAGAGCAATGGTGTTGAAGAGCAATGGTGGAAAACAACATTGCACGAACATGGCCTGCAATGTTACGTGCCGTGCATTTATCATTATTTACTCACTTGGCCTCCTCCAGCTCTTCAGTCCTCTGGATGGCATCAGTCTCGTACTTGGTTCTCCACTGAGCCACCTCAGAGTTAGCCTTGGACATGCCTCGCTGCAGTTCAGCTTTGGCCTCCTGCTCCTCTTCATACTGTTCCCTCAGCAGGTCAGAGTCGTGGCGAGCAGACTGCAGTGCATGGGCTAATGCATTCTTGGCCTGAAGTTAAAACAATTAAAATCAGATTAATCTGTGTCATGTATTTATCAGAGATGTTCTGTTATCATCATCTGTTACCTTGACTTCTTCCTCCAGCTGTCTTTTAAGGTCCTCAATCTGCTGAGTGTAGGATAGTTTTCCTCTGGTGAGTTGAGACACCAGAGATTCCTTTTCCTCAAGTTGACGAGAAAGCTCACCTGATTTGACGCAAATTAAAAATGAATGTGTTTTAGTGTGTCATAATATTTGAACGTGCCCTTATTAAAAATCGACCTTTACCATTCTCAGTTTGAAGCTTGGCTCTCTGCGTGGTGAAGTCATTGATGGAGCGCTGTCCCTCTTCTGCCTTTGTTTTATATTCATGCATCTGGTCCTCCAGAACCCTGCACATTTTCTCCGAGTTTGTCTGAAACAGAAAGCATGGTTGTATGAAACAATCAAGAATAAAGAGGTATTATTTGTCATTCCCTCATACAAGCAGTGAAATGTTGGTGTGCCTTAAATTGGACTCCTTACCTTGGACTTAAGGATCTGCTCCATGCTGGAGACCACATCATCCAACTCCAGTCTGAGTTCGCTCTTCTCCTTCTCCAGTTTCTGTTTGACTCTCTGCAGGTTGTCAATCTGCTCTCCCAGGTCAGCCACACTGTCAGCTTGTTTCTTCCTCAGGGTAGCAGTGGTGGCCTCGTGATGCAGAGTGGACTCTTCAAGGTCTCTGCGGATCTTCTGGAACTCGGCCTCCCTCTTCTTGTTCATCTCAACCTGGGAAGCTGTTGCTCCACCAGCCTCCTCCAGCCTCTCGCTGATCTCCTCCAGCTCTCTGGCCAAGTCAGATCTCTGCTTCTCTACCTTTGCTCGGGCAGCTCGTTCTGCCTCAAGCTCTTCTTCAAGTTCCTCAATGCGGGCCTACAAGATCCAGGTCAATTGCAACTTAATCATGGATTCAGCTGCATGACATAAAAATGTTCTTCTTCAAGTTGATTTAACTGTCATTACCTGCAACTCCTTCATTTTCTTCTGAAGTTGAGTACTCATTACTTGTTCGTCTTCAATTTTTCCAGTAAGTTGGCTGATTTCAAAATCTTTTCTGATGACAAAAACGTTACAGATCATTATACCTTGACAACATACTTTTAAATCGTATTATTCACTGATATAGTCAAGAAGCAGTCAATACTTTTTCAGCCTCTCTTCTAGTTGTTGCTTGTCATTTTCCAGGTCCATGACACTCTCATGAGACAACTTTAAGTCTCCTTCAAGCTTCCTCTTAGACCTCTCAAGATCCATACGAATCTTCTTCTCTTGCTCTAAGGACCCTTCAAGCTGTGACAAGTGATACATCATACTTAGTCAGAATACTTAGTCATATATAAAGAAATGGATTGACCAAAAAAATAAATAAAACAAATTCTTACATCGTCCACTTGCTGTTCCAGCTTAGCTTTGAACTTGGTCAGAGAGTTGACTTTGTCTTCCTCTGACTGCAGGTCATCCAGTGTCTGCTGGTGAGCCTCTTGTAAGGCCTTCTTCTCCTTGGTCAGCTTGGCGATGATTTCATCCAGAGAAGCCATTTCCTCAACCAAGTTCTTCACCTACGATTTTAAGCAGTGACATGTAAACGGTGCCCCAAGCAATAATTGTTCACACAAGCAACAAAGAGATGGCAGTTAATAATATGATATACCTTGTTCTCTGTGGCATGCTTCTCTTTCTCCACTTTAGCCAGAGTTAGTTCCAAGTCATCAATATCCTTCTTCAACTCAGAACACTCATCCTCCAGTTTTCTCTTCTTAGCAGTCAGTTCTGCATTCATCTCCTCCTCATCCTCCAACCTCTCTGAAAACTCTTTGGATTTAGCCTCCAGCTGAATCTTGCTCCTGATCAGACCCTCACATCTCTCTTCGGCGTCACCAAGATTATCTTGCTCCTGTCATAGTTGAAAACATGCAGGATACTCTGTAGTACATTTGATCACATATAATATTTTGTAGATTATCTACAAAATATTATATTTTAACATACCGATTGGACTTGGAGTTGTAGGTCATTCTTCTCTTGGAGAAGAGTGACCATTTTCTCTTCCAATTCCTTCTTGCGAGCTTCAGATTTTGCATAGGCCTCTTTAAGTTTGGCAAACTCCTCCTTCATGTTAGCCATTTCCTTCTCAGACTCCGCTGACTTCAACAGTGGCTTGATCTTGAAGTACATCCTCATCCATGGCCAATTCTTGACCACCATGAAGGCACGGATATTCCACTGGATCACCAGCAGTGCATCCCTGTGGATTGTTTACTGTGTCACTATATTGCCGAGCAGCACAAATGTGAACTAATGGGTTAGATCTGTGTCATCTCAAAATATGTCAGGCATTTTAAAGGATACACTGCAGTGAAATAGTGTACAATCCGAGCTTAACCTGTGTTCTAGGTTGTACAATTGCCCACAAAAGGTGCATTTTACAAAATAACTTACAAACCAACATTATGAATATATGACTGTGAAGGTGACAAAAAGGTAGTATGTAATTGTCCATTAATGTTAATCAAATGAATCTTTAATGTGAGTGTGGTTTCCTACCGGCGTTCTACAATCTTCCCGAACTCCATTCTTGCCAGAAGACCTCGTGACCTGGACTGTATTCTTGTGATAATCAAAGCCAGTCGGTCATCTCGCATCTCCTCTAGCAGACCAAGCAGCCCAGCTTTGAAGAACACCTTAGGGTTATAGGGATACATCATGAATATCTATATTTAATGTGGTCGATTAACCTTTTTATGAGTTATTTACTCATACACGTTTACGTCAATGCTACTAACCTTTGTGTGCCCTAGTTTGTACTGGATATGGTCAATAGCCTCAAGAGAGCCCAACAGTTTCTCTGCAGCTTTCTTGTTATCAATGAATTGTCCATCGGGGATGGAAGATGGGTTCAGAATGCGATATCTTTGTCATAAACAGGAAAGAGATTCACTATTTTACCTGATGTTTTTCTGAAATATACTGAACCGACAAAAACATGTGGAAATCGTGTGTGGCAGCACTTCATTGACATCTACCTCTGTCTGAAATCTCCATAGAGGATCCTGTTGGGGAAGCCCTTCCTGCAGATCCTGATGCCTTCCAGCACACCGTTACAGCGGAGCTGGTGCATCACCAGAGGATTCTCCATGATCCCAGGAGTCTTGGTCTCGTTGGGGATGATGCAGCGCACAAAGTGAGGGTGAGTAGACCTCAGGTTGGTCATCAGTTTGTTCAGGTTCTCCTGTAAACACAGTACGCATCAAAGGGCATTCATTTGGTGTTGAAGCCATTGGCTATATAGAGCACCGAAGTCCTGACATCACTGCCAGTAGAGGGCGCTTTTCAGCAGGTTCGCGGCTTTACTTTTTGTGTTGATATCCTCATTGGGGAATCTTAGATCTTTTCATATAAGAACTGTGTTCCAAACAAACACACCACCCCGGCGATTCTACTCATATGGATATGAAGCATCGACTGAAGGTGTAAATGTACACATTTACCCAAAGAGTAACACAATATAAACACTAGAAATGAGTCAAACAACCCAAAGACTACATTTCCCATGAACGCGGCTGCTGTGGGGACAGTGATTTCAGACCCGGAAGTTGTAGTTCTTTTAAGGCAGAATTAATTCCATTTTCGCCAGAAACAGGCTGTATCAAATATGAATGAATATCATAAACGATGCAGAGCCCCCCCCCCTGACAGAAACGCAGAGGTGGTGTGTTTATGTTTGGAACACAGTTCTTATATGACGTGATCTATGATTCCCAAATAGGGATTTTAACACAAAAAATAAAGCCACGAACCCGTGAAACAGCGCCCTCTAGTGGCAGTGACGTCCGACTTCGGTGCTCTATTCTCCATGCCAAAGGATGTATGGATCAGTGTCCTCACAGACATATGGGTGGTATGACTATTCTCACTATAACTGTGTGCTTTCAATAGAAATAAGTCATCACTATCTTACCCTATGTAAACAAGATACAGTTTGGAAGGATGAGCCTTTCTTCTTGGTGCCACCACCACTTTTCGCCTTGCCATCTTTAGAAAAACATGATATTCATTAATACATTCACAGGTAAGTGTATAAACCAGTATTCATGGACTAAATAGAAAAATTGATATAATTTAAAGACAATGTTATTAATATGATTTATTTTCAGGGGGTCACCAGTCCCATAGACCTGAAATGGTTGTTTTGTCATACTTGTCATAATGTCATACTGTGTCACACAAATTGTAGTAGTCTGTAGTGACACCCCTTGTAGCTGTCATTGTAGCGTTTGTCTATATGGAAGGAACGCTGAAAAATGAATGCTACAGGGCCCTTTGGAAAGCAATTACACGTCCTCAGAAATGTATTTATTATGTAAAATACATAAAATAAATGAATGCATTTCCGACACACATGGATGAAGAAATAATGTGTAATAGTGCTTAGAGAAGTTTTCAGAAACACATTTATGTGGAAAATTATACCAGTGAAAGATGATATCAAAAATATACTTTTGTTCAATTTGAAAAAAAAGTTTACACAGAATGGCTCTTAAGGCTTATCAGAACAACATAAATATCAGTCCGTTTTCTGAATACATACCGGAGTCCCCTGCATAATCTGCAAACAGGATGCCGAGAAGCTTCAGACTAGACTTCTGGTAGAGTCCGACGACCGTCTCGTTCAAAGGGTCTTTGTTCTTCACCAGCCAGTTGTTGATGTTATAATCCACGGTACCAGCGTAGTGAACCAGGGAGAAATGAGCCTCCGCTTTGGTTTTGGAAAGCCTTGGCTTCTGGAAGTTCATGGACTTCCCCAGGTGGTTGTCGTACAGCTTGGCTTTGAAGGTGGCGTCGCTGGCCTTGGGGAACATGCACTCCTCTTCAAGGATGGACATGATACCCATGGGCTGAAAGGTCATTAACGTTAATATAACAGACATTACAGTAGTGTAGATCAGTGGTTCTCCATCTTTTTAAGGGGCGCGACCCCCCAAAATAATCATATTTGAACTGGGGACCCCCCAAAATAATCATATTTGAACTGGGGACCCCCCAAAATAATCCTATTTGAACTGGGGACCCCCCAAAATAATCCTATTTGAACTGGGGACCCCCCAAAATAATCCTATTTGAACTGGGGACCCCCCAAAATAATCCTATTTGAACTGGGGACCCCCCAAAATAATCATATTTGAACTGGGGACCCCCCAAAATAATCATATTTGAACTGGGGACCCCCCAAAATAATCCTATTTGAACTGGGGTTCCCCCATAATAATCATATTTGAACTGGGGTTCCCCCATAATAATCATATTTGAACTGGGGATGACCCCCCCCCCCCCAACCTGACAAGCACTTGTAATTGTAGGATTTGAGGCGTTACATTTAGTTTGACTCGGTTCCCACAGATAAATATAGTGAAAATATTTGCCTCTTTCTTATATTATTTGACAATTTGGCCAATATTTCACCAGTTTTTATAGTATAGTTGGCTATATAGTTTGACGATTACTTTTGCTGCAGTAATTGTCTTTTTTTTTTGTATTAAAAAATTCTTAAAAGTCCTTAAATTGTCACTTCTCTGTCATCTTAGGACCCCCCTCCCCCCCAAATCATGCGGGGTCCCCCCTGGGGGTCCCCGACCCACAGGTTGAGCACCACTGGTGTAGATGTCAAAGGCTGATTCTGCTCATCAAAATAATAATAATAATAATAATAATAATAATAATAATATTTCACCTTTTCAATCAGGTCTATACAAGCCTGTAAGTCCATGCCAAAGTCAATGAAAGTCCATTCAATGCCTTCTTTCTGGTACTCCTCCTGCTCCAGCACAAACATGTGGTGGTTGAAGAACTGTTGCAGCTTCTCGTTGGTGAAGTTGATGCAGAGTTGCTCAAAGGTGTTGAACTGCAATCATATAGGTTTGGGAATTATTGATCAGGTCGTGCAGCGAGCAGACTAGAACACACAGACAATGTCTTTATCTGCAAACCAGTGTGATTTTGTCGACAACAACAAATACAAACTAGACTAAAATGTTAGTGAGGGATCTAGTGGAGAAGAGATCCAGTAGAACTAAAAGACAAGTCATTTTATGTTTGGTTGCCCGTGGATGTTGCGCTCTGAAGATAGCAGATCTGTAGATCGGCTATTTTCAGCATGCAACCAAGTGTAAAATCAGCCATTACGACGCCATCAAGGCACCGCCAACATACATTTCAGTCGACTAAATCAACTGTAGATTTAGTTAATTATAATCTCATGATATTTAATCGACGACTAAAATATGACTAAAACTAAATGGAATTTCATTCAAAAGACTAAAACTAAATCAAAATGTGCTGTCAAAATCAACATTGACACAAACAATGTATTTTTTCTGCAAACTCACATCAAAGATCTCAAACCCGGCGATGTCCAGACAACCGATGTAGAACTGACGGGACTGCTTGGTGTACAGAGATTGGTTGATTCTTATCACCATCCACATGAACATCTTCTCGTACACTGACTTAGACAGAGCACCGATGGAGTAGTTCACCTGCAGCAGCAAAGGAAAATATGTTCTACAAACGTTACAGAATTATTTTTTAAATTACACTAAATAATTTCCCGCCACAATATCCTTCCATACCTGGTCAACACTTTGTCCCTTGGTGACCCACTCGTTTCCTACTTTCACCCTGGGGTGACAGAGACCCTTTATGAGGTCCGAGGAATTTATGCCCATCAGATACGCAACTTTGTCAGCATCTAAGGAGATAAAAATATGTTTTATTCTCAGGTAAGCCTTGGCTGCTCTTTCTCCCATGTATATTTTAGTAATGTTTCTGAAAGGCCAAGACCACTTTAGGTTTGGGTTGTGTAGTTATCTTGCCATGATGTAACTCCAAAGGTGGACAAGAAATCTAAAATAATTGCTCCATTGATTTTGAATTGATAATTAATAATAATAATACATTTTATTTGTAATGCACTTTTCATTCACAAGGAATCTCAGAGTGCCACATGGTAAAACATCATCAAACATATAAAGTTAAAAAGCAGGATTTAAAAACAGATGTGACTAAACAACAATTCAACACGAAAATGCCCTCTGAAACAAAAACGTTTTCAGGCCTATTTCCAGGGTCTGTGGTGAAGGCTGTTCCACAGGGTCTGTGGTGCTCTCAGGTCAATAGGAAGGCTGTTCCACAGGGTCTGTGGTGCTCTCAGGTCAATAGGAAGGCTGTTCCACAGGCGCGGCGCTGCCGAGCAGAAGGCCCGGTCACCCATAGTACGTAGATTTGTACCAGGGGCATCGAGGAGGAATATGCTCGTAGATCTGAGGGTGCGGGTGGAATTTTGTGGGGGCCTAATTAATTTCTGTAGGTAGGGAGGGGCAT
This sequence comes from Gymnoscopelus braueri, assembly GCF_963280865.1. Taxonomy (NCBI): domain Eukaryota; kingdom Metazoa; phylum Chordata; class Actinopteri; order Myctophiformes; family Myctophidae; genus Gymnoscopelus; species Gymnoscopelus braueri. The sequence continues at coordinate 2,052,936 of NC_137611.1, forward strand.
GTCCATTTATGCAGTTGTGGGTGATCAGCAGGACCTTGTAGTCGATCCTAGCTGAAACGGGGAGCCAGTGCAGTGAAAATAGGGCCGTTGTCATGTGATCATGCTTACGCACTCTCATTAGGACCCTGGCAGTGCTGTTTTGGATGTATTGCAGCTTCTGAATACTTTTGCCAGGAATCCCAATGAAGAGTGCGTTGCAGTAGTCCAGTCTAGAGGAGATAAAGGCATGGACAAGTTTCTCTGCATCTGACAGGGTTTAAAATATAAATAAATAATTCAAAATATGCTCCTCATTGACTTACATTATACGGTGAAACAGCTCTCAAAGTCACTCGTTTAGCACATAAACGAACGCAAACAAAGATGATTCAGACAATATAGAACATCACCAAATCCAGTACTGTTTCTTTTTGTAGGCCTATATAGAAATGTCAACTTCCTGCTGATTTTACCATTTGAAGGTCCGAATCCAGATCTGTGGATCCAGTCCGGGCTTTCTTCTAAATAAAAATAGCAAAATCTACAGGAAGTTGACACAAATAAAACAAAAAGAACAGTACTGGGCTTGGTGATGTTCTATATTGTCTGAATCAGCTTTGTTTGCGTTCGTTTATGTTCTAAAAGAGTGACTTTGAGAGCTGTTTCACCGTACAATGTAAGTCAATGAGGAGCATATTTTGAATTATCAATTCAAAATCAATGGAGTAATTATTTTACATCATGGCAAGATAACTACACAACCCAAACCTCTGCCAAGGTTGCCCTTTAACCACTTGTCCCTCAGCGGTCTATACTTGGCCCACTTTACCAGTTCAAAATGTATACACATCTTTTGAAAATAGCAGATCTACAAGCTCACAATGCGACGCGATGCGACGCATTGTGAGCTTGTAGATCTGCTGTTATCAAACGGCAGAAATAGGTCTGAAGTGGGTAATGTATGTTTTGTAATAATAATCTAAATTTACAAAGTAACTAGTAACTAAAGTTTTCAAATAATTGTAGTAGAGTAAAAGTACAATATTTGCCTCTGAGATGTAGTGGAGTAGAAGTAAAAGTATTGAAAATGGGAAACACCAGTAAAGTAAAAAATCCTCAAAAGTGTACAGTACTTAAGTAAATGTACTCAGTTACTTTACACCACTGACCCTGAGTGCCATCGGCCTCAGCCTGTTCCTCTCTCTGCTTCTGTTTGAACTTCATGTTCCCGTGGTGCATGATGGCGCCGGTCAGCTTGTAAATGCTGTTCTTCTCTTCTTGAGTGAAGCCCAGCACGTCAAAAGCACCCTGGAAACACAAGATGGCATCGGATCATCATAAAGCCATTATGAATGTCGGACATTGGGGATAATTATTCATCTGATTTCGGGGGAAAGTTGACATTTGTCTCACATCCGTAGCATGCAGCTCCTCAGCGTCATTGATGGAGGCGACTGTCGTCTCTCCTTGGGAGATGAAGCCGTAGTCATAGGGGTTGTTGGTGATGAGCATCATTTCTGTGGACAAGATGATTTTTTTAAATTATTGCATTTATTTTATGTTAAAGCTCTATATTCTGATTGCTTATAGACTCTATACCAGTGGTTCGGGGACCACCAGTGGTCCTTGAGGGGGTTCCAGGTGGTCCCCAGCTAAGTGATGGAGAGTTGGTAACCAAATGGACCCTTGATATAGTAAATTGAGTAAATGTTCAGTAACTGAATTTCATATGGTATTACCCACCCAAAAGTTCAGGCTTAACCTGAGACAAGATCTGGTAGAAAATGTGGTAATCTCTCTCATTCTTCAGCTGGAAGGTCACACGCGACTTCTCCAGGAGATCTGTGGAGAGAATAGATACTCATTGTCGTTGTCGTTCTGACTTCCGCACTGTTCACCTCTGTTTGAAAGTTGAACAACACAACCGTACAACCACACGACCGTAGTAGTGTATGTCATAGAAACGTCAACTAGTGGTGTAATGTAACTAAGTACATTTACTTAAGTACTGTACTTAAGTCCAATTTTGAGGTATTTGTACTTTACTTGAGTATTTCCAAATTGCAGTACTTTTACTTCTACTCCACTACATCTCAGAGGCAAATATTATACTGTTACTCCACTACAATTATTTGAAAAGTTTAGTTACTAGTTACTTTGTAGATTATTATTACAAAACATACGTTAACCACTTCAGGCCGATCTACAAGCTCACAGTTCCGAAATTGTGAGCTTGTAGATCTGCTATTTTCAAAGGATTTTTATACATTTGAAAACTGATACGGGACATTCTGCATAATTAGTACTGTTACCGCTGGTACTTTAAGTACATTTTGATGACAATACTTGTGTACTTTTACTCAAGCACATTTTGAATTCCGAACTTTTACTTGGAACAGAGCATTTCTGTATTGCAGAATTGATTGACTTTTAATTAAGTAAAAAATGGGAGTACTTTTTCCACCACTGACGCTAACACAGCTGCCATGGATGGCAGCTGTGTTAGAGTGGGCTGCCACCCCCCCCCCCCTTACACAGCCCTATGAGTAGACTTCCAGCCTGGCGGAAAAATGCACACCACTGTGTGGCAACAGTGTTGCCAGATTTTGCAAGATAAATAAGCAGGTACTACCAGGTCTACGAAACCAAGCCAAAAAGAAGTGACTATATCAGTGTAACCACTTTAAACCTATATATCGGCTATTTTCAAATGAGCTTGTACTGTAGATCTGCTATTTTCAAAACAATCTTGAAACAGATGTGAGATATTTGGAATAGTTTTGCATAACATTGTATGGGGGGACAAATACGTATTACATTGGGGGGGTCCTTGACATGAAAATGTTTCACATCCATGGGTTTAAACAACATTAGGAAGCAAGGCCAAATAAGCAACTTTACATAAAAACAAGCCCAAAGTCGCTTATAATAAGCGGACATGGCAACACTGCTGGGCGCACCTTTCTAGTTGCATCTTATTTAGTCTTTTATTCAGTCGGCTATTACTTACATGTCTCAATATCAGCAGAGGCCAACTTTCCTCGGTTGTCAAAATGAATTCGGATGAATTTACCCTGAGAAGAAAAGAAACGTTTTAGCGCTTTATCAATTTATCGATCAATACGTTTGGCTCAGTCAGACACTCACAAATCTGGAGGAGTTGTCATTCCTGATGGTCTTGGCGTTACCGAAGGCCTCCAGAGCAGGGTTAGCCTGGATGATTTGATCCTCCAGGGTACCCTGTCAAATGTATACTCAATAAATATTGGTATTACCGTTTTAAGATGTATTTGTTCTTTGTTTTTATTGGTTAACAACATACAGGTATTTTAAGATTCTATATTTTACTCTACAAACCTTTTTCTCAGCAGCTGCATCTTTTTTCCCACTTGGCACAGCAGCAATGCTGGCAAAATACTGAATGACACGCTTGGTGTTGACAGTCTTTCCAGCACCAGATTCTCCACTGAAATAAAGAATGATGATGTTAGGTTACCATTATTATACAGTATATGAAATGGTAATTTTGCTGTGTAAATGTATTTGACTTACGTGATGAGGATGGACTGGTTTTCTCTGTCTGTAAGCAAGAGAAATATGAGCCGTGAATAGTGCAGTGGTGGTATGGCTTAAGATGGAAAGACTTTGAACAAATGTAAATCGGACTGTATACCTGACAGCATGTACTGATAGGCATTATCAGAGATGGAGAAGATGTGAGGAGGAGCTTCAGCCCTCTTCTTTCCTCTGTAAGCAGCAACCACTTCTTGGTTGTAGACCGGCAGCCATTTGTAGGGGTTGACCGTCACACAAAACAGCCCAGAGTAGGTCTACGAGATAATGGGATGGAGTAGTGGATATAGCAAAGAATCAGTAGCTTTTTTTTAAATCATTGATTGAAGGAGAATGGTAATGATTAGTCTTACATAGATCATCCATGCAGCATAACGCTCTTTGAGGTTGAACAGTTAAACAGAATGGTAATGATGTTGTAGTCTTACATAGATCATCCATGCAGCATAACACTCTTTGAGGTTGAACAGTTAAACAGAATGGTAATGATGCTGTAGTACATAGATCATCCATGCAGCATAACGCTCTTTGAGGATAAACAGTTAAACAGAATGGTAATGATGCTGTAGTACATAGATCATCCATGCAGCATAACGCTCTTTGAGGTTGAACAGTTAAACAGAATGGTAATGATGCTGTAGTACATAGATCATCCATGCAGCATAACACTCTTTGAGGTTAAACAGTTAAACAGAATAGTAATGATGCTGTAGTCTTACATAGATCATCCATGCAGCATAATGCTCTTTGAGGTTAAACAGTTAAACAGAATGGTAATGATGCTGTAGTCTTACATAGATCATCCATGCAGCATAATGCTCTTTGAGGTTAAACAGTTAAACAGAATGGTAATGATGCTGTAGTCTTACATAGATCATCCATGCAGCATAACGCTCTTTGAGGTTGAACAGTTAAACAGAATGGTAATGATGCTGTAGTCTTACATAGATCATCCATGCAGCATAACGCTCTTTGAGGTTGAACAGCACAGCCGGCTCATGCAGGAAGGTGAACATCGCCATGTCTTCAATTTTATCAAACTTTGGCGGGTTCTGAGGATGGACATCGTCCTCTTTCACGGTCACGGTCTGCAAAAAAAAGATGGTTCATCCTGAGACAAGCAGTGATAAATCATAGACTTGAATCATCATCTATATCAGTGGTTCTCAACCTTTTCAGCCTGTGATATTTGAACTAGGGGGGACCCCCCCCCCCCCCCTCAGGAGTTGAGGCATTCGATTTAGATTGAAAAAGAAAGAAGCAAGCACTCATCAGACGAGTCGTTCAAAGTACAAAAAAGTAAAATAATGGGTGCACAGTTCAGGCAGAAACAGTTTCTTTGAATAGAATACCAGCGCTCATGTTCATCCATTTAGGATCTTGTTTTTTAAATAATTTGTATCCCTCGATTTTGTAACCCTTTTTTCACCCGGTGCCAATTTGCTAAGTGATCCCGGGCACTACACTCCCCCCACCAGCCTAGGGAGGCCAGGGCCGAGCTCATGCCTCCTTCAATGCATGAGAGCCAACTGACCTCCTTGTCACCTGACGGGGGAGTTTCTCTGGTTGGACGTAGTGCTTGGAAGGAACACGTTATTCCAACCAGTTCCTTTCCCCTCCATCAGGCTCCCCGGCTGACCAGGGGGAGGCAGTATAGTGACCAGGATTACTGCATGGGCATTAACTACCCTAGGACACACGAGGAGAACATGCAAACTCCACACAGAGTAAGGATCTTGTTTTTTAATTCAAGTCTTATCGCCCCCAGCAGCACTCAGTTAACCGGACATTTCGGCCTCACAGGCCTTCCTCAGCGTGTGTCAAATTCAATTCAATTTAGATGCCTCAACAAAAAGTTATTGTGAAAATAGCAGGTTGCGAGGCGTTGTGAGCTTGTAGATCGGCTATTTTCAAAACTTCTGCCTCTTTCTTATATAGTTTGACCATTTGGTGAAGGTTTGACCAGTTTTTATAGTACAGTTTGTTGATTGCTTCTGATGCCATAATCTGGGGACCCTCACAAAATCATGTGGGGACCCCCCACCCTGGGGGTCCCGACCGACAGGTAGAGAACCACTGATCTATCATGTCCCCATGCACCTCTAATTCATAAAACATGATATCTATCTTCCGCCTACCTTCTTGAACTCTGTGAAAACGGTGACCTGTTCACCGTCTCTGCTGGTGATGGAGGCCTTGACGTACTCCACCTCGGGGTCAGGGACGAAGCATTCCTTCTTCATGTCAAAGGGTCGAGTCTGGGCCTCCAGGCGCTCCCTGTCCGATTTCCTCAGATAGCAGGCGGCCGGCCCGTAGTCCAACATGGCGGCGTCTCCCATTGTTCACTCTGTTTAGCATCAAATAACAGTTCAGATACAACATTGTGTTTATTCCCTTCTCATCCGGTTTAACAACAATTAGGATTGTGGCTCAACTGGCATACGTCTACAGAATACAGAGCTCACACACATACAGTACAGTAACAACCCTCTCCTTCCTCCATGCGTGTTTTAGTGGTTTAATAAGTAGGTAGTAGTAGGTCGGGAGATGGCTTATTGTCGGTATCAGCCGAGTAACACGCGGGAGTCTGTCCCCGTTACTATGCGCTAGACCCCTGGGAGATGGATTGCTGAGGTGGAGCGCCACACCTATCCTCAGCTCCCAGTACTTACCGCACGACTTACCGCACCCAAGCCGTGCTACTCATGCGCTGAGTTGGCGGTGCCCGGGATCGAACCCATGACCTTGTGGTCTGAAGGCGAGAGCTCTACCGACTGAGCTACCCGGACACAAAGTGTTAGTGGTTTAGTAACAGATCAATTCAAAGAAACAAAGAGGTCAGACGCATACATGGGCAACTGGTGGCCCGTGGGCCACATGCGGCCCCCGGCTTCACTTAATGTGGAATCAGAATAGTGATATATTATTGATTTCAGCTGTTATGATTCCATACATGACCCGCTTTAATTACTTCAGTCCATATTAGTAGCTTAATGACTAGTATTAACATTCTATTGTCTTTTTTTTATGTCCAATGCATTAGTATTTAAGTTCATAAAGTTAACATAAGTATAACTAAATGCATTTGAAATGAAATGAAATGTTACTTTTCAGGATTCCAATTCAAAAGTAGCCAAAAAAATATCTGGATTGCAATTCCAAAATAGCTAAAATAGCAGATCTACAAGCTCAAAAAACGCGCCGCACTGCGACGTGTTTTGAGCTTGTAGATCGGCTACTTTTCCTGCTTTTGTGTGACATAGAATGGCGACTATATGTAAGTACAGTATAAGCAACGTGTCCCTCTGGAGTGAGTGTGTAAATATAGTGGCCCTCTCCATCATCACAGTTGCATCAGCCCTGACCTACAGTATACAGAGCTCACACGTGTGCAGTAACAACCCTCTCGTTCCTTCTGGCGTGTTTTAGTGGTTTAGTAACGGATCAATTCAAAGAAACAAAGAGGTCAGGGCTTTGTTATGCCTTCATTGAAATCCTGCTTCTTTTCTCTTTTCTCTTTTTTTTTTTTACACTATTGTAGATTTATTTCACACTCTACAGTCCACTATGCATTTGAACAAACAAACAAACGTTTGATTGCATCTGTTACATGCTAATTGAAACGGAATGGAAGTTCTAGAAAGTTGGATAAATGATGCTATTATAACAGCACACTTACTCACTCAAATACAGTCAAACAGTAATGATACTGTACCTGGGTAGTCTGTACCTCCCAGGAGATCGGGATCTGCGTTAGCCATGGGAACCAGAGAGAAGCCAATTAGAACGTCAACATCACTTTTCAAAGATGAAACCATCTTCACTGCCATGTTGTGTTTCAAAAGATATGAATTATACCCGGTATTAAATTCCCTGTGTGTGTTTTGCTTACCTTTTGACTCTCGACCTTTCGGTGGCTGAAGTGAAGTGATGGCACCGGTCACTGAGAGCGGGCAGTCTTTCCATTAATAAGTGGGGTTTAGTCCACCAAATATGGGGATGGATTTCAGATAAGCTGCACATTTAAAAAAAAATCCTCCAAAACGGGGCCGGACTATTGTTGCTTAGTGTTTCTATTTGTTGCTCTCACCTTGTGACAGACAAGCGGAGGACACTGAGTGGTACACGGCAAAGCAAGGGGAGGGCAGTGGATCAGAGATGGGGGGCTCATCCATATCAAATGATGCCATCTGCAGTAAATTACATGTGGTTTCTGACAGTGGTGGAAAAAGTACTTTTACTTACTTAAGTAAAAGTGTCAATACTGCAATGTAGAAGTACTCTTGTTACAAGTAAAAGTACGGAATTCAAAATGTACTTGAGTAAAAGTGCAAAAGTAATGTACTTAAAGTACCAAGAGTACTAAAATGTTTGAAAATAGCTGATCTACAAGCTCACAACGCGTCGCATCGCGACGCGCTGTGAGCTTGTAGATCGTCTATTTTCAAATAGCCTAAGTATAAAATACTGCTTAAGTGGTTAATGTATGTTTTATAATGTAATCATTTATATCTGCAAAGTAACTAAAGTTTTCAAATAATTGTAGTGGAGTAAAAGTACAATATTTGCCTCTGAGATGTAGTATTTTTACTTTTGGTACTTTAAGAACATTTTGAAGCCAATACTTTATTAGCCAATAAAATATTTTTTCTCGAGTAAATTTTGAATTCTGGACTTTTACTTGTAACAGAGTATTTCTATATTGCATTATAGGTACTTTTACTTAAGTACAAGAAATCTGAGTACCTTTTTCCACCCACTGCACAAATCTGACCCCCGCCATATTGTAGTGAAAGAACAGCTCTGGCCCGGGAGGGGGGGGGGGATGTTCTGTAAATACTCTGAATTACAAAGGAAGATAAACAGCTCAGTTGAAGCTCTAGCATGTGTTGTGCTGCTAAACGCATTTTGTAGAGAGGCGTAACGTTCCGAGACAATAAAGAAGTGCAGCTGCTGTCTGCTAGAGTTGCGGTCGGAGGACTTGTCACTCACCACTGTTCTAACCAGTTATTGTAGATCTTCAGCGCCGGGTCTCAACTTACCGCCATGGCATTGTTTCCTTGCCTTGGCGACAGAGGATAACCCTGTCAAATTCTCTGTCTGAATTTCTCTCTCTGATTGAGGAGGGCAGCCTGTGTGAGGCTGCTGATATATCTGAATAGATGAGACATAACAGGTGCACAATTGTTCTTATTTAATCCATTCAGACCCGGGGAAAGCATGTGTGTGTCATTTTAAGATTTCTTTGGCTATTCAAAAACAGCAGATCTACAAGCTACAAGCTGCTATTTTTGAAAAAATCGTAAAAAATTTGTGCAAATTATTTTCTTTTTTTTTCTTTTTTAAAGGGACAATGTTTGACTCAAATCTTTGCTTCTGGGGGTCCCTGTTACAAAATATTTTGAGATGGGGGTCCGCGGCCAAATACATGTCATTTTGGGGGTCCTTGACATGAAAAAGTTTGAGAACCACTGATATAGAAACATACGTTTTTCAAAAAACTGTTTGGATTTAGAAGATATTTGTAGAATCCCCCAGAAGCAAAGATTTGAGTTACAAATGTTTGCTCTAAAAAAATATATATCATTCAAAGATTTGCACACACTTTACACGATTTTCCAAAAATAGCAGATCTACAAGCTCATAGCACGGCACTCGGTGCCGTGCTATGAGCTTGTATATCTGCTATTTTTGAATAGCCAAAAGAAATCTAAGAACGACACGGATGTGTTCCTCGGTCTAAATGGCTTAATGGCGATGGATATACTGTATGACGTGCTGTGCCCAAATAACACAGGATGTCAGGGAAGTTCAATTGGAGAAAATCAACTGTCAAAAAACATCAGCTTTCAAACGTCCGTTGTTGTAAAAGCAGTGGCCTAAAGCAGTGGCCTAAAGCAGTGGCCTAGCTAGTTTTCATGATCGTGAACTACTAGTGAAAAACACGTTTTGAATTATGAGTCTACACCATGAATTTTCACTTTTTCTTCTTTTTTGTGTGTTTTTGGTCTCCCCTACCTCTCTTCTATCCCCAAAAATACCCCTGTTTGAACACTCAGGCTTTCACAGCAAATCTGGGGTTTTCTGTAAATTGGTCTCAAAACAGGCCAAACTGATTTGTACCCTGACGTGACGTCACGTCAGGGTACAATCCCTCCCGTTTTTCAGTTCCAACCCCCAGAAAAGAAAGAAAAAAAAGATTGTATTTTATTTTATCTTTTTTCTGTTTTTTACTTTTTTCCACACAGAACCAGGAGATAACATGCATACAAACTGGCTCAATAGCGCCCCGTGCCAAACAGGACAATGTGGTATTGCAGGTGAAAGTGATTTATAAGCCAGAGAGAAGTTAGTTGGAATGAGTAAGCATCTGAGGCTTGATTTAGGCTCAAACCTTTTGAAAAACGTTTGAGGGACATAAACAATATCATATTAAATATATATATATTTTTTTAAATTCATGGTGTAGATCCTTTAACTCATTGGCTTATCGCTCGTAGAAAGTTCTCTGCTAGCAGGTCGATCTACATTTTAAAAGAACAGGCGTTTGTTTTTCCACAATATTTTTGAATGATGACAGAAGTGTTTCTTTGTATTCCATTTAACTCATTCACTGCCAGAATACATACATCATCCACTTGCTGCCAGCGTTTTTTTTTACCTTTTGAAGTAGTCACTTAACCCATTAAGACCTGGAACGCATCTGTGTCACTTTTTCATTTGAGCTACAAAGCATTATTTTACACTTTGGCTACTCATTATATACGAGCTTGTAGATCTGCTATTTTTGAAAAATAGTGAAAATGTGTGCAAATCTTTGAATATATATATTTTGAAAGCGAACATTTTCAACTCAAATCTTTGCTTCTGGGGGGTCCCTGGAACAACATATTTTGAGATGGGGGTCCGCGGCCAAATACGTATCATTTTGTGGGTCCTTGACATGAAAGATATTGAGCACCACTGATATAGAAACATACGTCTTTCAGAAAACTGTTGGGATTTAGGAGACATGTAGAATCTGCTTCATGTCTTAATGGGTTGATATTTATCTCCAGTGTGATCGATCTCCTGATGGAGGGTTTCACTGTGCTTCCACGAAAGAAAAATAAATAAATAATAATAATAATTATATATATATATATATATATATATATATATATATATATATATATATATATATATATATATATATATATATATATATAATATATATAAACACAAAGTCGTCCTTGGCAGTGAATGAGCAAGGGAAACAAAACACAATCCCCCAGGCCCCTGCTGACCCCTGACCCCTTCCTGACCCTCAGTCAGGTGAGGAAAACTCCTTCAAGGAACACATTCCTTGAAGGGAAAAGGAACACATTCCTTGAAGGGAAAAGGAACACATTCCTTGAAGGGAAAAGGAACACAGACAGAGAGTGCAACAGATTTAGTTGAAATATGATCTTGTTCAGGATATAAACCAGTGATAAAACAAACTCTCATGAACCGCTGCTGAAGTTGTAATAATATCTTTTATTAAAAGTTTTAACAAATCTTCAAAATGTCTCAAAAGAATTTCAAACATTTCACCTTTTAATGGCATGGGTTAAAGTGGTTAAAGGTTCGATGACATTCATTTTCACCTTTTTTATTTTTAATGTTTTTTTGGGGGTTTTATGACCTCATTAACCCAAAAAATCTGAACTTTTTTTTCTGTGGTCTGGGGTTTTCTGAATAATTAGGCTGAAAAGTAATCTGAGCTTGGCCCTTCGGCAGTGAGGTCACAGTCGATTAATCCCTCCCACTCTCCTCCTCGCCCCTCCCCTCCCCTATCCTTTCCTTTGGGGGGGGGGGGGCGGAGCAGAGGCGATGATTGACAGGCAAAATCCCTCACCAGCGACACCCGCAGGCAAAGATTTCTTTTTTCATTGCAGTTGAAAAGGCTTTAGAAATGTGAGAGAAAAACACCTGCCATGGATCAATGGAGTGGAATTTTTTGTTGAAACTTTCTATACACGTTTGAAGGACCATGACAAAGACTCTGAATGTGGTGTAAACATGAATGTCATGAAACCTTTAAAGCAATACTATGTAACTTTCTGCTTCTACCCCGGATTTGGAAATGGTTTCCTGCCTAAAAGTGCTGACATTTTTACCATTGAGCTAATAGAACCTGCCTGCTTGCTCAGGGGATAAATGGAATCTTGACCATCAGGTCAAAATTGGTGTCAGATCCTGTGTCTAGGTGAGACATGACCTTTGACACCATCTAAATGTCTCAATAGAAGAACAGGGAGACAAAATACAACCTTGTATAAGTTATATTGTGTTAACTTACTCTACCATACAGATTGGACAAAATCACACTTTATGCATTAAAGAAAAGTTACATAGTGAGAGGCTTTAAATGTATTCATTCAGTCAAAAAGCAACCATTTTTGGTTGCTTCATTCTTTGATTTTCTTTGACATTCCGCCCACTTGTTCTCAAAATCCGAGTTATTGTATTTGGTCAATAGGGCGTAGCAGTGGCGGCCATTTTCTGGTTCCACTTCAAAATAGTCAATGCATTTTTCCCATTGACATTTACAAAAATATTTATATCAATTATTTTAAGCCTAGAATCAAGCCATCCAGGGTCCTGGTGAATCATGACCATAAAACGTTTGATTCTGTGAAAAAAACTTTTTTGAAAACGGCAAAACAAAGGGTATTTATTAAATATAGTATATCATATAATTAAATATTAAATACAAATAAATCACAGAAAAAAATGTCTTATGGTCATGATTCACCAGGACCCTGGATGGCTTGATTCTAGGCTTAAATTAATTGATATCAATATTTTTGGAAACGTCAATGGGAAAAATGCATTGACTAATTTGAAGTGGAACCAGAAAATGGCCGCCACTGCTATGCCCTATTCTTAGCTGTATGGGTCTGGGTTGGGTGTTCATGTGTCATCTGCCCGTCATCCGTTTCACTGTCACTGTGTGAGCAGTGAGAGGTAATCTGACTCCTGTGAGAGAAGGCCTATTACTGGATGTTTTATGTCTTCGCTGACAGAAACACCTTCATAAGGCTCTGTGTGGATGATGGCAACGGCCCATAAACCCCACAGTGAGTGGAAAAGCAACGGCCCATAACCCCACAGTGAGTGGAAAAGCAACGGCCCATAAACCCCACAGTGAGTGGAAAAGCAACGGCCCATAAACCCCACAGTGAGTGGAAAAGCAACGGCCCATAAACCCCACAGTGAGTGGAAAAGCAACGGCCCATAAACCCCACAGTGAGTGGAAAAGCAACGGCCCATAACCCCACAGTGAGTGGAAAAGCAACGGCCCATAAACCCCACAGTGAGTGGAAAAGCAACGGCCCATAAACCCCACAGTGAGTGGAAAAGCAACGGCCCATAAACCCCACAGTGAGTGGAAAAGCAACGGCCCATAACCCCACAGTGAGTGGAAAAGCAACGGCCCATAAACCCCACAGTGAGTGGAAAAGCAACGGCCCATAAACCCCACAGTGAGTGGAAAAGCAACGGCCCATAAACCCCACAGTGAGTGGAAAAGCAACGGCCCATACACCCCACAGTGAGTGGAAAAGCAACGGCCCATAAACCCCACAGTGAGTGGAAAAGCAACGGCCCATACATCCCACAGTGAGTGGAAAAGCAACGGCCCATACATCCCACAGTGAGTGGAAAAGCAACGGCCCATAAACCCCACAGTGAGTGGAAAAGCAACAGCCCATACATCCCCACAGTGAGTGGAAAAGCAACAGCCCATAAACCCCACAGTGAGTGGAAAAGCAACAGCCCATACATCCCCACAGTGAGTGGAAAAGCAACAGCCCATAAACCCCACAGTGAGTGGAAAAGCAACGGCCCATACATCCCACAGTGAGTGGAAAAGCAACGGCCCATAAACCCCACAGTGAGTGGAAAAGCAACAGCCCATACATCCCCACAGTGAGTGGAAAAGCAACAGCCCATAAACCCCACAGTGAGTGGAAAAGCAACAGCCCATACATCCCCACAGTGAGTGGAAAAGCAACAGCCCATAAACCCCACAGTGAGTGGAAAAGCAACAGCCCATACATCCCCACAGTGAGTGGAAAAGCAACAGCCCATAAACCCCACAGTGAGTGGAAAAGCAACGGCCCATAAACCCCACAGTGAGTGGAAAAGCAACGGCCCATAAACCCCACAGTGAGTGGAAAAGCAACGGCCCATAAACCCCACAGTGAGTGGAAAAGCAACGGCCCATAAACCCCACAGTGAGTGGAAAAGCAACGGCCCATAAACCCCACAGTGAGTGGAAAAGCAACGGCCCATACACCCCACAGTGAGTGGAAAAGCAACGGCCCATAAACCCCACAGTGAGTGGAAAAGCAACGGCCCATAAACCCCACAGTGAGTGGAAAAGCAACGGCCCATAAACCCCACAGTGAGTGGAAAAGCAACGGCCCATACATCCCACAGTGAGTGGAAAAGCAACGGCCCATAAACCCCACAGTGAGTGGAAAAGCAACGGCCCATAAACCCCACAGTGAGTGGAAAAGCAACGGCCCATACATCCCACAGTGAGTGGAAAAGCAACGGCCCATAAACCCCACAGTGAGTGGAAAAGCAACAGCCCATACATCCCCACAGTGAGTGGAAAAGCAACAGCCCATAAACCCCACAGTGAGTGGAAAAGCAACAGCCCATACATCCCCACAGTGAGTGGAAAAGCAACGGCCCATAAACCCCACAGTGAGTGGAAAAGCAACGGCCCATACATCCCCACAGTGAGTGGAAAAGCAACTATAAAGGATTTGTAGTGTTCGTTGATGCAAAGACATCCTTAAGGCACACAGAGGATATGGTGTCCATGGCTTGTCAGGCTTGTTAACGCATTAAGACCATGAACGCATCTGTGTCACTTTAAGATTTCTCTTGGGCTATTCAAAAATAGCAGATCTACAAGCTCATAGCGCGGCACCAAGTGCCGCGCTATGAGCTTGTAGATCTGCTAGTTTTGATGCTATAATATCAGTGGTTCTCAAACGTTCTCATGTCAAGGACCCCCAAAATAATATGTATTTGGCCGCGGACCCCTATCTCAAAATATGTTGTTCCAGGGACCCCCCAGAAGCACAGATCGGAGTTAAAAAAGTTTCGCTTTAAAAAACGATTATATTCAAAGATTTGCACACATTTTCAAGATAAAAAAAAAAAAAAAGCAGATCTACAAGCTCATGTGTAGATCTGCTATTTTTGAATAGCCAACAAAATCTAATAATGACACAAATGCGTTCCCAGTCTGAATGGTTTAAAAGGGTCAGGTTAGGGCATTCTAACACTCCACACATGTCTCTCTCTTTTCTCTTTGAGGTTCTCATTAACACACACACACACACACACACACGCACACACGCGCACACACACACACACACACACACACACACACACACACACACACAACACACAACACACAACACACACACACACCACACACACAAACGTACGGGCAGTGGTGGAAAAAGTACTCAAATGTTGTACTTAAGTAAAAGCATCAATACTGCAATGTAGAAGTACTCTGTTACAAGTTAAAGTCCCGAATTCAAAATGTACTTGCGTAAAAGTACAAAAGTATTGGTTTCAAAATACACTTAAAGTTATACAGTGCAGGTCCACAAATAACGATTTTTAGCAGCCTCTGCTGGTCATTACCGTCACTGCAGGCCGTTTGTTTATTCCTCTGTTACCCAGAATTTGTTTTCACCAGACGACGGAAGCGTTTCAAAAAGCGTTCTTTTAATTGTTTTATACGATCTGTGGATCGTTTTTCTTAGCCAGTGGAGCTTTAGTTACCGTGAGCTGTGTTTTCTTTTTCTGTTGTTTTTCGACCTTCAAATCATACAATCTCTTAAAATCAGCGTGAGATTCCCTTTTGTTATTAGCGCGGTAGTTCCTGGCCAAACAGGAAACCGGTGCGGTAGTTCCTGGCCAAACAGGAAACCGGTGCATTTCCGCCTCCGTTTTCCGTTCAGATGACGTCATTTTCGCGGGAAAGTCCCCCTCGACACCATTCAATAGAAAATATATAAATAAAAGGCTTTCGGCGGTGAAATTCATGGAGTGGGTGTTGTGTAACTTTTGCCACTCACAAAAGATATACAATTTAACTTTTGTTTTGTTGAAAAAGTTACCTAGTATTACTTTAAAGTACCAAAAGTAAAAGTACTAAAATGTTTGAAAATAGCAGATCTACAAGCTCACAACGCGTCGCATCGACGCGTTGTGAGCTTGTAGATCTGCTATTTTCAAATAGCCTAGGTATAAAATAGGGCTAAAGTGGTTAATGTATGTTTTATAATATTATAATTTATATCTGAAAAGTAACTAGTAACTAAAGTTTTCAAATAATTGTAGAGGAGTAAAAGTACAATATTTGCCTCTGAGATGTAGTGGAGTAGAAGTAAAAGTATTGGAAATTAGAAATACTCAAGTAAAGTACAAATACCTAAAAATTTTACTTAAGTACAGTACTTAAGTAAATGTACTTAGTTATTTACACCACTGCGTACGGGTGACATAATCAAAGTAACATCTTTATTTATATGTGTGTCTGTCAACAGATCACATGAGAAGCAGCAGACCATGCATGGTCAGGTACCTTCAGGTTCTATCTCTCTGGATCCTCTGACTGACAGACACACACAGTATTGTCGGACCCTCTTCTCAACATCAGCTGCTCCATCGTTTAAGGCACACAAAGTAAGGTAAGCATGGGATTGTGTGTGCAAAAGTTAATTTAACCGATTGATTTAATTGAATATAAAACAACATTATCAATTTTAATACAATAATTGATTTTGGGATTATATTTTTGTATTGTGGTAACTTTCAACCTGGCATCAGTATGTTTCCAAAAATTTCAAAAACTAGCAGATCTACAATCTCAAAACGTTTAGATTCAGACACCGTCATACAACATCGTATAAAATACTATGCATTGATTTGTTGATAAAAGAAAACATGCATCATTTGATTAATTGAAAAGAAAATGTATAGAATAAGAAAATAATCAATAATTGCACCCCTCATGTGATGATTTCAGTCAGCTGAATGATTTAAATTAAATGTTCAGCTGCAGGAGTGATATGGATTAAGGATTAAGGTGTACAGTAGTACAGTTCTCAACTGAATATTAGTTGAACAAATTAGGTTAATGATGAATGTTGAATGATGATGTTTTTCAGGCCAAGGACCCCTTAGCTGAGAGAGAGAGAGAGAGATGAAGCATATTGTATACAACTGTGTTGCAGATTAAACTTCTTCATAGATTTCATAGATGGCTTCATAGACTTGTTCGACAGACACTATCATCAGTGTTGAGTTTAAATCAATGTTTGTTTACGGGTCAGTGACTAAATGGGGTCGGCAAGATGATGCATTTTAAAATCTTTTAAAATCTTATTTTAAAGGCAAAGCCATTTTTACAATGAACATTTCAGAATGTGAAATAAAGGCGTTTTAACTTTTTCACCAGAAGAGTGCCTTGTTTTTTTTTCCTTTGTTGCACGTTTTGAGTCGCCTGCCAAAAAAACACCTTCATTATACTTTACTGGACTTCTGAGCACTCCAGGCCCTTTCTTTTTTCAAAAGGTTAATTTGAAAACAAATAAATAAATATGCACAGAAATAGACATGTATTTATGTGTGTGACAGCTTATTTTTGTATTCATTATTTTATTTCCAAATGTATGTATTTCCCAATCTATTTATTGGCCTGTTTATTTATTTATTTATTTCGCTATTTCCTAACCTATTTCTGTATTTCTTCAACCATATGTTAATGAGGGGGCGTGTCTTGACTATTCAGGCATTAGCAATCAAACCCAGACTGTGATGACATTTTCACAGACGAGCTTGTAGCCCGAGGTGGAATTTCTTATTGTGTGGGTCCTTAGTCCTTTGGGTCATTGCAAATAAATTATTTGAAAAGTTATTTTGGGTGATCACCTTTATCCTATGATGAAACATTTCTATCATTTTGGCCAGTTACACAAATTAGATATATAAATGGATAAAAAGCGCACTTATATAGCACTTTTATCCTATAAGCGCTTTACAATGCACATTAGATTCACACACACACACACACACACACACACACACACACACACACACACACACACACACACACACACACACACACACACACACACACACACACACACACACACACACACACACATCTGTGGTGATGATGATTGGTTAAATCTATGTAAATGTATGTTTATATTTATATACTTGTATTATATGTTATACACCGTACTATGTGCAGTTATCATTTTGATCATATATCATGCTACACAACAAGTAGAGAGTTATTAATACAATTTTACAGTTTCAACTGAACACCTTTTGGTCTTTGTGTGTGCTCCATTTTATAACAGTCAAGACGTGCCCCCTCGTTAACATAATTATGGTTGAAGAAATACAGAAATAGGTGAGGAAATACATAACAACAAACAACAACAACAAACAAATAAATACATTGGGAAATAAATTAATACAAATATAAGTAATTTGTCACAACCATAAATATATTTAATTATTTATTTGTCTATTTCTGTTCGAATTTTTACCGTCCGTCCGTCCGTCCGTCCGTCATTCTGTCTGTGGACAGCTAATCTCCGGCACCGTTGGCTTGCCTTTTTTAGCGCCACCAGGAGGCCGATTTGTGCAAAACATATTTTTTGACAGTACTCCTACAGATTTTGTTCAATAATCCTGCAAATCGGTACACAGTATCTCTATAGTCATTAAACAAAACTGGTCTTTCAGATTTTTCATATTCCATCCTGATTGGCTAAAGATGGCTTCCAAAGTTTGTAGGAGTGCTCCGTTTTGAACAAAATGCCTCAAATCATAAACACAGCATGCAATTTCCTTGAAACTTTGCACTTATATTTCCACTATGCCGAGGAAGAAATGCCACTTGAAAATTTTCAAATCAGCCTCATGGTGGCGCTATAACAGGCCGATTCGTGTTTTTACCTATAACTGCACCGATCTGTGTCAAACTTTGTAAGGGCACTCCATAGAGGTCAAGGAAAAACCTTTGCCCTGCATTTTTCACATCTGCCTTGTATAGCGCCACCAGGAGGCCGACTTATATAAAACAATTTTTTTTATATTACTCCTTCCGATTTTATCCAAATTTCACGCAAATCGGTACACATGATTTCTATAGTCATGTGATCAAGACGGATGTGTTTGATTTTTCATATTCCATCCTGATTGACTAAGATTGACATCTAAAGTTTGCAGTAGTGGCTTGTTTTGAACAAAATGCCGCGAATCATGAACGCGGCGTCCGATTGCGGTCAAACTGCGCGCACATTCACACTATGTTGAGGAGCAAATGTCACCCTTTTCACATTGGCCTATTATAGCGCCACCAGGAGGCCAGAATAACGTACCTGACCTGGTGGAGACCTGTGCTCCGAGGAGCACTTTTTCTAGTTATTTATTGTTTTACATATGGCAGCTCAGGCCCTCCATAGTAAGGGACCTGGGTATTGGATCGGGGGCACTGGCCCCCAAAAAAGTTTGAGAAACAATGGTATATTGTACTATAGACTGTTCTCCACAATGGTAATGCTTTCCCTTCTCAAATCATTGGAACGTGTTTGCCATCTTACCATAAACATAAACAATGTCCCACTTGGCAGCTTGCACTCATTTGCACATTTTGCACATGTACCAATTTTCTTTCGTCTTCGGCATTTTCTGCAATTATATTCTTTCATAAAAATTGGTATTTAAAATATATATATATTTTAGCTTAACTTTCCTCTTCTGCCCCTGATTTGAACACGCCAAGTGCTGACATGTTTTAACCATTGAGCTAATGGAGCCGACCTGCTTGCTCAGGGGATAAATTGAATCTTGACCATCGGGTCATAATCCGTGTCAGATCCTGTGTCTAGGTGAGACATGACCTTTGACACCATCTAAACGTCTCAATAGAAGAGCAGGGAGACTAAATACAACCACCCCAATTATATAAGTTATATTGTATTAACATACTCTACCAAACACATTGGACAGAATTACATTTAAAAAAAAGGTTAGTGATGCTTTAAATCTGTTCTTATGCGTTGTTGTTGGCTCTGAATAAGCTTTTGTTTTGAATACTCTTAATAATACTAATAATAATGATGATTAAAATAATAATAGTTATTATTATTATTATTATTATTATTATTATTATTATTATTATTATTATTATTATTATTATTATTATTAATTGTTACATTTTACCACTGGAAATTTGACCTGACAGATCTGCTGTGAGTAAAGTGTAATTAATCCATGAAATGAATGACTGAACACATTGTTTATTTGAATGAACGTTTACTTTATTCTACAGGTTCTTTGGATACAGAGGGGGAGGAGCTAAACCATATAATAGAAGATGTCATCTGTGAGCTTCACTCCTCATCCAGCCCTTTCTGTGAGGAGGGACAGAAGAGAGAAAAAAACACATTTAATAAGAGAAGGTTGTTGAAAAGAGACACACAGGTGTTGCAAAATGGAAGTCGAACAGATGTGTTGCTGAACTACCTGACTAATTAAACATAACGACCATTAATCGGAAGAAGAACACGCTGGAGCAGCTCGGTCAATTATAAACCTCTTTACACATTGAGTGCCAAAAACGTCAATAGCCGTTTTTTCCATTTTATGTATTTATTAATTTTTTCCCACAAAAATCTCACGCAACTTAGGAATGATCCTATTGGACCCTGTAAAATGGACGGATGTGAATCCAGTCCATAAAACGTCACTTCCGTTTCGCTCCAATGATAGGATCTTGAGAAAAAAGTCTATCTTTTTACAGGGGTCAAAACAAGGCATTGTTGACGTGTGATCTCTCTGCAATGACGGATAGCGCTAGAAATATTATTGTTCCCGTCGTTAGACGGGACCCTGGACCATCGCGCAGACACCCTTTGTTTACATCCGGGGCCTCGTGGAGGCTAAAAACATCGGCGTAAAGGGTAAGAAGTGCTGGCACTGGCGGTACCCTGTTTAAAAAACCTCTGGCACTCGATGTGTTAAAGGGACTGTAAACAGGAAATGGCCTGTTTTGGGCATCTCATGCTGAGAGCAGTTTTTCTGGGCGGGGCTAAACACCTCACCTCACCAGTCACTGATGGCATAATTACCCTAGAGTGCATCGCCATCTTCTGGCTAAAATGAT
This sequence comes from Gymnoscopelus braueri, assembly GCF_963280865.1. NCBI lineage: Eukaryota > Metazoa > Chordata > Actinopteri > Myctophiformes > Myctophidae > Gymnoscopelus > Gymnoscopelus braueri. Next base: position 2,073,736 of record NC_137611.1, read on the forward strand.
TCTTTCACTGCCTTCGGTGGACTACAGCTTATTTTACAGCCTATGTTTCATGACTTTGAAACCAAATTTTAAATGCTTAACTTTCTTTTTTTTTCTTTTTAAAATCATTCTAATTTGGCTGGGTGGTTTATAACGTATTTTTCTTTTGTCTGACAAAAATGGAATAGGTTCTCAAACTAAACGTTGCGACCAACATGAAGAGAGTACGGTCACTTGACTTCAGTTTACAAATGTCATGTGTGTACAGAACCAGGGGGGGGGGGGTTCTTTTCCCCCCATAATATGGATAAGTTACCCCATGGAGAGACTTGAATTCATGGATATCTTTGTGTTTTTGTTACATTCCTGAGCCAATAATTTGATGACCAGCGGACCAGTAGGCAGCGGTTCTGGTAGGAGACACAAAGGAGACTCTTTGTGTCTCCTACCGGCACCGCTGCCGGTCATCAAATTATTGGAAAAAAAAAAGTCATTCACCGTCATAAATAAAATGTAGGTTTATAAACTGGTCTGGTCTGATTTCTTTGATAAAGTACATTTCATGAATAAAGATCAGTTATCTACTGTTGGAATAACATTTAACCCATTAAGACCTCGAACTATGTCATTTTTAGATTTGAGCTAAAAAGCATTATTTTACACTTTGGGCTATTCAAAAATAGCAGATATACAAGCTCATAGCGCGGCACTCGGTGCCGCGCTATGAGCTTGTATATCTGCTATTTTTGAAAAATCGTGAAAATGCGTGCAAATCTTTGAATACATATTTTTAAAGCAAACATTTTTAACTCAAATATTTGCTTCTGGGGGGTCCCTGGAACAAAATATTTTGATGGGGGTCCGCGGCCAAATACATATAATTTTGGGGGTCCTTGACATGAAAAAGTTTGAGCACCACTGATATAGAAACATACGTTTTTCAGAATACTGTTGAGATTTAGGAGACATGTAGAATCGGCTTCAGGTCTCAATGGGTTAAACTAGTTAATGCTAGTGATTTTACTGTCATGATATACTGTACCTCTAATGTACATCATGCTTTCTTGATTATTTTTAAAATAATCATGGTAAAGTATGTATAGTTCATTAAAAGGGGATTAGATCTGCTAACCTTGGATCCCACATCACGAGTTTTGGCACGAAGCTTGTTGACCTGAGACTCGGCGATGTCAGCTCTCTCCTCGGCCTCGTCCAGCTCATGCTGCAGCTTACGGAACTTCCCCAGGTGAGCGTTGGCCTGCTCCTCCTACAGCATTAGAAGAAGACGACACAGCATACAATGTTTACACAAATTCCAAACTTGACAAACAAGGTGCAGTAAGAAGTACGAAGTGACCACATGCACTATAAGGCTTTAAAACAGTGGGTCGGGACCCATGGGTCGCAGACCAATTTTTGTGGGTCGTGAGTAAATATAAAATAAAAACAATAATAATAATTATAATTTAATAATTTTTTATTTTATTATTTTGAAGACACATCGTGAGACTCGTTGAGAGCTTGTAGATCGGCTATTTTCACTAGTTGGGGTCCCGAGCTAAAAGGTTTGGGAACCACTGCTGTAAGGACTTAAAGGTTCGATGACATTCATTTTCACTTTTTTTATTTTTAATGTTTTTTTTGGGGTTTTATGACCTCAATTACACCCAAAAAATCTGAACTTTGAACATTCAGTGGATTTTCTGTGGTCTGGTGTTTTCTGAATAATTAGGCTGAAAAGTAATCTGAGCTTGGCCCCTCGGCAGTGAGGTCACAGTCGATTAATCCCGCCCACTCTCCTCCTCGCCCCTCCCCTCCCCTATCCTTTCCTTTGGGGGGGGCGGAGCAGAGGCGATGATTGACAGGCAAAATCCCTCACCAGCGACACCCGCAGGCAAAGATTTCTTTTTTCATTGCAGTTGAAAAGGCTTTAGAAATGTGAGACAAAAACACCTACAGTGAATCACTGGAGTGGAATTTTCAGTTAAAACGTTTTGTACACGTTTGAAGGACCAGGACAAAGACTCTGAATGTGGTGTAAACATGAATGTCATGATACCTTTAAGGTTAGAGTCACTCGACAAAAAAAATGTATTGTCGACCAATATCGAAAGTATACAAAGTATAGAAATCATCTTTCAGAGATACAGGTATAGTTCAAGGCAACCCTAGAGTCGTGTAGCCAATGTATCTTCTGATACGTCTGAGGAAATATAAATGGGATGTAGGGGTAGAAAACAGCAGAGAAAACCTCCGCTAACAAACGTACGCCCACGGCTTTGGAAACCAATCCTGATACAGTCCCAGTATGAAGGACCGCCTTAGAGTCCTTTGCATTGGTTCTGCCATGCCGTTCTTTTTTAAGCCACTGAATTGTTTCCACACGGTTTTAGCCACTACTGTACATTGAATTCAGACGTCGTCGGTAGTCTGATGGTTTGTTGATTGTTTTTTTGTGGAAGTTTGCACTTACAGACTCCTCAGAAGATCTCTTGTAGGCTTTGACTTTCATCTGGAGCTTGTCCACCAAGTCCTGAAGACGCACCATGTTTTTACGATCCTCCTCCGTCTATGAAGATGAAAAGAATAGGAAAGAGCAACAGTTATATGTATTCGGTACGGAGTATTCCGCTTCTGAGTCGTGTTTTCAACAACCACGATGAATAATTAATGACTGACTGGCTTATTGTGTCAAACAAGCTCAGTTATTCTTGTGGTTTTACCGTCCGCCTTGAGGCCGGGAGGTCAGGGTTTAATCCCCGGGCCGAGTAGTACCAAAGACTATAAGAATGGCATCCATTATTCCTCCCGTACTTGGTACTCGGCATCAAGGGTTGAATTTGGGGTTTAAGTCCCTGTGCCATACTACCATACTTGAAGGTCTAACGACCCGAAATGTCGATTTAATAAAGAGCATCCTTTTTCCAGACAGTGTGTGGGACCTTTTTCTTTTATTTGATATATCATAGATCCCTTTCTGAACATGTGGGCCTCCCTGGTTGTCCTACGCACCGGCTGTCTTTAAAATAACTTTAAGTCAAGAACAAATAACATGAGATACAGAGGATAGGATAAATGAATTACCTGGTATGTTAATTCTTTGATGCGTCGCTCATATTTACGGATTCCCTTGATGGCGTCGCTGCCCTTCTTCTGTTCACCCTCCACCTCAATCTCCAACTCTCTTACCTGGCAACGTCATGGCATTCATTATTTACAATCCAATGATCCACAGGATAAGCATAACGTAGTATTAAGTATATGTTGCTCATTAGTGATTGCAGTATATCACTTTACACATAAACGATCAATTCAGATTTTATATCAGTTCTGCAGATACTGTACAACAATAATTAACTGTATAACATATCCAATGTGAGAGTGTGTGTGAAATATATCAATATATCAACCAATAACTCATTCCAAATATCAACAACGTTTTAGAAACTCGGACAAAGCGCAACCACCAGTCTTTACGAGCACCTTCACAGAAAAGCAATGTCGCTTACAATAAGCAGACATGGCAAACAATCATGACACGTTGCAGAGCCTTTTTTTTTTACCAAACACGCCCCCACCGTGTATATATGAACAGAAGTGCACGCCCACAATTCAGTCTAAACACATCCCACAAATGGACAGGGTGTTTCTTAGAGAGTGTTACACACACACTCTCTATAGCGAACAGTATAGCACTCACCCTGGTCTCCAGCTTCTGCACCTGCTTCTTGCCTCCCTTCATGGCGATCTGTTCAGCCTCATCCAGACGGTGCTGCAGGTCCTTGATGGTCTGCTCCATGTTCTTCTTCATGCGCTCCAGGTGAGCGCTGGTGTCCTGCTCCTTTTTCAGCTCCTCTGCCATCATGGCAGCGTCAGTGATGGCCTTCTTGGCCTTTTCTTCAGCATTTCTGCACTCCTGTATCGCTTCCTCCACCTCTGACTGAAGCTGGGACGTATCGCCCTCAAGCTTCTTCTTCTGGTTTATCAAGCTGGTATTCTGATTTCACATAAATGATAATGTAAAATTACATTGTGCGCAAAACAAACATGTCTAATCAAGTGTAATTGATGTACAGTAAAGGGGTGCTCAGCGGAGCACAAATCTCCCCCAGAAGGTATCCTCCTCCATCGTTGTGGAGGTAATAATACTCAACATAATAATAATAATAATAATAATAATACTAATAATACCTGTGAATGCAGTAGCTGCACTCTCTCACTGACATCCAACAGCTCTTGCTCAGCCAGCTTGCGGCCTCTCTCGGTCTGTTCCAGAGCTGCTCTCAGTTCCTCCAGTTCGGCCTGCATGAGGTTGTTGCGTCTCTCAACGATGGCAATGTTCTCCTTCAGATCATCATTGCCTCGAAGAGAATCATCAAGCTGGAGTTGGGCGTCCTTAATGGAAAGAAGAAGAACACATTGACGAGTGCACGGGCATTGTTAAATCAGAAACACCTGACGACAACAGTATGTGTTGTCTTTTACCTTCAGATGAGCATGAACAGACTTGAGCTGTTTCTGAGCCTCAGCCGCCTGCCTGTTGGACTGGCTGAGCTGGATCTCCATCTCGTTGAGGTCTCCCTCCATCTTCTTCTTGAGGCGCATGGCCTCGTTCCTGCTGCGACACTCGGCATCCAGAGAGGCCTGCAGGGTGTCAATGGTCCTCTGCATGTTCCTCTTGCACTGCTCCGACTCCTCGTCCTTCTCAGCCAGCTTACGCTCAATGTCGGCTTTGATCTGGTTGAATTCAAGCTGGGCTCTCAGAATCTTACCCTCTTCATGTTCCAAGGAAGCCTGGTATAGATAACAGAGTTAATATTTTTTTCAGTGATACAATTTAAGACACTTTAGAGGTGTGAATTAGTTTTTTGTTTTTCTTAAAGACGGGTGCCGTGATTTTCAGTGATTCCCCCCCCCCCCTAAAACAATAATCATCAGGTATTATGGTTATACTAGGAGGAACATTTTTTTCAAACATTTGAACAGAAATGGTTAAAATTATGTTTTTATGTGGACACGCCTCCAGTTCATTAAGTATACCTGGTTCTCACCTTAGCACCTCCTCCACCACCTTAGCACCACCCACCTGTCCTAGTCCCTCCTCCTCCTCATGCCCACACCTGTTGTGTTATGATAATGAGGGGGAGGGTATGTTTTTACTATGTCACTAAAGCGCTGTTTCTCTATTGGCACGTTTGACCCTCAAGGTTTCAGCCTCCAGGTAGAAACTCAAAATAGTCAGAGAAGACATAAAACACCATAAAAACACCACCAGGGGGCTTAATGAAGTTCTATCAACCTCATAGACACATGAAAAACAGAAAAAGTGCAAAACCATGGCACCACCTCTTTAACATTGAATACAATAAAAGTGTCATTAAACACAAAGGGCCTGTTACCTCAGCCTCCTCAAGGGCAGATTGAATCTCACTCTTCTCCTGCTCCAATTGTTTCCTCTGTTTCTCCAGTTCGTGGACGTTCTTTCCTCCCTCACCAAGTTGCTCAGTGAGGTCAGAAATCTCCTCTGTGAATATAATTGTCATCAGTTTTGATTATTATGAAGGAGACTCAGCGCCGTCCAAGTTATGTGACTTACAGTTCAAATCTGACTGGTTCTCCAATCGTACTGTACAGGTGCGACAGGTGCGTAAGGGAAGACCAACCGAGGGCCCCAACATACTGACAGGAAAAACTCCTGCTCCTCCTGTCTTCAAATGCAAGAAAAAGGTTTTAATGGGAATACAACAACGTTTCGGTCTGTTAGACCTTTGTTAGACCTTCATCAGGTTATCTTAACAACGTTGTTGTATTCCCATTTAACCCTTTTCTTGCATTTGAAGACAGTGTGCAGGAGTTTTTTCTTTCAGTTAAGATTTCTAGAATATAATTAGATCACATTATGAATATTTACCTGCCAAGTAACCACAGCCGAAATGTATTTAGGTTAGTTTTTGGCTCCTGGTATTTTCACACCATGGAAACTTAAAGCTTAAGGTCATTACACACCGGCGATTATGCGAATATACGCAAAATTCGGACTCGTTCCGAATGATTAAAAGACGCGTTTTCGCTTCGCTTTTTCGCTCCGTGGAAGCTTGCATTGACTTTATAAGGTTTTTTTAAAAAAACATATTATTCGCATTAAAAAAACGCCCCCGGTGTGTAAGCAGCTTTACCCTGTAGATTCTTGTTCTCTCTCTTCAGGGTCTCCAGGTGGTCCAGAGCTTCTTCATAGGAGTTCTTCAGTTTGAAGAGCTCAGTGCTCAGAGACCTGGCCTCCTTCTGGGAGCTCTCCAGCTCACATTGGGACTCCTCATACTTCTGCTTCCACTCTGCCAGGACCTATGGAGTGGATGGACAGAAAGGCATTAATATGAATGCAAACATAATTAATAACTGTATCAACTGAATGGAGACACTGATAAGGCTATAGGGTCGTAACGATATCATTTAGAAAGTGCCTCAGCATGGTAATGAAAAGCATGCTATTATCCATGGATTTTCAGTTGTATGAATTCATACAGTTGTATGAATTCATACAGTTGTATGAATTCAATAACGGTTCTTAACTTAAACCCTATACTGTATATTTAGCTGAGCACTTAATTAGGTACCCCCAGGGTTCTATACTAGGATTTATGTTGTTAACTATTGTTACCTATTTAACAAAAAGCTTTCCATATCATATCAATACCGAAATGTTATGCATTCCAATTTGGATTATAGGATAGTAGTTAGAAACTACAATAGTTCTTTGCATTTGTCAGTGGTTTTATGAGATGTCGTTCGATGCTAAACTTAATGTCCACCCATATCTTTGCCAAAAACACATTACCTTGTCAAAGTTCCTTTGCTTCTTGTCCAGGGCAGCAGCAGCAGCATTAGATCTCTCCACGTCCACCATGAGATCTTCGATCTCATTCTGCAGTCTGTGTTTGGTCTTCTCCAGGGAGGCACATTTAGCATTAACAGCTTCAACGGCCTCCTCAGCATCCTGAAGACGCTGAGCCAGCTTCTTCCTTCAGATATTAAACAATGAAATAATTAAAGGTTTTAGCTTTTGCTCCCTGGATAAGTTAACTGCAATAGTTTGCCCTACCAAGAGTAGCTGCTTAGTCATCTAACAGACAAACTTTGTGTTCGTCTTACATTTTAAAAAGAACATAACACAAACAAAAAGCTGGTCTGCTAGACAAAGTGAAATGGCTTGTGTAGGAAGCATCTGCACTGACTGAATGGACCGTTTTCTGTGGGCATTGCACTGGTAATTATTATTATATGTTTTATGGCGAGATGCGGTGAGACACTTATGAAGCACTGACTGTAATGGACACTTCATTTGTTTTTACTTCCGTTTACCGTTGCCCTGTATTGTTGATGCTTCTTGTTTTTCTTTTTGCCTTGTATTGCTGTACACCAGTGGTTCTCAACCAGTGGTCCTTGGCTGGGTACCAGGGGGTCCCCAGGGAAATGAGTTAACATAGAGTCACAATCATTTTAACCACTTAGCTTTGGCTATTCAAAAATAGCAGATCTACAAGCTCATGACAACAATGAGCTAGAAGCTATGAGCTTGTAACTCTGCTATTTTTGAAAAATCTTGAAAATGTGTGTATATCTTTGAATATACATTTTTAAAGCGAACATTTTTAACTCAAATCTTTGCTTCTATGGGGTCCCTGGCACAACATTTTCAGATGGGGGTCTGCGGCCAAAAGTATATCAATTTAGGGGTCCCTGGCATGAAAAAGGTTGAAAACCACTGCTGTACACGACAATACTTTTTCTTCTCCTTACTCTTTACCTGTAACCAGTGTTGCAATGCTGAATTGGAACGTGGTTGCACTGTATTTTAATGACGTGACGCGCACGTCCCTTAACACCTACACTACAGGTCACACAATGGACAATTGATATGCATCTATAGGCTCATTCCTATGTTAATCCACCTGGTGTGAGTCGGGAGCCTTGGTAAACTTTGTTGAGGTGTGAATTTTAAGTCGTTTTAAATCTATGCGTGTGCACCCTGCGCGTGCTCCTGGTCAAATAGATTCCTGCACGCAGGGCCGCAGGAAGGGTGGTGCGAGCGGTGCGGCCGCACAGGGCCCCGCACTTGGGGGGGGGGGCCCGCAAAAAAAACAGAATCACATTTATTAAGAGTTATAAAAAGAAATAACCCGCAAATAACCACCAAAAACTCGGAAATATCCGCCCAAAACGGCAAAAGCGGCCCAAGCGCGCACGCGACTTCGCACAGGGCCCCGCATTTCTCCCAGACGGCTCTGCCTGCACGGCGTGCAAGGCCGTCCCGTGAGCAATGCAACCCTGCCTGTAACTCTGTAACCTTAACTGCTGTGCCGCCTCTGGGCGACTGAATTTCCCCTGCGGGATAATAAAGGTATATATCTATCTATGTTATATGATTAGTAAGCAATCAGCTTGATTCCTAATAGTGTTGATTTTGACAGCACATTTTTATTCAGTTTTAGTCATAGTCTTTTGAATCAAATTCCATTTAGTTTTAGTCATATTTTAGTCATCTGAAATATTTTACTGTTAATCTAGTTTTAGTTTTAGTCTAAATATCATAAGATTATAGTCAACTAAAATGTATGTTGGTGGTGCCTTGATGGAGTCGTAATGACTGATTTTACACTTGGTTGCATGCTGAAAATAGCCGATCTACAAGCCCACAATGTGTCGCAGGGCGACGCGTGGTGAGCTTGTAGATCTGCTATTTTCAGAATGCAACACCCGAGCGCAAACGAGCATAAAATGACTCGTCTTCTCCACTAGCATTTTCGTCTAGTTTTTATTTGTTGACGAAATTGTCAATATATTTAGTCTCAGTTTTAGTCATCATAACTTAGTTTTTATTTAGTTTTCGTCAGTGAAAAAAGGTGGTTGACGTAAAAAAAAAACGTCATAGTTTTATAGTCGACGAAATCAACATTTCGATAACTAAGCTGCAGTGTCTTACTTGGCCTCCTCCAGCTCTTCAGTCCTCTGGATGGCATCAGTCTCGTACTTGGTTCTCCACTGAGCCACCTCAGAGTTGGCCTTGGACATGCCTCGCTGCAGTTCACCTTTGGCCTCCTGCTCCTCTTCAAACTGTTCCCTCAGCAGGTCAGAGTCGTGGCGAGCAGACTGCAGTGCATGGGCTAATGCATTCTTGGCCTGGTGAAATATAGTCATGCAATTGTATAATGATGTATGAACGTAACTCAAGACATTATCTACTGTTGTATTTGTGATGGCCAGACGAAGCAGAATACTTAATGTCACCTTTGTCTCCTCCTCTAGTTGCCTTCTAAGGTCCTCAATCTGTTGAGTATGGGACAGTTTTCCTCTTGTCAGTTGAGACACCAGAGAGTCCTTCTCCTCCAGCTGTCTTCCGAATTCACCTGGTATGAATGAATACAATCATTATTGTCCTGCAAAAACCATGTAGCTCCAAACATAATTAAATGTTTTCAGGAATTTATTCTTTTTAAATATATATGTCCATTATTCTTTGCATGAAGGGGAAAAAACATACCATTTTCAGTTTGCAGCTTCGCTTTATGCATGTTGAAGTCATTGATGCTACGTTGAGCCTCTTCATATTTTGCCTTGTATTCGTTCGCCTGATCTTCTAAAGTCCTGCACGTCTTCTCTAGGTTTGACTGAAAATGAATTGAATCACAGTGTAATCAATATTCCATCCAGATAATGCGGGCTTTGTCCAAGTAAACAGAATAAATGTCTGATTCATAGCAATTTCTCCAACCTTTGTCTTCACAATATGCTCCATGCTAGAGACCACATCATCCAACTCCAGTTTCACTTCGCTCTTCTCCTTCTCCAGTTTCTGTTTGACTCTCTGCAGGTTGTCAATCTGCTCTCCCAGGTCAGCCACACTGTCAGCTTGTTTCTTCCTCAGGGTAGCAGTGGTGGCCTCGTGATGCAGAGTGGACTCTTCAAGGTCTCTGCGGAGTTTCTGGAACTCGGCCTCCCTCTTCTTGTTCATCTCAATCTGGGCAACCGTTGCTCCGCCAGCCTCCTCCAGCCTCTCGCTGATCTCCTCCAGCTCTCTGGCCAAGTCAGATCTGTTCTTCTCTACCTTGGCTCGAGCAGCTCGTTCTGCCTCAAGCTCCTCTTCAAGTTCCTCAATACGGGCCTTAGAAGAGAAAATGATTAAATGTCACATAATAATAATTATAATTATTATAATAATTGTGTGATTATATACCAAGTAACATTACAAACCTGGAGCTCCTTCAGTTTCTTTTGAAGCTGAATGGAAATTGCCTGTTCATCTTCTATTTTGTTGGTGAGTTGACTGACTTCAAAGTCTTTCCTGCGGTGAAGGACTAAGAGTCAGAACAAACCTACTTCATCTCAAATGTTCAGAATGTGTGCATGATTGAATTTCTCTTACTTTTTAAGACGTTCTTCAAGTTGTTGCTTGTCATTCTCCAGGTCCATTTGGCTCTCCTGGGTCAATTTCAAGTCTCCCTCCAGCTTTCTCTTTGATCTTTCGAGATCCATTCGAACCTTTTTCTCTTGTTCTAAAGAACCCTCGAGCTGGAGAACATCATAAAGATTAAATCAACTGTGACATGCAATGTGCACAACCTGTCAAACTACTTCAAAAGAGTGAGAAACACCAGAGGGAGCTTCACTGATAGCATTCCCCCCTGATTCGGCACAAACATGGGGATGAATTCATTCTACTATCATGCCACCAAAATGTGGAATGCCCTGCCACCAGCCATCACAAAGTGTGACTCCCTACACTCCAAAACTTCAACTTCAACATTCCTGTGTGCAGTTTAAATGTCTTGATGAATTGAATACATAGGACCATAATGGTAACAAGCCCTGAGGGCTTTTTGTGTTATCCCTTTAGCATTATTGTATAACTTTACCTCTGTACTTTGTGCAAACTGTTAATAAAGTATTCAATTAATTAATCAATCAATCAATCAATCAATCAATCATAAACAAGCTGTTGCGACATGCATTCAGCTGCCCTACTTACATCGTCCACTTGCTGTTCCAGCTTAGCTTTGGCCTTGGTCAGAGTGTTGACTTTGTCTTCCTCTGACTGCAGGTCGTCCAGTGTCTGCTGGTGAGCCTCCTGTAAGGCCTTCTTCTCCTTGGTCAGCTTGGCGATGATGTCATCCTGAGAAGCCATTTCCTCAACCAAGTTCTTCACCTTAAGAAGCAGTGGTGGTTAAAGCAGTGACGTGATGTAAACGGCGTCCCGATCAATTGTTCACATAAGCAACAAAAAAATATTTCAGTTAATATGATATAGGCTACCTTGTTCTCGGTGGCATGCTTCTCTTTCTCCACTTTAGCCAGAGTTAGTTCCAAGTCATCAATATCCTTTTTCAACTCAGAACACTCATCCTCCAGTTTCCTCTTCTTCGCAGTCAGTTCTGCGTTGATCTCCTCCTCGTCCTCCAACCTCTCTGACAACTCTTTGGACTTTGCTTCCATCTGAATCTTGTTCTTGATCAGGCCCTCGCATCTCTCTTCGGCGTCACCAAGATTATCTTGCTCCTGTTCAAGTATCAAGTTACTTGTTATAATTATAAACACTATATATAATGTAAGCATTTATTACTGGAGCACACACAACATTCCGACTTACCGCCTGGACTTGGAGTTGCAGATCATTCTTCTCTTGGAGAAGCGAGACCATTTTCTCTTCTAGTTCCTTCCTACGAGCTTCAGACTTTGCGAAAGCCTCTTTCAACTTGAGGAATTCATCCTTCATGTTGGCCATCTCCTTCTCTGATTCGGCAGATTTCAAGAGAGGCTTGATCTTGAAGAACAGCTTCATCCAGGGCCAATTCTTGACGCCCATGAAGGCACGGATGTTCCACTGGATCACCAGCAGGGCATCCCTGTGAATTAAAAATGATTCTCACTAAATCCCGGCAAAATGTTGCTCATCGAAAATTATGATTGAATGATGATTGTTGATAAATAAGGGTGTTTGAGAAACAAAGTCAAATACCAAGCCAATGATGAAAGTGTAATACTACATTCTAGCAATAAAGAGAAATATTACATTAAAATTACAACTAGAAAAGGATAATCATCTCAGTGTTTCTGACCTTCGTTCGACCATCTTCTGGAATTCCGCTCTTGACAGCAGACCTCGTGATTTAGATTGTATTCCAGTGATGATGAGTGACAAACGATCATCTCTCATCTCCTCTAGTGCTCCTAGAAGGCCAGCCTTGAAGAACACCTTTAAGATATAAGGAGCAACCAAATTAAACATTTTCTTTATTTACGTGATTTCTTTGTAACTGACAGTGGCTGTATGAGTTTCTAATATGAGATTAAATGTTTATCTTTGTCTGTCATTGAAAAGAATAGATTCAGAACAGACTTTTTTAAATATCATAGTTACCTTTGTGTGTCCAAATTTGTATTGGCTATGATCAATGTCCAGAGAGCCAAGTAGTTTTTCAGCTCCTTTCTTGCTGTCAATGAACTGGCCGTCTGGGATTGCAGCAGGATTCAGGATGCGATATCTGCAAAATAAATGCCAGAACTTTGTAGTCCACCTTTATTTTTACATTAAATAGTATAACTATTAGCAATGTACATGGTGCTACCTCTGTTTGAAATCTCCATAGAGGATCCTGTTGGGGAAGCCCTTCCTGCAGATCCTGATGCCTTCCAGCACACCGTTACAGCGGAGCTGGTGCATCACCAGAGGATTCTCCATGGCCCCGGGAGTCTTGGTCTCGTTGGGGATGAGGCAGCGCACAAAGTGAGGGTGAGTAGACCTCAGGTTGGTCATCAGCTTGTTTAGGTTTTCCTGTGGAATTAAGGAAATCCTGTGAGTAATTCAAAATTCTTAGAAAAAAATAAGAAAAAAGCTAGCTAGTCATTTTCAAGTAGGTTTTACTTACTCTGTGCAAGGCCGATACGGTCTGGAAGGAGGAGCCCTTCTTCTTGCTTCCGCCTCCCTTCTTGTCTTGTCCTGAATAAACAGTCAGGATTAGATTTATTTGCATAGTCATAGATGTGTGGTTAAAATGAGATGGCAGCATTGATATTCCCCATGAGCGTTGACATGGTTTAAGCAATTAAGATTCACCTGACTCTGCTCCAGCATAAGTTGCAAAGAGGCCGCACAAAAACTTCAGATTAGACTTCTGGAAGAGTCCGACGACCGTCTCGTTCAAAGGGTCTTTGTTCTTCACCAGCCAGTTGTTGATGTTATAATCCACGGTACCAGCGTAGTGAACCAGGGAGAAATGAGCCTCCGCTTTGGTTTTGGAAAGCCTTGGCTTCTGGAAGTTGTTGGACTTCCCCAGGTGGTTCTCATATAGCTTAGATTTGAAGGTGGTGTCACTGGCTTTGGGGAACATGCACTCCTCTTCAAGGATGGACATGATACCCATGGGCTGAGGAGAAGAAGGTAATGTACTTTGAAGAACAAATAACAACTCGCTAGATTGCCTAGAGACATAGTTTTGTATTGATCCATGAACACAGTGTATTTCAAGCTCTCACCTTTTCAATCAGGTCAATACAAGCCTGTAAGTCCATGCCAAAGTCAATGAAAGTCCATTCAATGCCTTCTTTCTTGTACTCCTCCTGCTCCAGCACAAACATGTGGTGGTTGAAAAACTGTTGCAGCTTCTCGTTGGTGAAGTTGATGCAGAGTTGCTCAAAGGTGTTGAACTGCAAAAGGACAAAATACAAAACATTAGCATAGGTTTCCTTCACATGCTTATTTGGGTTTTTCTTAACTCAAAGTGAAAATTACAGTTAATTACACCAAGTCCTTATTTTCAAGTATTGTCTTAACTCACATCAAAGATCTCAAACCCAGCGATGTCCAGTACACCAATGAAGTACTGACGGGCCTGCTTGGTGTCCAGGGATTGGTTGATTCTTATCACCATCCACAGGAACATCTTCTCATACACTGACTTAGACAGTGCACCGATTGCGTAGTTCACCTATAGCATGGAAACCCAAATGTATAAAAATAACGTTCATGTTTTATAATAGTCTTTGTCATGTAAAGGTAACCTCATATTCTATCATAATCTCTTATTCTCTCTCAACAAAACTCCCTAATATAATAAAGACGATTCATCCATAATATTGTGCCAACTACCATTCATACCTTGCATTTAAAAAAACGGCAAAGACCAACAAAAATGCATAATTCTTTAATATAAGTCGTACCTGGTTCACATCCTGTCCCTTGGTCACCCACTCGTTTCCAACTTTCACCCTTGGGTGACAGAGGCCCTTGATGAGGTCAGCTGAGTTCAGGCCCATCAGATACGCAACTTTGTCAGCATCTGAGGAAAGTAATGGATTTGATGAAGTGATTTTATATACAGTATATATATCGTTGCTGTCAGGCAGAACCTCATATCTCCATATGTAAATGAATGCCCAACGTGATCATACCACAGCGTCACACAAAAGTATCAAAAATAGCAGATCTGCAAGCTGGAAGCGCGGTGAGAAGTGTTAAATAGTGTTGCAGAGAGCTATATAGAGCGTTAACAGGGGTCTCCTCATCTCTCCAGCTCTTTAGTAAAATAAAACACATGTTCAGGTTAAAATGTCATCCAATCAGGAGAGAGAACTCATACACAGTACCTCAGGATACAGGATAAACAAGTACAATAGGAAATGATTAAACAAATGAATGAGGCTGAAACCCAAGCTGATGAATGATCTTCATGGCGTTCTGTTCTTTGATTGGATGTCATTGATTTGATTGGAGCTGGAGAGACAGGGAAACCCCTGTAACTGAACAAACAGTCTGTAGAAATGATTACTATCGAGATATGATCTTTTTTTGCGATAAACATTTCTGTCTACTCGGTCTGTGTCTCAGAGGAGGGCTGTGGACAGTTCAGAAACCCGTCTACCAGTGACATCATCGATGGGGAATCCAAGCTAATAGAAACTGCAGGCTTTCTGTTCCTGGAAAGTTAGCGTGCTATAATGGAAGCCATTGTTCTCCAGTTATGAAATAAATGAAAAACCTGCCTAACGATGATGTCACTGGTAGGCGGGTTTCTGAAGTGTCCGAGTAGAAAGAAATGGTACCATTTTATCATGAGCGTTAGTGAGGACCTTTTAAATGAAGAGAGGTTGATAGGTTGTCTTGTCATCATACACCATCTTTACTCCTGGTTGTTTTGTTTCTTCACAACAGTCTCACCTTCAGTACCATCAGCTTCAGCCTGTTCTTCTCTCTGCTTCTGCTTGAACTTCATGTTCCCGTAGTGCATGATGGCCCCGGTCAGCTTGTAGATGCCGTTCTTCTCTTCTTGAGTAAAACCCAGCACGTCAAAGGCATCCTGCAGTAGGTGAGAAAATAAAAGACTGATTGAAGATAGAATGGTGTTGTACAGTATTCAGCCAGGGTAATGTATATCATTCAGTCTGACTATAAGGCATGCTTCCACTGAGCTGCCAGGAGTTCCCACAATGCCATGGTTAATGGCAAAGTGGAGTCATTAACAATTAAATCAAACCAAAAATCGGCCTCCTGGTGGCGCTATAATAGGGCAATGTTAAAAGGGTGGCATTTGTTCCTCAACGTGGTGTGAATGTGCGTGCAAAGTTCCACCACAATCGGACGCTGCGTTCATGATTTGCGGCATTTTGTTCAAAACAGGCCACTCCTGCAAACTTTAGATGCCAATCTTAGCCAATCAGGATGGAATATGAAAAGTCAAACAGATCCGTCTTGATCACATGACTATAGAGATCATGTGTACCGATTTGCGTTAAATTTTGATAAATCTGAAGGAGTAATATTAAAAAAATATGTTTTCAAAGACAGAAGGAGGGACGGACACAGGGATGGACGGACGGACGAACGGACAGGGTGCAAAACAGTCTCGGCCATGCCTTACGGCCTGGCGGAGACAACTATTTGTCTTTCAGTGACTTTCAGTTGATGGTTAAAGGCTATTTTGTTCCCCAATAATTCTTGGCTAGCAGGCTACTTTAATCAGAATGCTAAGGTTTGGACTCACATCGGTTGCCATCAGCTCCTCAGCATCATCGATAGAGGCGACCGTTGTCTCTCCTTGCGAGATGAAGCCGTAGTCGTAGGGGTTGTTGGTGATCAGCATCATCTCTACGAGGATTGCAATTGTCGAGTTAGGTTTCAGCTGTTAAGTATGATGCTTCATTCTCTATGTACTGTTACTTTACCTAGAAGCATCATTTTATATGTACTGTACCTAGAAGCATCATTTTATATGTACTGTACTTAGAAGCATCATTTTATATGTACTGTACCTAGAAGCTCAGGTTTCTTCTGAGAGAGAATCTGGTAGAAAATATGGTAGTCTCTCTCAGCCTTGAGCTGGAAAGTGACACGGGACTTTTCCAACAGATCTACAGTATGAACAAACATGCACATAGTTTGTTTTTTAACTGTACTGTACACAGTAGCCTGCTATGCATTTTCTGTGTATAAATATACTATAGGTACATAGATTGAGTAACTCCAGACTTGACTATGGTGTGGATGAGATGATATATGCGAGTGCTTACATGTCTCAATATCAGCAGAGGCCAGCTTTCCACTGGCATGAAAGTGAATACGGATGAATTTTCCCTAAGAAACACAGAAAGAGAGATCATAAAGAAGATCATATAAATGTAAATTGTGGAAATTAGATTCAATTAAATTAAATCTATAAATGCAAAGAATGTGTGTGTGTGTGTGTGTGTGTGTGTGTGTGTGTGTGTGTGTGTGTGTGTGTGTGTGTGTGTGTGTGTGTGTGTGTGTGTGTGTGTGTGTGTGTGTGTGTGTGTGTGTGTGTGTGTGTGTGTGTGTGTGTGTGTGTGCATATCTTGAGAACCACCCAACCAATCAATTTTAAACTTGACATGTATATTGTAGAGGATCCAAGATGCTGAGTGGGACTGTCTGTCTGTCTGTCTGTCTGTCTGTGTCCCATAATATGGAGATTCCTGTCATTGTACTGACGTCATAGACTGGGCTCCAAGATCAATGATAATTGGTACTGTACTAAGTACTCTGGGGTATTGGTACTGTACTAAGTGCATAACCTGAGGGGCTTGCGTTCCAAACAGGCATTTCCCCAGTGAAACACATTGTAATTTAGATGATTTGTTTAGACTTGATTAGCTGTCAAATTGAATGACATGCACATACAGTACTTAGACAAACACTCACGAATCTGGAGGAGTTGTCATTCCTGATGGTCTTGGCGTTACCGAAGGCCTCCAGTGCAGGGTTAGCCTGGATGATTTGATCCTCCAGGGTACCCTGAAAGAATGAAATACTGTGTCATTATACTGATAAGCCATGATAATAGCGATTTACATATTGGTTAATTTGTATTCAGAGTACGGTATAAACCTTTTTGTCATTGCTCCCTTCCTTCTTGGTTACGGCTGCTATGCTGGCAAAATACTGGATGACTCTCTTAGTGTTGACAGTTTTCCCAGCACCGGATTCTCCACTGAACACACACAGTGATATATATACAGTACAGTTAACAATGTAGTCACACCAACATAAGCTTTACTGATACTGCCATTATTCCAGTTAACCATTGGGTATGGCACTGAGCGCACTGGCCAATACAAACTAATAGGCGAGTGCGCTCCCGGTGCGCATTTCCGACCGCACCCGATTAAGTTAGTTTAATATAGTTGTGTATGTATGTGCAAGTCTAGCCTTACATTTCTCGCCTATTTTTTACATTTTTGTTAAATAATACTTGATATTTTCAGGCACTTTAGCTCACCAAAAAAACATTAATTTATTATTATTATTATTATTATTATTATTATTATTATTATTATTATTATTATTATTATTACATTTATTATTATTATTATTATTATTATTATTATTATTACCCTCTTCATTATACATTATACATAATGTACTTTATTGTAATCGTTTACATTTCTGTGTACCTACCAGAATGTCACGTTATACCCACCATGAATCAAATATTCAGACAAATAAGTTAACATAAACATAATGAGGCCAGAATTCATAATATATCATGTAAATTCCCTTTGTTTACATTGAAACTCAAGACAGACTCTCGGTTGCTATAGGCGACCAAATGTGCACAGTGAAGGGAAAAGAGAAAAAAGAACTCACGTGATGAGGATGGATTGGTTTTCCCTGTCTGAAAAAGAGAAGATGATGCTAATGATCATTTAACTCAGTACTACTATTCATGAATATATATATATATATATATATATATATATATATATATATTTTATTTTTTTTCTATTTTCTTTTTCTGGAGCCCGGGTATGGCGCCTGCCATACCCAATTGACACCCCTGATCTAACTGGACTTCATCAGTAGTTACCAGGCTTCTTTAGCATTGATCCACTTTACTTTATATAGTTGATGTGTGACTGAACACAATGTTACAGTCATGTCATGTTTAATGTACCTGCCAGCATGTACTGATAGGCATTATCAGAGATGGAGAAGATGTGAGGAGGAGCTTCACTTCTCTTCTTGCCTCGGTAAGCATCGACCACCTCTTGGTTGTAGACCGGCAGCCATTTGTAGGGGTTGACCGTCACACAGAACAGCCCAGAGTAGGTCTACGACAGTGGTGGGAAAAGCACTCAAATGTTTTACTTAAGTAAAAGTATCAATACTGCAATGTAGATATACTCTGTTACAAGTAAAAGTCCGGAATTCAAAATTTACTTGAGTAAAAGTACAAAAGTATTGGTATCAACATGTACTTAAAGGACAGAAAGTACAAGTACAAAAATGTTTGAAAATAGCAGATCTACAAGCTCACAATGTGTCGCGATGCGACGCGTTGTGAGCTCGTAGATCTACTATTTTCAAATAGCCTATGTATAAAATAGGGCTAAAGTGGTTAATGGATGTTTTATAATGTAATAATGTATATCTGCAAAGTAACTAGTAACTAAAGTTTTCAAATAATTATAGTGGACTAAAAGTACAATATTTGCCTCTGAGATGTAGTTGATGTAATTGGAAATACTCCAGTAAAGTAAAAAAAATACCTCAACATTTTACGTACAGTACTTGAGTAAATGTACTTAGTCACTTAACACCACTGGATATAGCAATGAGTGTGTAACTTGTTGAGTCATTGAAGGAGAATGGTAATGATGTTGTAGTCTTACATAGATCATCCATGCAGCATAACGCTCTTTGAGGTTAAACAGTTAAACAGAATGGTAATGATGTTGTAGTCTTACATAGATCATCCATGCAGCATAACGCTCTTTGAGGTTAAACAGTTAAACAGAATGGTAATGATGCTGTAGTCTTACATAGATCATCCATGCAGCATAACGCTCTTTGAGGTTAAACAGTTAAACAGAATGGTAATGATGCTGTAGACTTACATAGATCATCCATGCAGCATAATGCTCTTTGAGGTTAAACAGTTAAACAGAATGGTAATGATGCTGTAGTCTTACATAGATCATCCATGCAGCATAACGCTCTTTGAGGTTAAACAGTTAAACAGAATGGTAATGATGCTGTAGTCTTACATAGATCATCCATGCAGCATAACGCTCTTTGAGGTTAAACAGTTAAACAGAATGGTAATGATGCTGTAGTCTTACATAGATCATCCATGCAGCATAACGCTCTTTGAGGTTGAACAGCACAGCCGGCTCATGCAGGAAGGTGAACATCGCCATGTCTTCAATTTTATCAAACTTTGGCGGGTTCTGAGGATGGACATCGTCCTCTTTCACGGTCACGGTCTGCAAAAACAAACAGTATAGTCATCAATACAGGGATGATAGACGAGGTAACTATACTCATAGTCATAGGTCTGTACGCTGTGTTGGTGGTGCCTGGGATCTGATGGTACTGCAGGCAGCGGTGGAAAAATAACTTGAATGTTTTACTTGAGTAAAAGTATCAATACCGGAATGTAGAAGTACTCTGTTACAAGTAAAAGTCCGGAATTCAAAATGTACTTGAGTAAAAGTACAAAAGTATTGGTATCAAAATGTACTTAAAGTACCAAAAGTAAAAGTACTAAAATGTTTGAAAATAGCAGATCTATAAGCGATGCGACGCGTTGTGAGCTTGTAGATCGGCTATTTTCAAATAGCCTAGGTATAAAATAGGGCTGAAGTGGTTAATGTATGTTTTATTATGTAATAATTTATATCTGCAAAGTAACTAGTAACTAAAGTTTTTAAATAATTGTAGTGGAGTAGAAGTAAAAGTAATGACAACTGGAAATACTCCAGTAAAGTAAAAATACGTAAATAAAGTAAATGTACTTAGTTACTTTTTACCACTCATATCACCTCTAGGCGTGATGCAAATCAGAAACCAGTCACATCCTTGCATGATGACAGAGCAGATGTTTTGGCGCTCATACCTTCCCCTTCTCCGTGTCGGCGGTGACCTTGTCGCCCTCCCGGCTGGTGATGGAGGCCTTGACGTACTCCTCCTCCGCGTCCGGGACGAAGCATTCCTTCTTCATGTCAAAGATGCGGGTCTGGGCCTCCAGACGCTCCTTGTCCGACTTCCTGAGGTACGAGGCGGCCGGGCCGAAGCAGGCCATCATAGCGTCACCCATGGTGGTTCAGCTTCTCTGCAGGAGACGAGGTTCTTTATGTAGAATTAAAACCATTCCATCCGGGAACGCATCTGTGTCATTCTTAGATTTATTTGGGCTATTCAAAAATAGCAGATCCACAAGCTCAGAATGCTGCGCTATGAGCTTGTAGATCTGCTATTTTTTTTAAAGAATCGTGAAAATGTGTGCAAATCTTTGAATATATATATTATTATTTTTTCAAGCGAACATTTGTCCAATAGGTTGATCCAGGGACCCAGGGATCCAGGGATTAACTGTCCCTGCATTCAGCACCATGACAGATCTAAATACATAAGGCGTATAATACGTGTCATATATAAGTTATAACATTAGTTATAACAACACAGAGATCGTAGGCTATATTTATGTTTTAACCAAGCAGTAACATAACCTTTGTGTAACGTAACTTTAATTAGCTATTCAATCAATTATATATTTTTTCAATTTCTCATACAGTTACAGTTTCTAATGATGATGAAACATGTTCTAGTCAGAGATGTGCTCCTACCAGTGGTGGAAGAAGTACTCAGATATTTTACTTAAGTAAAAGTAGCAATACCACAACATAGCTACAAATACTCTGTTGCAAGTAAAAGGCCTGTGTTCAAAATGTTACTTGAGTAAAAGTACAAAAGTATTGGCATGAAAATATACTTAAAGTACCAAAAGTAAAAGTACAAAATGTTTGCAAATAGCTGATCTACAAGCTCACAACGCGACGTGTTGTGAGCTTGTAGATCGGCTATTTTCAAATAGCCTAGGTATAGAATGGGGCTAAAGTGGTTAATTCATGTTTTATAATATAATAATTTATATCTACAAAGTAACTAGTAACTAAAGTGTTTAAATAATTTTAGTAAAAATACAATATTTGCCTCTGAGATGTAGTGGAGTAGAAGTAAAAATATAGAAAATTGGAAATACTATAATAATAAAGTAAAAACAAATACCTCAAATTGTACAGTACTTGAGTAAATGTACTTAGTTACTTTACACCTCTGGCTCCTACCTTATCAACCCCTTAATGAGAAGACTGGAGGTGTTGAAGGTCCTGAAAGATGTAAACGACACAAACCAGTGAGACATCATTGATATTATATACATTAATATATAATATGTATATCATAGTTCATACAAAAGCTTCAGTATTCAAACCTATAGTGGCTGTAATGTACAGCCATCTTACCTTGAGATAGTATGACGACCTATTGGGGGTCCATGCCATGCGTTCCTCTTTATAAACCAAGTCCCTCGGCCAAATATGGACGTGAGTTTCAGGGGCCAGGAATGTTATTGTGTCTGTGCTGGGGCGGGGGGGGGGGGTGGTTGGGGGGGGGAGGGGGGCTAATAAGTGGTGGAAAGCAATATAGAAATCCAGCAGGTCGGGAGGTCTTATCAGTGACTTGACGGTGGACCATAATAGGAGCTCCATACAGGGCTGTGATTAATCACTGGGTATCTTCAAGTATTCATCTTTAAATAGAGACAAGGGGAATTCCATCGGCTCCGTCAGAGCGTTGCATCTGCTCAAAGGAATAGACATTGAGGTGGATATAGACGTATTCTATAGGTGTGGATATAGACGTCCTGACTTGAGAAATTCACATGTTTTCTAAAGAGTTCACAATTCAACAGTCAAAGGTCTTCTGAGTTTAAGCTGTGTCCTTTTTCAAGATTCAATATTATGATTAGTTACATCCTATGTAAAGGTATATGAGAGTAAAATGATATGGTTTCATTAATCAAATATTCCCATGATCATAATAGATTGATACTGTACATTTAAAGGTGTCAACCTATTTTATTTAGATTTTTTTACACGCTTGCTTATTTATGTATTTATTTGTTTATTTATTTAAATGATATTCAACCAGGCAGGTCAAGAACCACTAATTGATTATTGGCGTTCATTCAAATAGTTTTGCCAGTTAAACTGAATCTGGTAAAACCCAGGTATTGGTTAAATTAAAGAAAAGAAAAGAAAAAATTGTAATAACAAAATTTGTTATAGAGTAACCTGAAAAACTTAAATACAGTACATTAAGTATGTTCTGTGCGGTACCAGAATAAAGGCATAATTTAATTCAGATTTAGTTTGCATAGCTTTATAACACAGCATACCACTAACGCAGATGTGGAAAAAGTACTCAAAATGTTTTACTTATGTAGAAGTATGAATATTGCAATACAGAAATACTCCGTTACAAGTAAAAGTCCGGAATTCAATTTGTACTTGAGTAAAAGTACAAAAGTATGGGTATCAAAATGTACTTGAAAAGTAAAAGTACTCATTATGCAGAATGTCCCATTAAAAGTTTTCAAATGTATAACAATCTTTTGAAAATAGCAGATCTACAAGCTCACAATGTGTTTCATCGTGACGCATTGTGAGCTTGTAGATCGGCTATTTTCAAATGGCCGAAATGTATATAGGGCTGAAGTGGTTAATGTGTGTTTTGTAATAATAATCAAAATCTACAAAGTAACTGGTAACTAAAGAGATGTAGTGGGGTAAAAGTATTGGAAATTGGAAATACTCAAGTAAAGTACAAACACCTCAAACTTTAACTTAAGTACAGTAACTTGAGTAAATGTACTTAGTTACTTTCCACCACTGCACAAACGTGAGCTACTGGCATTGTTGTATAAACAACAAAAGAGCACATTTCTATTCGGTGTTATTTCAGAACAGAGCGTGTGTCATGCCAGGATCTCCATTACCCAGAGGGCTTAAGTGGACTTAATGTGTGACATTGGTGACATATTGTGTTCACTTACGCTGGAACGTTTGTGCGCTAACATAAACATGAAATCAGATACCGAAGGGCCGTTCTAAATAAGGAACATTAGCCCGTCAGATTAGCCAGGCGTCAGGTGTCAGGCCCTCACGGTCACAGGTCTGTCACACATGACGTGTTTTACATTAACGCTGAAAGGCAGTGATGAGGCAACACGCAGTGGAGTGTGCAGTGTTGCCATGTCTGCTTATTGTAAGCGACTTTGGGCTTGTTTGTCTGTAAATGTTTGTCGCTTGTAAATATTGGTTTATTGGTTTAAATATTGGTTTATTGGTGTAAATATTGGTTTATTGGTGTAAATATTGGTTTATTGGTGTAAATATTGGTTGCAGTTATTTGGTCTTGTTTCTAAAGTGTAGTTGTTTATTTGGTCTTGTTTCTAAAGTGTAGTTGTTTATTGTCTCCGCCAGGCCGATAGGCATGGCGAGAGAGTATGTTTTGCCCCCCGTCCGTCCGTCCGTCCGTCCGTCCGTCCGTCCGTCCGTCCGTGTGTGTGTGTGTGTCCGTCCTTCTGTCTGTGACCAGCTAATCTCCGCCACCGTTGGCCCGGTCGCTGTGAAACTGCGCACACACACTCCCTGGATGCCACAGCAGAACCTCTGCCCCAAATTTTTCAGATCAGCCTGTCATAGCGCCACCATGAGGCAGACTTTTGCAAAACATATTTTTTGCTATTACTCCTACAGATTTTGTCCAAAAACCACGCAAATCGGTACACAGTATCTCTATAGCCATGTGATCAACACGGATCTGTCTGATTTTCCATATTCCATCATGATTGGCTAAAATTGGCTTCCAAAGTTTACAGGATTGGTACATTTTGAACAAAATGCCTCAAATCATGAACGCAGCATGCAATTTCCGTGAAATTTTCCACAGAGATTCCACTTGGCCCAGGAAGAAATGCCACTTGAAAACGTTCACATCAGCCTTATGGTGGCGCTATAACAGGCCGATTCACATTTTTAGCTATAACTGCACCAATCTGTGTGAAACTTTGCACGCACACTCCCTAGAGGCCAAGGAAAAACCTTTGCCCTGCATTTTTCACATATACCTTTTAGAGCGCCACCAGGAGGCTGAGTTTTGTAATACATATTTCTTGCTCTTACTCCTTCAGATTCTGTCCAAAAATCACGCAAATCGGTATACAGTATCTCTATAGTCATGTGATCAACATGGATGTGTCCGATATTTCATATTCCATCCGACTTGGCTAACATTGCCTTCCAAAGTTTGCAGGATAGGTCCCTTGTGAACACAATTCCTCAAATCATGAACGCAGTGTGCGATTTCCGTGAAATTTTGCACGCACATTCCCACTAGGCCGAGGAAGAAATGCCACCCTTTTCACCTTGGCCTGTTATAGCGCCACCAGCAGGTCTAATTTAGCAAACCACATTTTTGGAACAAAATGCCTCAAATCATGAATACAATGTCCGATTGTCGTGCAAGGCCTAAGAAGAAATGGTACCCTTTTCACATTGGCCTATTATAGGCCAATGTGAAAGGCCACAATAATCTACCTGACCTGGCGGAGACTTGTGCTCCGAGGAGCACTTTTTCTAGTTTGGTCTTGTTTCTAAAGTGTAGTTGTTTATTTGGTCTTGTTTCTAAAGTGTAGTTGTTTATTTGGGCTTGTTTCTAAAGTGTAGTTGTTTATTTGGTCTTGTTTCTAAAGTGTAGTTGTTTATTTGGGCTTGTTTCTAAAGTGTAGTTGTTTATTTGGTCTTGTTTCTAAAGTGTAGTTGTTTATTTGGTCTTGTTTCTAAAGTGTAGTTGTTTATTTGGTCTTGTTTCTGAATGAATGAATGAGTTTTATTTCGAACATCATTAATAAAAAGACAAATAGAATACAAAACTGTAGAAAAAAAACAACAACAATGTCCGAAAAGGAGTAGGATGAAGTCTAAAACGTATAAACTCCTACCCCCCTTTTCACTAGCAATTTTCACATTTTTTGAAAAAAAATAAATGTATTCACACCTAAACATCTCCACTGCATGTTAAAAAGAAAATATAAAAATAGAACACTAAAAATAACCGCAGTCATAACAGAGATACAATAAAATTAAAATTAAACCAACCCTAATAGTAGATACTCTATCTACATAGGTCAACATGGCCCCTCCTCAACCAAATATCTCTTAAATATGACACATTTATAAACCTTCTTGAAGTGATTCAAATTTGGACTTTGCTGAACCTCCAAACTCAGTCCATTCCACAATTTCACTCCATGAACTGAAATGCACATACTTTTCAAGGTTGAACCAACACAATGCATTTTTGTCTCGAAAGGCATGGCGAGAGAGTATGTTTTGGGCCCTGTCCGTCCGTCCGTCCGTCCGTCCGTCCGTCCGTCCGTCATAATCTCCGGCACCGTTGGCTTGATCGCAGCGAAACTGTGCACACACACTCCCTGGATGCCACAGCAGAACCTCTGCCCCAAATTTCTCACCTGGGCCTTTTATAGCGCCACCAGGAGGCCGATTTGTGCAAAACATATTTTTTGACAGTACTCCTACAGATTTGGTCCCAAAATCTCACAAATCGGTACATAGTGTCTCTATAGTCATTAAACCAAAGGGGTCTTTAAGATTTTTTATAGTCCATCCTGATTGGCTAAAAATGGCTTCCAAAGTTTGCAGGAGTGCTCCGTTTCGAACAAAATGCCTCAAATCATGAACACAGCATGCAATCTCCGTGAAATTTTGCACTTATATTTCCACTATGCCGAGGAAGAAATGCCACTTGAATATTTTCAAATCAGCCTCATGGTGGCGCTATAACAGGCCGATTCGTGTTTTTACTTATAACTGCACCGATCTATGTAAAACTTTGTATGCACACTCCTTAGACGTCAAGGAAAAACCTTTGCCCTGCATTTTTCACATCTGCCTTTTATAGCGCCACCAGGAGGCCGACTTATGTAAAACAATTTTTTTTAGATTACTCCTTCCGATTGTATCCACATTTCACGCAAATCGGTACACATGATCTCTATAGTCATGTGATCAAGGTGAATCTGTTTGATTTTTCATATTCCATCCTGATTGGCTAAGATTCACATCTTAAGTTTGCAGTAGTGGCTTGTTTTGAACAAAATGCCGCAAATCATGAACGCTGCATCCGATTGCGGTCAAACTTTGCACGCACATTCACACTATGTTGAGGAACAAATGCTACCCTTTTAACATTGGCCCGTTATAGCGCCACCAGCAGGTCTAATTAAGCAAAACAAATGTTTTTGAACAGAATGCCTCAAATCCTTAATGCAGTGTCCAATTGCCGCGCCAGGCCTAAGAAGAAATGCCACCCTTTTCACATGGGCCTATTATAGCGCCACCAGGAGGCCACAATAACCTACCTGACCTGGCGGAGACCTGTGCTCCGAGGAGCACTTTTTCTAGTTAGATTAAGTTCTCGTCTTAAATTGTAACCCCCTCTCTGTCACCAAACATTTTTTGTATGTTAGCTGGCAATAGTTTGTTTCTTGCTCTGAACATGATTAGTGTTCTTATATTCAACAAGGTCCATGAACTTCATGGCATGTGATTTTGAAAATAGTATCTTAGTGTGATCTAGATAGCCTACCTTGTTAACTATTCTAATGGCTCTTTTTTTGCAGAATGCATAATGGTTTTAGATTTCCTTTATAAGTGTTACCCCAAATCTCTACACAATAATTGAGATATGGTAGTATAAGTGAGCAAAAGTTCTAAAGTGTAGTTGTTTATTTGGTCTTGTTTCTAAAGTGTAGTTGTTTATTTGGTCTTGTTTCTAAAGTGTTTATTTGGTCTTGTTTCTAAAGTGTAGTTGTTTATTTGGTCTTGTTTCTAAAGTGTTTATTTGGTCTTGTTTCTAAAGTGTAGTTGTTTATTTCGTCTTGTTTCTAAAGTGTAGTTGTTTATTTCGTCTTGTTTCTAAAGTGTTTATTTGGTCTTGTTTCTAAAGTGTTTATTTGGTCTTGTTTCTAAAGTGTAGTTGTTTATTTGGTCTTGTTTCTAAAGTGTAGTTGTTTATTTGGTCTTGTTTCCTAATGTTGGTTAAACCAGTGGTTCTCAAACATTTTCATGTTAAGGACCCTCAAATTAATATGTTTGTAAACGTTTTTTTTTGTGACCCCTGACCCCTGTACCAGATTTGTTTTGTTAAAATCTTTCAAAAAATCTTTAAAATGTAAAACTTATTTTTTGTATGATTAAAAACAAAAATAACAGATCTACAAGCTCACAATGCGTCGCATCGCGACACGTTGTGAGCTTGTAGATCGGCTTTTTTCCCCAAATATCCGATGCTCATGTGGCCCATAGTAGTCGCGTATTTTTGGGGCCTGTTTTCACAGAACTATAGTTGCTTATTTCTCTTGCAAAATCTGGCAACACTGGTGGTGGGAGAGTCGTGCGGGTCGGACATCGTGGCCCATTGTGACGCCA
The DNA here is from genome assembly GCF_963280865.1 of Gymnoscopelus braueri. Classification (NCBI taxonomy): domain Eukaryota; kingdom Metazoa; phylum Chordata; class Actinopteri; order Myctophiformes; family Myctophidae; genus Gymnoscopelus; species Gymnoscopelus braueri. The sequence continues at coordinate 2,101,576 of NC_137611.1, forward strand.
AGGTCACTTGGGAAGCCGTCCATATTATCACCCAGTGAAAGGCTGGCCTCTCAGCCATGCTGCAGGCCTGTTGACACGCCATTGTGTCTTCAGGGACAAAGATAACCCTGTGACATTCTTACAGAGACGCAGTGGTGGAAAGTAACTAAGTACATTTACTTAAGTACTGTACTTAAGTACAATTTTGAGGTATTTGTACTTTACTTGAGTATTTCAAATTTTCAGTACTTTTACTTCTACTCCACTACATCTCAGAGGCAAATATTGTACTTTTTACTCTACTACAATTATTTGAAAACTTTAGTTACTAGTTACTATTCAGATATAAACTATGATATAATGAAACATACATTAACCACTTTAACCCTATTTTATACCTAGGCTATTTGAAAATAGCAGATCTACAAGCTCACAACGCGTCGCATCGCGACGCGTTGTGAGCTTGTAGATCGGCTATTTTCAAATATTTAGTACTTTTACTTTTGGTACTCGAAGTACATTTTGATGCCAATACTTTTGTACTTTTACTCAAGTAAATTTTGAATTCTAGACTTTTACTTGTAACAGAGTATTTTTATATTGCAGTATTGGTACTTTTACTTAAGTAAAGAATTTGAGTACTTTTTCCACCACTGCAGAGACGCCCCTCACTGACTGATGGTCCAGCCTCTGTGTGTGTGTGTGTGTGTGTGTGTGTGTGTGTGTGTGTGTGCGTGCGTGCGTGCGTGCGTGCGTGCGTGCGTGCGTGCGTGCGTGCGTGCGTGCGTGCGTGCGTGCGTGCGTGCGTGCGTGCGTGCGCGCGCGCGTGTTTTTCGCTTGTAGATCTGATTTTTTTTTATTTATCTATTAAATCAATTAACTCTGATCTGTGCTTCTGGGGGGTCCCTGGAACAACAGATTTTGAGATGGGGGTCCGCGGCCAAATACATTAGTTGGAGCACCAATACTGTTAGTATTTTAGAAAAAGTTTTTAGATATGTATTTGGCCGCGGACCCCCATCTCAAAATGTTTTGTTCCAGGGACCCCCCAGAAGCAAACATTTGAGTTAAAATGTTTGCTTGAAAACATATATATTCTAATATTTGCACAAAGTTTAACTTTTTTTTAATAGCCAAATAAATGTTAAAATGACACATGCGTTCCTGTGGTCTCAATGGATTAAGTGACAGATCTGTGTGGAGTCTTAACTAGAGCTGAGTCTTCTTATCACACAGTAAACAGTCTCAGTGAAGAGTGTACAAATTGATACAATAACACTATCAGGTTTTACATGATCTGGTTGGATTTCTTCATTGAGAACACAAACAAAAAACTGCCACAAATCAGTAGCATTGATGTAGCATGTATTCCCCCCCCCCTCCCCCCACATTTATACTATCACATTTATAAGAGTATAACCAGTGGTGGCAAAAGTACTCAAATTCTTTACTTAAGTAAGAGTATCAATACTGCAATATAGAAATACTGTGTTACAAGTAAAAGTCCAGAATAAAAAATTGACTTGAGTAAAAGTACAAAAGTATTGGCATCAAAATTTACTTAAAGTACCAAAAGTAAAAGTACTAAAATATTTGAAAATAGCAGATCTACAAGCCCACAACGCGTCGCGATAAATAGCCTATGTATAAAATAGGGCTAACGTGGTTAATGTATGTTTTATAATGTAATGATTTATATCCGCAAAGTAACTATTAACAAAAGTACAATATTTGCCTCTGAGATGTAGTGGAGTAGAAGTAAAAGTATTGGAAATACTCAAGTAAAGTACAAATACCTCAAAATTGTACTTAAGTACAGTACTTAAGTAAATGTACTTAGTTACTTTCCACCACTGAGTATAACCCCTCTCTCAAGTCAATTATTTCAAATGACTTGTTCATCATTATTAACGGCATTAAGGACGATTAAATCTTCTATTTGAGAATCTATTCTGCAGTCACTCTCACTGCCTTTAATAATCACAGCCTCTCCAAAGGTTAAGAGATAAAGAGAAGGTCAACAGCTGATGACAAGTGTCGAGATTATTTCCATTGTGATAACGTGTGTGTGTGTGTGTGTGTGTGTGTGTGTGTGTGTGTGTGTGTGTGTGTGTGTGTGTGTGTGTGTGTGTGTGTGTGTGTGTGTGTGTGTGTGTGTGTGTGTGTGTGTGTGTGTGTGTGTGTGTGTGTGTGTGTGTGTGTGTATGGTTGACAGCTGGAAGCTGGGTGTCAAAGTGAGAGATGCCATGCCTCGCTAAAGACCCGCCCCCTACCAGACTCAGCGTTGCCAGATTCTGTCAGAGAAACAAGCAACCAAGTCTAGGAAAACCAGCCCAAAAGAAGCGACTAGGGGCCACACGAGCACTTTAACATATACATCGGCTATTTGAAATTAGCAGATCTACAAGCTCACAACGCGTCGCGATGCGACGCGTTGTGAGCTTGTAGATCTGCTATTTTCAAACAAAACCTTGCGGGGAAATTATGATAAGCAGATCTGGCAACCTTGACCAGACTGCCTTTGTCCAACCTCCATTTAGAAAAGGGAGCAAAGAACATGTTTTAAAAGGCTCTGGATCAGTGGTTCTCAACCTGTGGGTCGGGACCCCACATGATTTTTTTTTTTGGGGGGGTTGGGTCCCCAGATGACAGTGAAGTGACAATTTAAGGACTTTTAAGACCTTAAAAATACTTTAAAGAAAAAGAAGAGAGAAAAAAACACCATTACTGCATCAAAAGTAATAAACAGACCATAATGTAAAAAACTGGTCAACCAAATTGTCAAATAATATAAGAAAGAGGTCATTTTTGTTTTAAATAGCCGATCTACGCAAGGCATTGTGAGCTTGTAGATCTTCTATTTTCACAATATTTATCTGTGGAACTGAGTCAAACAAAATGTAACGCCTCAACTCCTACATTCCTGCTATCAGGGAGGAGGGGTCCTTAGTTCAAATATGATTATTTTGGGTGTCACGGGCTGAAAAGGTTGAGAACCACTGCTCTAGATCATAGACAAAGTGCATTATATACATAAGACACAATACTTCCTTTCAACTTTCAATATGGCGTTTCCCTATTTTGGTCATGTCATAAAATGTTCAAACAATTTCCAGAAATGTTCAGAAATAGCAACGCATCACATTGTGGTGCGCTGTGAGCTTGTAAATCTGCTGTTGTTGTCTCCGCCGGAGGCGGAGAGTATGTTTTCGCTTTGTCCCGCCGTGTGTTCACCTCCCTCCTAGCCAAGCTAACATTGGTCAAGCTCCACGTGACACGTGTCAATATGTTGACACCAATGCCTTTGATTGGCTAGAGGGACGCATGACGAAATAAAATCCTATAAATAGGTGTGTCACTTCAAAAAGCCATCAAAATCCCTTTTTGAAGTGAGGTAAGACAGGATCAATCAGTCTTGATTGGAACAGTACCTTCCAGTACAAATCACCCGTCCGTGCGTGTGTGTGTCCCTCTGAGAACACCTAACATTGGTCAAGCAAAGGCGCAGAAGGCCAAAGCTAAGAAAGCATACTCATCTACAACAGTAACACAGAAGAGGACTATAGAGTTGAATTGATCCCACAACAAGGCCGAAGTCTTAATACTGTAACAATTGGCCACCTTGATCAAATACATTATGTAGCACTAGAGAAAACTGACATAGATCAAACACACCAATCAACTGCTGAAACTGTTCAAGACAATGAAGATGAAGAAGACAGACAAGCATTTGAACAAACCAGTCAATTACGACGACTCCCATATGACACATTGCTTCAAGAAGATTTTTTTTTAGATGCAGACACTACATATTCAGTCGCCCCTGCAGAACACCAAAAACCACGCGCATTCTACCAAGACGACCCGTTCTACCAAGACGACCCGTGCTATTAAAATAGCACGGGTCAGATGTGCATCATTTTAATTAGGCCGATAATCCTCAACACGTATGTACTTAAACCTGTTTAACCTCACCGTGTGTTAACGTGTTCCTCAACACGTATGTACTTAAACCTGTTTAACCTCAGCGTGTAAACGTGTTGGAGTGTGTGAGCTTGTCACTCGTCATATTACATGTTATTACACACGCCTAGTGAGGGAGGTTAGGATGGCTAGACATGTAATAAGAGAACATATAGGACTCCTGGTATTCACACGCCAGGGCAATGATGGGGCTTTCATTAGTGAGCTGCTCCCCCCCCCCCCCCCCATCCTCCTCCTCCTCCTCCTCCTCCTCCTCCTCCTCATATCAACAGTAACATCAACACTGCCTCTGAGGGCAAAACAACAAGACGACCTTTTGTGTCTGAGCAGACACAGTGTAGCTATTATAGGTGTCAGTGGTGGGAAAAGCACTCACATGTTTTACTGAAGTAAAAGTATCAGTACCGGGATGTAGAAATACTCTGTTACAAGTTCAATGTCCGGAATTAAAAAAAATAAAAAAAGTCATTTACAAAATGTCCCGTTTCACAAGTTTTCAAATTCAAATTGAATGTATAACATATTATATGAAGCGATACAGGAGTGTATAATATTTTGAAAATAGCAGATCTACAAGCTCAGAATACGTCGCATTGCGACACACTGTGAGCTTGTAGATCTGCTATTTTCAAATGGCCGAAATGTATTTAGGGCTGAAGTGGTTAATGTATGTTTTGTAATAATAACAACAAACTAAGTTTTCAAGTTCTTGTAGCGGAGTAAAAGCATAACATTTGCCTCTGAGAGTAAGTTAAAAAAAAAGTAAAATACTCAAGTAAAGTAAAAATGCCTCAAAATGTTACTCAAGTACAGTACTTGAGTAAATGTACTTAGTTACTTTACACCACTGCCAGTAAGTGGTAGTATAATAAGTTATATCCCATTCAACATATTTCGCTGATTACATTCGCTGATAGTTGACTTCAAATTAAAATGTATTTGTGTTTTTCCTGAACACTCTCTGGAGGAACAGACTGACTTGGACATGGACTCATCATGCTGACCAGCTGCATGTGATTAGCCACGGCATTATGAGAAGCTTGAATATGAGCGCTGGTTTATTGTTAACCTTGAGGCCCTGTCTCTCCTCTGCATTCTTTAAGCCTCTATTTTGAGAACAACAGCTTCTGCTGTAGCCCTCTCTCTCTCTCTCTCTCTCTCTCTCGCTCTCGCTCTCGCTCTCTCTCTCTCTCTCTCTCTCTCTCTCTCTCTCTGAGCCATCCAGACATTGCCTTTCCCGTTCTTAGCACATTTAGACCTGAGGCCCATTCTAAAAACACCTTCTAAATCCTGACCTAAGCTTTCTGAAAATATGTATTATAAAGAAAAGGGGAAAAAAAGAGATGTTGCTATATACTGTACATAGCAACAACCCTAACAACCCTAACCCTGACCCAAAAGGGGTTCCCGTCTTGAAAGGTATAGTTACAAATAGGGCTTTCCGTCTAAAATGGGTTAAAGCCATTTGCCACTCCCTCGCCGCAGCTCATTTGGAGTTTCAAGCTGTTTCAAGCTGTTTCAAGCTGTCTCGGTCATCATCCCGTCAGAGCGCATACCTCACATAGCTTCCACATTCGCCACACAACAAAACTCTTAAGATTCACTCCCAACAGGCTCTATAAACAGCAGCCATTATTGGAAAGAAATTGGGCCTCTTCCTTACTTCCTTCACAGGTGTTATCAATGATACTAACGAGGGCTCTGTTCCACTTAGTGTAGCACAGTGGTTCTCAAACTGTTTAATTTCAAAGACCCCCATAACTCTAAGAGTGTACAAATGGAACCAAATGGACCCTTACAGGTCTATAACTCTGAGAGTGTACACATGGAACCAAAAGGACCCTTACAGGTCTATAACTCTGAGAGTGTACACATGGAACCAAATGGACCCTTACAGGTCTGTGACTCTGAGAGTGTACAAATGGAACCAAATGGACCCTTACGGGTCTGTAACTCTGAGAGTGTACAAATGGAACCAAATGGACCCGTAACTATCAGTTACACACCCGTAAGGGTCCATTTAGAACCCCCTCAAGGAACCAAGTGGGTCCCTGGACCACACTTTGAGACCCTCTGGTGTATCAGAGTGTTTCCAGTGAGTCAACACCCTGACTCTGTTTGAGCAGAATGGAACAGAGCCTTCATTAGTATCATTGGTAACAACCTGTGAAGGAAGTAAGGAAGAGGCCCAGTTTCTTTACAATATGTCTGCTGTGCACAGAGCCTGTATTTATTCGATTAATGCTCAGAAAAAAATGCCACGATGCAGTATTGTGAGACGGCTTGATGTGATTTTATTTAACACTTTACAGGAGGTGATCAGTGACACTCAGTGGTGGAAAAAGTACTCAAATTCTTTACTTAAGTAAAAGTACCAATACTGCAATATAAAAATACTCTGTTACAAGTAAAAATCCAAAATGAAAAATTTAAAAAGTACAAAAGTATTGGCATCAAAATGTACTTAAAGTACCAAAAGTAAAAGTACTAAATATTTGAAAATAGCCGATCTACAAGCTCACAACGCGTCGCGATGCGACGCGTTGTGAGCTTGTAGATCTGCTATTTTCAAATAGCCTATGTATAAAATAGGGCTAAAGTGGTTAATATATGTTTCATTATATCATAGTTTATATCTGAAAAGTAACTAGTAACTAAAGTTTTCAAGTAAATGTAGTGGAGTAAAAGTACAATATTTGCCTCTGAGATGTAGTGGAGTAGAAGTAAAAGTATTGGAAATTGTTAATACTCAAGTAAAGTACAAATACCTCAAAATTGTACTTAAGTACAGTACTTGAGTAAATGTACTTAGTTACTTTCCACCACTGACTGGAGGGGAATCTACTGCACACGCATGATCATGATGTGGACACGCATGACGTGGACACGCATGACGTGGACACGCATGACGTGGACACGCATGACGTGGACAAATGATTGTCTCAGGGGTCCAAAGCTTCACTCCTCATCAAAGCCTTTCTGCGACGACAAAGGATGTTGGAAACAAAGACAGAAAGAAAAAGAGAAGCAACTGTTAAGTTGTCAGATGTTATAGTGTTATAGTGTTGGTTCAACAGTTTAGTATCACTGATCAAAGTATTCATAAACAGGTGTTTAGGTTGTTTATATGACATATGGGAGAGATCAGCTCAGATCTATTCAACTAGCTTCATATACAGCAGAGCGCTGTGGTGGAAAAAGTACTCAAATGTTTTACTTAAGTAAAAGTATCAATACTGCAATGTAAAAGTACTCTGTTACAAGTAAAAGTCCGGAATTAAAAACGTGCTTAAGTAAAAGTACTAAAGTATTCGTATCAAAATGTACTTAAAGTACCAAATGTAAAAGTACTAAAATGTTTGAAAATAGCAGATCTACAAGCTCATAGCCTATGTATAAAAAGTGTTTAATGTATGTTTTATAATGTAATATATTTATATCTACTGTACAAAGTAACTAGTAACTAAAGATTTCAAATAATTGTAGCGGAGTGAAAGTACAATATTTGCCTCTGAGATGTAGTGGAGTAGAAGTAAAAGTATTGGACAATGGAAATACTCAAGTAAAGTACAAATACCTAAAAAATTTACTTAAGTACAGTACTTGAGTACACGTACTTAGTTACTTTCCACCACTGGCAGAACGGCACAGAGATAAAACCACAGGGGGGCAGCAGAGGACAGGATGTGTCGGGGTCAGAGAGGCTGTTTGGTGCTACCGACCTTTTGGCCTGAGTCACGGCTCTTGGCACGCAGCTTGTTGACCTGAGTCTCGGCGATGTCGGCTCTCTCTGAGGCCTCGTCCAGCTCATGCTGCAGCTTACGGAACTTGCCCAGGTGGACGTTGGCCTGTTCCTCCTGTCAGAAGTACGAGTCAAAAATACAGCATTCAGAACGAGAGAAAACTACCGTACTGATCAAGGCTACTTATCAAGTGTACTGTACACTCACAGCCTCCTCTGCAGCTCTCTTGTAGGATTTGACTTTCAGCTGCAGCTTGTCCACCAGATCTTGGATACGGGCGATGTTCTTACGGTCCTCCTCAGTCTGTACATGTGAGAAAGTGTTATTCTCTTATTGAAAGAATTGTACATTTTCATTCTGAATCATAAAGCTATGGGCTATAAACCTGGTAGGTAAGCTCCTTGATGCGACGCTCGTATTTACGGACGCCCTTCACAGCTTCACCACTTCTCTTCTGTTCCATTTCTACCTCGTTTTCCAGCTCCCGTACCTGGTAGTGAGAACGGTCAGTAAATGTGAGTCACAACTACACTTAAAGAGCCTGTGAACAGGAAATGTAAATGTCCTGCTGAGATGAGTTTTTCTCTGGGCAGGGCTAAACACCATGATGACACGCTCAGGTGAGTTCCAGCGATGTCATCAGTGACTCTGATGACATCACTGGAACTCACTGGCATAATTCCTAACTACTTCTTTCAAGGTACACCAGTCTTCTGATGCTATAGCCTAGAATGCATTGCCATCTTTTGGCCAGTGTGTCATGCTGTACCCTAGAGTGCATCTTTTGGCTAAAATAATTCAGAGGACAATCACCCCACACAGTCATTAGCAGAAAAACTACAGCTTATCTTTCATGACTTTGAAACCAATTTCTATATAGTTAACGATTGCAAAAATAATTCTAATTTGGCTGGGTGGTTTATAACATATTATTCTGTGGTCTAACACAAATGTAATAAATAATACAGCTTATAGGCCTACTCACACTGGGTTGGGGTACTTCCTGTTCACGGGCTCTTTAACAGCCTAAAGGAGTTGATGTACTGCATTGCATGCGGTGCCACGTACCGTAAATACTTGTAGCACAGTTGGTTTTCAACGTTTTTCATGCCAAGGACCCCTTAATTGATATACATTTGGCCGTGGACCCCCATCGAAAAATGTTTTGTGCCGCAAAGATTTGAGTTAAAAATGTTCGCTTCAAAAAATATATATATTCAAAGATATGCACACATTTTGCACAAGATTTTTCAAAAATAGCAGTTCTACAAGCTCATAGCGCGGCACCGAGTGCCGCACTATGAGCTTGTATATCTGCTATTTTTGAATAGCCAAAGCTAAGTGGTTAAAATGATTGTGACGCTATGTTAACTCATTTTGCTGGGGATCCCCTCGTACCCCCTCAAGGACCACTGGTGGTCCCCGGACCACTGGTTGAGAACCACTGCTGTAGCACATTACGAGCTTGCAGCGGGGTGCACGTGAGCTGCACGTGAGCCGCTATCTTTGGTGTGCGCCACCACGCGCAATGAAGTATGTAAAGCATTTCTACAGTAGCATTTGTGCCATTTCAAATGGCAAATGAATCACTACATTAAAACGCTTACCCTGGTTTCCAGCTTCTGCACCTGCTTCTTGCCTCCCTTCAAGGCGATCTGTTCAGCCTCATCCAGGCGGTGCTGCAGGTCCTTGATGGTCTGCTCCATGTTCTTCTTCATGCGCTCCAGGTGAGCGCTGGTGTCCTGCTCCTTTTTCAGCTCCTCTGCCATCATGGCAGCATCAGTGATGGCCTTCTTGGCCTTTTCTTCAGCATTTCTGCACTCCTGTATCGCTTCCTCCACCTCTGACTGAAGATGGGACGTATCGCCCTCAAGCTTCTTCTTCTGGTTTATCAGGCTGGTATTCTGATTTCACATGAATGGTAATGTAATAAAGTTACATTGTGTCTAATAAAGTGCAATCAATATAATAATAATGATTAGAATAAATATAATACCTGTGAATGCAGTAGCTGCACTCTCTCACTGACATCCAGCAGCTCTTGATCAGACAGCTTGCGGCCTCTCTCGGTCTGTTCCAGAGCTGCTCTCAGTTCCTCCAGTTCGGCCTGCATGAGGTTGTTGCGTCTCTCAACGATGGCAATGTTCTCCTTCAGATCATCATTGCCTCGAAGAGAATCATCAAGCTGGAGTTGGGCGTCCTTAATGGAAAAAAGAAGAACACATTGATGATGAGTGCACAGGCATTGTTAAATCAGAAACACCTGACAAATACAGTAATTGTTGTCTTTTACCTTCAGATGAGCATGAACAGACTTGAGCTGTTTCTGAGCCTCAGCCGCCTGCCTGTTGGCCTGGCTGAGCTGGATCTCCATCTCATTGAGGTCTCCCTCCATCTTCTTCTTCAAGCGAAGGGCTTCATTCCTGCTGCGACACTCAGCCTCCAGAGCAGCCTGCAGGGTGTCAATGGTCCTCTGCAGGTTCCTCTTACCTTGCTCCATCTCTTCATCTTTCTCAGATAGCTTACGCTCAATGTCAGCTTTAACCTGGTTGAACTCGAGCTGGGTTCTCAGAATTTTGCCCTCCTCGTGCTCCAGGGAGCCCTGTGGTGGAACAGAGTAATTACTAGTATTTGTAATGTCATATTTTCAGCATATCATTCAGTCAATGGAAGTGAGGCTTTGAGGTTTCATTGTTACCTCTGCTTCCTCGAGAGCAGCTTGAATCTCAGACTTTTCCTGCTCCTGCTGTTTACGGAGCTTCTCCAACTCGTGAACCGTCTTTCCTCCCTCACCAAGTTGCTCAGTAAGGTCGGAAATCTCGTCTATTGAAAATAACAGAAGCAACTGCATTCAGACAGACATGTTGGCCTTTATCACAACAGCACACGCATTCCCCGCCAACCAAATGTATTCCGATACATTACCCTGTAGATTCTTGTTCTCTCTCTTCAGGGTCTCCAGGTGGTCCAGAGATTCTTCATAGGAGTTCTTCAATTTGAAGAGCTCGGTGCTCAGAGACCTGGCCTCCTTCTGGGAACCCTCCAACTCTGCTTGAGACTCCTCATACTTCTGCTTCCACTCTGTCAGGACCTGGATGTGAATATAAAGTGAGGAAGTTTCAACATCTGATGTTCTCAGTTAGCAGGGTTCAACAACTGAACAACTATTGCACTTCTAAAATGTTCAAATAAAGTAACAGCTTATTGCATTCGTAACAACTGTATCTATCTATGTTGTTAGGTGTGTAGGTAGGTAGGTAGGTAGGTAGGTAGGTAGGTAGGTAGGTGTTTAGGTAGGTAGGTAGGTAGGTAGGTAGGTAGGTAGGTAGGTAGGTAGGTAGGTAGTTAGTTAAGTTGTAAGGTAGGTAGGTAGGTAGGTAGGTAGGTAGGTAGGTAGGTAGGTAGGTACGGTAGGTAGGTAGGTAGGTAGGTAGGTAGGTAAGTTGTTAGGTAGGTAGGTAGGTCCTGAGTGAAATGTAATTGTTTGGCTAGAAGATGATCAACAGCAAGCTATCAAGAATGCCAACATTTCAAAATGAACATCCACAGGAAACGCAATAAAAACTCTGTACTTTGTCAAAGTTCCTTTGCTTCTTGTCCAGGACAGCAGCAACAGCATTAGACCTCTCCACGTCCACCATGAGATCTTCAATCTCATTCTGAAGTCTGTGTTTGGTCTTCTCCAGGGAGGAACATTTAGCATTAACAGCCTCAACAGCCTCCTCAGCATCCTGAAGACGCTGAGCCAGCTTCTTCCTGGATTATGATGTGTATAGAGAAGTTCAGGGAAGGCGAGTTTTAAAAGTTATTATTTTAAATTCATACACCACAAGAATAACAAAACCCAAAATATGATGACATGGTTTAACAACCAATTATAAATGTGTACTATGCAGGCACTTAAGATAGTGGGATTCAAGGACCCCAACGGAAACAAGTCTGCAAGGACTTTTTTGGTCGGACCTTTTAGACAAAAGTATTATAAATGTAACTGTGTTGTTTTACATTATTTTGCCTAATAAAAATGTCAATCAATCCATCAGTGTAGCCTATTAGCATACAAAATAACATATACGGTTCGGTACTCACTTGGCCTCCTCCAGCTCTTCAGTCCTCTGGATGGCATCAGTCTCGTACTTGGTTCTCCACTGAGCCACCTCAACGTTAGCCTTGGACATGCCTCGCTGCAGTTCACCTTTGGCCTCCTGCTCCTCTTCAAACTGTTCCCTCAGCAGGTCAGAGTCGTGGCGAGCAGACTGCAGTGCATGGGCTAATGCATTCTTGGCCTGGTGAAATAAACACAAATGGGGAATGTTCGTCATGGCTTGGCCTCTATTGTACGGGGAGAAATAATGAGAAATACCACATTGACTTCAATACCTTGACCTCCTCCTCTAGTTGTCTTTTTAGGTCTTCAAGTTGTTGATTGTAGGAATTCTTTCCTCTGGTTAGCTGAGAAACTAGAGACTCTTTCTCTTCCAGTTGTCTTGAAAGCTCACCTGAAAATATTCAAAGGTTATGGTAAAACAAAGGGGAAAAAAGAAGGACATTCACTTAATTGTTACATTTTAAAAGAACACAATTCTGACCATTTTCAGCTTGAAGCTTGGCCCTCTGGGTGGAGAAGTCATTGATGGACCTTTGGTTTTCATCACACTTGTTCCTGTATTCATTCATTTGATCCTCCATTGTTCTGCTGGTTTTCTCCAAGGTGGTCTTCAAGACAATGTAGTTCACAGGTCATTGTCAGAAATGTTTAATAATTACGTGGCAGCATTTATGTTATGCGGGAAGAACAATAATCGTTAACTGACTACTATGCACTAGGCTGAACTTCAAATACAATAAAGTACCTTTGTCTTCACAATATGCTCCATGCTGGAGGCTACATCATCCAACTCCAGTCTGAGTTCGCTCTTCTCCTTCTCCAGTTTCTGTTTGACTCTCTGCAGGTTGTCAATCTGCTCTCCCAGGTCAGCCACACTGTCAGCTTGTTTCTTCCTCAGGGTAGCAGTGGTGGCCTCGTGATGCAGAGTGGCCTCTTCAAGGTCTCTGCGGATCTTCTGGAACTCAGCCTCCCTCTTCTTGTTCATCTCAACCTGGGCAACTGTTGCTCCACCAGCCTCCTCCAGCCTCTCGCTGATCTCCTCCAGCTCTCTGCTCAAGTCAGATCTCTGCTTCTCTACCTTGGCTCGGGCAGCTCGTTCTGCTTCAAGCTCCTCTTCAAGTTCCTCAATGCGGGCCTACAGCACCAGAATACAACATTTATGTCAAGCTTTTGGCAAAAGAAAAAAAAACTATCTAGCTTGCACACTGCTTATTCTTTACCTGCAGTTCCTTCAGCTTCTTCTGAAGTTGAACGTTCATAACCAGCTCGTCTTCAATCTTGCTGTTGAGCTGACTGACCTCAAAGTCCTTCCTGCGGAAGTATTATTTTAAGATTAAAGAGTATTTTTGCTTTCTTGACAGAACAGTGGAGAGAGAAATAAAAGAGCTGGCAGAGAGGTGACATATATTACAGGTTCAGACACAGATTTGAACCCAGGATATTACAATTGTGTGACATCAACTGTTATGGTACCCTCTGTGTTTATGGAATCATACTTTTTCAGGCGCTCCTCTTGCTGTTGCCTCTCATTCTCAAGGTCCATTATAGACTCCTGGGTCAACTTTAAGTCTCCCTCCAGCTTCCTCTTTGCTCTCTCTAGGTCCATTCGAGTCTTCTTCTCTTGCTCAAGTGACCCTTCAAGCTGAAAGTCCAAACAATCATAATATATGTGTGAATGTATTACCCATAGATACTTTTAGCCCTGTCCAAAGACCCTGTAAACTGGGCATGCCCTGGTTTGGGCATGTCCAGCTGAGAGCAGCTTTTCTGGGCAGGGCTAAACACCTCACCTGATGACATCACTGAAACTCTCAGGTGGGTTTCAGCGATGTCATCAGAGTCACTGATGGCAGAAGACCGGTGTAGTTAGGAATTATGCCAAAGTACACCAGTCTTCTGATGCTATAGCCTAGAGTGCACTGCCATCTTTTGGCCAGTGTGCCATGCTATACCCCAGAGTATAGCAGCGTACAACGCTGCAGTGCGTTGTAAGCTTGTCGATTGGCTATTTTAACAGAAAACAGAAAATACACTAGCATAGAGCCCTGAGAGACTCCGCTCAACCATATGGAGTTTAAGTGGTTAAACTTTATTGGGTTATTCTCACATCGTCCACTTGCTGCTCCAACTTGATCTTCATCTTGGTCAGAGAGTTGACTTTGTCCTCCTCTGACTGCAGGTCGTCCAGTGCTTGCTGAAGAGCCTCTTGTAAGGCCTTCTTCTCCTTGGTCAGCTTGGCGATGATGTCATCCAGAGAAGCCATTTCCTCTGTCATGTTCTTCACCTACAACATGAGGATGGTGGTATTACTAAATGCAAAAAGGGGTAGGATATGCACATCCCCACAGTATCTTTAAACACGGTGCTGGACCCCAAAATTATCAAGTGAAGAAAAAGGTAATGTCCGCACACAATAGCTGCTCTCCCGTCTTTTTTTTTTTTTAACCAAACAACAACGTTTCGCCCCAAACAGGGCTTCATTAAGTTCGAATTTGCTGAAGCCTTGTTTGGGCAAAACGTAGCTGTTTGGTTAAAACATAAAATGAAAAAGACGGGAGAGCAGCTATCGTGTGCGGACATTGCCCTTTTCTTCACGGAATCACTAAAATACTTCATTAACCAGTTGATATATTTCACATAAGATGGCAGAGTATTTTTGCTATACCTTGTTTTCGGTGGCATGCTTCTCTTTCTCCACTTTAGCCAGAGTTAGTTCCAAGTCATCAATATCCTTCTTCAACTCGGAACACTCATCCTCCAGTTTCCTCTTCTTTGCAGTCAGTTCTGCGTTGATCTCCTCCTCATCCTCCAACCTCTCTGTTAACTCTTTGGCTTTTCCTTCCATCTGAATCTTGTTCTTGATCAGTCCCTCACACCTTTCCTCTGCATCACAGAGACTATCTTGTTCCTGCCAAAGAGATATATATTATTAACACCTGGTACCAAAGTGAGGATGGAAAGTAATGAACATTTTACCAGTGAAGTGTTCAGCAGAGACATTTGGCTCATAAGCTCAGGAATACAGACTCACCGACTGGACTTGGAGCTGCAGGTCATTCTTCTCTTGGAGAAGCGAGACCATTTTCTCCTCAAGTTCCTTTTTACGAGCCTCGGATTTCGCGAAAGCCTCTTTCAACTTGATGAATTCGTCCTTCATGTTGGCCATCTCCTTCTCTGTTTCTGCAGATCTCAAGAGAGGCTTGATCTTGAAGAAGAGCTTCATCCAGGGCCAATTCTTGACAGACATGAAGGAGCGGACATTCCACTGGATCACCAGCAATGCATCCCTGGAAGAAAATGTTGGCATTTTTTATTCTAAATGTACACATTACACAAAACATGAATTGATTCATTTGTGTCTATTTAAAGGTGGAACAAATGGATACCTGCGTTCCACCATCTTCTGATACTCAGCACGAGATAACAGACCACGGGATCTGGCCTGGATACCAGTTATGATTTTGGACAGGCGCTCATCTCTCATTTCTTCCAGGTGACCCAGTAAACCAGCCTTGAAGAACACCTAGCAACAGTGATGGCTATTTACACTTCTTTGACATAATGCATGTGCAACACTGTCATCACACTGTATTTTCCCAACCTCTGTGTAGCCTTAAACTATACCTTGGTGTGTCCAAACTTGTATTGATTATGATCAATATCCAGTGAACCAAGAAGTTTTTCAGCTCCTTTCCTGCTGTCAACAAACTGGCCGTCTGGGATTGTAGCAGGATTCAGGATGCGATATCTGCAAAATAATATATATGAAAAATGTGGATATTATTAGATTATATATATATATGTTTTTTTTTTAAATCTACCTCTGTCTGAAATCTCCATAGAGGATCCTGTTAGGAAATCCCTTCCTGCAGATCCTGATGCCTTCCAGCACACCGTTACAGCGGAGCTGGTGCATCACCAGAGGATTCTCCATGGCCCCAGGAATCTTGGTCTCGTTGGGGATGATGCAGCGCACAAAGTGAGGGTGAGTAGACCTCAGGTTGGTCATCAGCTTGTTCAGGTTTTCCTGTTATACAGCAAAAATACATACAATTACAACCTTTTGTTTTGGATAGAGAGCATATGCTATATAGGAACATGCATACCCGATGAAGGGCTGATACTGTTTGGAACGTTGATCCCTTCTTTTTCTTCCCTTTAGCTTCAGCTGTTAAAGAAGAATTACACACACTCAGAATAAGACACAAATGTATCCCGATCTTAACCAGAGTATTATTGTTTTCTTCTGAATATCATAATGATACTTTACGGAAAAACATCACTGAGCAGAGTACCTGCGTCTGCCCCAGAATAGCCAGCAAACAGAATGGAAAGCATCTTCAGGGAGGACTTCTGATAAAGTCCAACAACCGTCTCATTCAAAGGGTCTTTGTTCTTCACGAGCCAGTTGTTGATGTTGTAATCCACGGTACCGGCGTAGTGAACCAGGGAGAAATGAGCCTCTGGTTTCCCTTTGACAATCCTTGGCTTCTGGAAGTTCACGGACTTCCCCAGGTGGTTGTCGTACAGCTTGGTTTTAAAGGTGATGTCACTGGCCTTGGGGAACATGCACTCCTCTTCAAGGATGGACATGATACCCATGGGCTGAGGAGGAGAAGAAGATATTGTACTGTGAAGAACAAATAACAACTCGCTAGATAGAGGCATATACCCAGTGGTGGAAAGTAACTAAGTACATTTACTTAAGTACTGTACTTAAGTACAATTTTGAGGTATTTGTACATTACTTGAGTATTTCCAATTTCCAATACTTTCACTTCTACTCCACTACATTTCAGAGGCAAATATTGTACTTTTACTCCACTACATTTATTTGAAAACTTTAGTTACTAGTTACTTTTGAGATATAAATTATGATATAATGAAACATACCTTAATCACTTTAACCCTATTTTATACATAGGCTATTTGAAAATAGCCGATCTACAAGCTCACAACGCGTCGCATCGCGACGCGTTGTGAGCTTGTAGATCTGCTATTTTCAAATATTTAGTACTTTTACTTTTGGTACTTTGAGTACATTTTGATGCCAATACTTTTGTACTTTTACTCAAGTACATTTTTTATTCTGGACTTTTACTTGTAACAGAGTACTTTTATTTTGCAGTATTGGTACTTTTACTTAAGTAAAGAATTTGAGTACTTTTTCCACCACTGCATATACCTTTTATTGATCCATGAACACAGTGTATTTCAAGCTCTCACCTTTTCAATCAGGTCTATACAAGCCTGTAAGTCCATGCCAAAGTCAATGAAAGTCCATTCAATGCCTTCTTTCTTGTACTCCTCCTGCTCCAGCACAAACATGTGGTGGTTGAAGAACTGTTGCAGCTTCTCGTTGGTGAAGTTGATGCAGAGTTGCTCAAAGGTGTTGAACTGCAAAAGGACAAAATGGCCATTTGTATCTATTTTCCACCCTCACATGTATTTGTCCTATAGTGTTGAACTGCATGAAAATACATTTGTTGTGATATTTTAAATTATTATTAAATAATATCTGCCAGGCTAGAACTGCAGATTATGTTATGAAGTACACTTTTCTTGTTACATGTGTTTAAATATGTACAATATACTGCATATAATAATTGAAAGACACATATTTTTTTGGCAGAGTCAAATAAATGACACAATCACTGTTATCTCATTAATTATAGAGTAAAACGGTTTGATAAAAACAATATCACGCTCAAGGTCATGCTGTTATACTGTACAGTACAGTATCAGCGCTTCCTCTCGTATTAATATATGGCATTAAAATCCAAATGACCTGATTTGATTTTACTCATTAGCAGTGGTGTAAAGTAACTAAGTACATTTAGGTATGGTATTTGTACTTTACTTGAGTATTTCCAATTTCCAGTACTTTTACTTCTACTCCACTACATCTCAGAGGCAAATATTGTACTTTTACTCCACTACAATTATTTGAAAACTTTTGTTACTTTGTAGATTTTGATTATTATTACAAAACATACGTTACCTACTTCAGTCCTATATACAATTCGGCCATTTGAAAATAGCCGATCTACAAGTTCACAATGTGTCGCAATGCAACGGCTTGTGAACTTGTAGATCTGCTA
Organism: Gymnoscopelus braueri; assembly: GCF_963280865.1. Taxonomy (NCBI): domain Eukaryota; kingdom Metazoa; phylum Chordata; class Actinopteri; order Myctophiformes; family Myctophidae; genus Gymnoscopelus; species Gymnoscopelus braueri. The sequence goes on from NC_137611.1 coordinate 2,119,491, forward strand.
TTTTCAAAAGATTTTTATAAATTGTATTATACATTTGAAAACTTGTGAAATGGGACATTCTACATAATGTGTACTTTTACTTTTGTACTTTAAGTACATTTTTATACCAATACTTTTGTACTTTCACTCAAGTAAATTTTGAATTCCGGACTTACTTACTTACTTGGAACAGGGTATTTCTACATTGACACTTTTACTTAAGTAAAACATTTGAGTACTTTTTCCACCACTGCTCATTAGCACGCTCACATCAAAGATCTCAAACCCGGCGATGTCCAGCACACCAATGAAGTACTGACGAGGCTGCTTGGTCTCCAGCGTCTGGTTGATTCTCACCACCATCCACAGGAACATCTTCTCATACACAGATTTGGACAGGGCTCCGATGGCATAGTTCACCTGAGACCACAGCCATCACATTAAACCACCGTAATATGGATCATGCAGTGTTGATTTCATCAACTAAAACTATGACGACAAATGTTGGTCGACTACTTTTTCTCACAGACGAAAACTAAATAAAAACTAAGCTACGATGACTTAGAGTAAATATATTGACAATTTCGTCAACAAATAAAAACTAGACTAAAATGTTAGTGAGGGATCTAGTGGAGAAAAGATCCAGTAGAACTAAAAGACAAGTCATTTTATGTTTGGTTGCCCTCGGGTGTTGCGCTCTGAAAATAGCAGATCTACAAGCTCACAACGTGTCGCACTACAACGTGTTGTGAGCTTGTAGATCGGCTATTTTCAGCATGCAACCAAGTGTAAAATCTGCCATTACGACGCCATCAAGGCACCGCCAACACACATTTTAGTCGACTAAAATCAACTGTAGATTTAGTCGACTATAATCTTATGATATTTAGTCGTCTAAAGCTAGACTAAAACTGAAACTTTTCAGATGACTAAAATATGACTAAAATATGATTCAAAAGACTATGACTAAAAACTAAAACTACATTTGCTGTTAAAATCTGTATGGATGCCAAATTCTTTTGATACAAATTCGTAACTTTCCCGTTTGCTACCAAAGATTGTAACCCGGGTTTCTTCCGGACGTGCTAACATTTTTACCACTGAGCTAATATGGTCTGCCTGCTTGCTCAGGGGAGAAATAGAATTTTGACCTTCAAGTCGACATCAAACCAGAAACAGGATCTAAATGTCTCAATAGAAGACCATGAGGGAGACCAAACACAACCACCCCAATTGTATAAGTTAAATGGTATTAACATGCTCTACCATATCTACCGTATGGATTGGACAAAATAAAATTTGTATTCACTAAACAAAGTTACTTTAAGACCGGGAACGCATCTGTGTGTCATTTTAAGATTCCTTTGGCTATTCAAAAACAGCAGATCTACAAGCTCGCAGCGCGGCACCGAGTGCCGCGCTGCGAGCTTGTAGATCTGCTGTTTTTGAAAAACCGTGAAAACGTGTGCAAAATCTTTGAATATATTTTTCAAAGTGAAATTTTTTGACTCAAATCTTTGCTTCTGGGGGGTCCCTGGAACAACACATTTTGAGATGGGGGTCCGCAGCTAAATATATGTCATTTTGGGGGTCCTTGACATGTATGTTGCTCATATCATAGCAACATACGTCTAAAAACTGTTAGGATTTAGAAGACATTTGTAGAATCCCCCCAGAAGCAAAGATTTGAGTTACAAATGTGTTACAAAATATATATATATTCAAAGATGTATATTCACACATTTTCATGATTTTTCCAAAATAGCCCAAAGAAATCTTAAAATGACACACAGATGCGTTCCCGGTCTTAATGGGTTAATACAGCTTTAACGTTTAGCATGAACACTGGAAGAAACATGTTTAGATGTGCAGTTTGTTATTTATCATAAAGATGTGTATGTTGTTGTGATTCAAACTAGTTCTTGTTTTAAGGAAAGCAACACTAACCTGGTCGACATTCTGTCCCTTGGTGACCATCTCATTTCCTACTTTCACCCTTGGGTGACAGAGACCCTTGACGAGGTCAGCGGAGTTCAGGCACATCAGATACGCAATTTTGTCAGCATCTGAGAGAGAAGATTGTGAGTTTAAAAGCCAACAGGCCTTATACACAGTGAAGTCCTCTTCTTTTATCCATGTGTAACTCAGAGAGTGAACTGTGTACACATAACCAGATACATGTTACTGGGTTGGCTGAATTATTTGATAAAAAAAATAAATCTCTAATTTTTTTTATCCCAGGATTTTTGTAACCAATTTTTTCACCCAGTGCCAATTGCCTACGCCAGGGGTCTTCAACAGGGGGTCCGGGACCCCTAGGGGGTCCTCAGAGTTACTACACGGGGTCCGCCAAATCTTTGTGTGAGATTTTCTTTCTTTTTTTTACATTAACCACTTGAACCCTAGCATCTTTGTTGAGGAGAACTTTAGCCAAAAATAGCAGATCTACAAGCTCACAACGCCTCGCAGCACGAGGCGTTGTGAGCTTGTAGATCTGCTATTTTTGGCAAAGAGTTATGGGTGTAGAGGGGGAAAAAAGAGCAGCAAAAGTGTATATGAAACACAATTTTATACATAATATAGCTGCTTCATCTCTCTCTCAGCTAGGCGGTCCTTGGTCTGAAAACGTTGAAGACCCCTGGCCTAAGCTGTAATCCTGGGCGCTGTACTCCCTCTGCCAGCCTGGGTAGAGCCCCAAACTGAGCTCATGCTTCCTTCAACGCATGAGGAGTGAGCAGGCCGCTTCTTATCACCTGACAGGAGGGAGTTTCCCCGGTAGGACGTAGTGCGTGGAAGGAACACGTTATTCCAACTAGTTCCTTTCCCCTCCATCAGGCTGACCAGGGGGAGGCAGTATAGAGACCAGGATTACTACATGTTTTGTGTGAGGGTAACTACCTTAGGGGACACGGAGAGAACATGCAAACTCCACACAGAAAGGCACTTTCATTATTTTGGTTTTGAGCAGTGCTGTTGAGAAGTATTACATGTTTTTACTTAAGTAAAAATATCAATACTACAGTGTAGAAATACTGTTACAAGTGAAAGTCCGGAATTCAACATTGACTTGAGTAAAAGTACAAAAGTATTGGTATCAAAAAGAAAAAAAGTAAAAGTACTCATTGTGCATAACGTCCCATTTCACAAGTTCAAAATGTATAAAAAAATCATTTGAAAATAGCAGATCTACAAGCTCACAATGTGTCGCATCGCGGCGCATTGTGAGCTTGTAGATCTGCTATTTTCAAATGGCCGAAATGTATATAGGGCTGAGGTGGTTAGTGTGTTTTGCGATAATAATCAAAGTCTAAAAAGTAAATAGTAACTAAAGTTTTCAAAACATTGTAGTGGAGTAAAAGTACAAGATTTGCTTCTGAGATGTTGTGGAGTAGAAGTAAAAGTACTGTAAACTGGAAATACTCCAGTAAAGTAAAAAATACCTGAAAAATGTACTTAAGTACAGTAGGCTACTTGAGTAAATGTACTTAGTTACTTTACACCACTGGAAAGGCCCTTTCATTGTTTTGGCTTTGAGCCACTTTGAGCAGCAGGGCACATGTCTCACCTTCAGTGCCGTCGGCCTCAGCCTGCTCCTCTCTCTGCTTCTGTTTGAACTTCATGTTCCCGTGGTGCATGATGGCCCCGGTCATCTTGTAAATACTGTTCTTCTCTTCTTGAGTGAAGCCCAGCACGTCAAAGGCACTCTATTGGTTGGATTGATTTGATTGATTTAATGTTAGGAGTGTCTAGGCTTTAAACCAGTGTTGATTTCGTCGACTAAAACTATGACGAAAAAAAAAAATTTCACTGACAAACACTAAATAAAAACAAAATAAAAACTAAGCTATGATAACTGTAACTAAGACTAAACATATTGACAATTTTGTCAACAAATAGAAACTAGACTAAAATGTTAGTGAGGGATCTAGTGGAGAAGAGATCCAGTAGAACTAAAAGACAAGTCATTTTATGTTTGGTTGCGGTCGGGTGTTAAGCTCTGAAAATAGCAGATCTACAAGCTCGCGGCGCGTTGTGAGCTTGTAGATCGGCTATTTTCAGCATGCAACCAAGTGTACAATCAGCCATTATTACGACGCCATCAAGGCAACGGCAAAATACATTTTAGTTTCCTAAATCAACTGTAGATTTAGTCGACTAAAACTAGACTAAAACTAAACCATTTCAGAACACTAACATATGACAAACTAAATGAAATGTTGTTCAAAAGACTATGACTAAACTAAATCAAAATTAGCTGTCAAAATGAACACTGCTTTAAACACATGTACACTTGTTTTGGCTGCCATGCTGACATGCTATACAGTCATTACGTCCATACTTAGATATAAGCTAAAGGACAAGTTGAACAGAGAACAATGAGAAAGAGACTCACATCTGTTGCCATCAGTTCTTCTGAATCGTCAATGGAGGTCACTTGTGTTTCCCCCTGGGAGATGAAGGGGTAATCGTAGGGATTATTGCTGACCAGTAGCATCTCTGCAGAACGGAGAGCGGGGAGAGACAGGGTTAGACAGATGGACATGACAGTAGCCTACAAACACTGTAGAGATAGGCATGGTATCCCAGGCATTGTTCCTGTAATGGTGTAACAGTTGAAAATTATCTTTTTAAGTTATTTGATTACAGTGAAAGCTGAATTTCTAAGCTTGGTTTTTGTACCTTTGTTTTCTTTTGTGAGGAATTTGGGTTCTAATATGTACTTTGACGTATTGGTAAAACTTTAAATTAAGGTAGGGTCTATAATGTGTTATAACCACATTTATAATGCATTATAACTGGGGGTGCACCGATATAACGGCCACATATTGGTATCCGCCGATATTTGCCACTATCGGTCAACATCGGTATCGGCAATTTTTTTAAATTTTTTATTCTTTTTTTAAATCGTGAAAATGTGTGCAAATCTTTGAATATATATATTTTTAAAGCGAATATCTGTAACTCAAGTCTGCTTCTGGGGGTCCCTAGAACCAAATATTTTACAAAAGTTCGCTTTAAAAAATATATATTCAAAAATGTGCACAAAAAAATCCACGATTTTCTTTTAAAAATAGCAGATCTACAAGCTCATAGCGCGGTACTCGGTGCCGTGCTATGAGCATGTATATCTGCTATTTTTGAATATGTTAAGTCAAGTGTTGCAACATATTCAGCAGTTCTGTAACTGTGGGGGCCCACCAATATCCTACATATATACTGTACATATATATAGTTCTGTAACTGTGGGGGCCCACCAATATCCTACATAATACTGTATACACATATATATAGTTGTGTAACTGTGGTTATCCACCAATATCCTACAGAGGAACTGCTTTGTACTGACCCAGGAGTTCTGGTTTCTGGTTGGACAGAATCTGATAGAAGATGTGGTAATCTCTCTCAGCCTTCAGCTGAAAGGTCACCCGAGACTTCTCCAGGAGATCTGAAAAGATTGACAGAGAGCAGAAGGTGTTGCTTTGAGTTAAAGCTGTCAATGATTTGCAGCTTAAAGGTACATTTCCCTTCTTAAATATAACAAAGAGATTCATGCTTACATGTCTCAATGTCAGCGGAGGCCAATTTCCCTCTCGTGTCAAAATGAATTCGGATGAATTTACCCTGAGAAAAGAAATCTCTTTACATCTTCGTCCATTTGACTGTATTTTGATGGGGCACAGGTACAGAATACTGTTTCATATTCTGATTAGTATAACTCACAAATCTGGAGGAGTTGTCATTCCTGATGGTCTTGGCGTTACCAAAGGCCTCCAGAGCAGGGTTAGCCTGGATGATTTGATCCTCCAGGGTACCCTGTCAAAAAATGTATTAACTTCATTCAAAAATAATGAGCCTAATCACATTTAGCTATGGAAATAAGTACAACACAATTGAAAAACAAAAACAGTAAATGAAAGAAACAAATGTGCTTCAAATGAAAATGAAAAGATGCAAACGTGAAAATGAACGCAATGAAAAATAACATATTAACCCATTAAGACCTGGAACTGTCATTTTTAAAAAGCATTATTTTACACTTAGGGCTATTTAAAAATAGCATATACAAGCTCATAGCGCGGCACCGAGTGCCGCGCTACGAGCTTGTAGATCTGCTATTTTTGAAAATTTGTGAAAATGTGTGCAAATCTTTGAATATATATATTTTTAAAGCGAACATTTTTAACTCAAATCTTTGCTTCTGGGGGTCCTTGGAACAAAATATTTTGATGGGGGTCCGCGGCCAAATACATATCATTTTGGGGGTCCTTGACATGAAAAAGATTGAGCACCACTGATATAGGAACATAAGTTTTTTCAGAATACTGTTGAGCTTTAGGAGACATGTAGAATCGGCTTCAGGTCTCAATGGGTTAAGGGTTATTTTGTAAAGCCATTTTTTTTCATCAGTGTCAGAACAAAACATTATTGTACGTACAAATATCTAAAGACTGCAATAATACCGTTAGTGGACTATTTGTTGTACTTGGCATGCTTTTTTCCCACAGCATAGACTTTACCTTTGAGTCTTTCTTCACCCCTCCAGCTGCAATGCTTGCAAAGTACTGGATGACTCGCTTGGTGTTGACCGTCTTTCCTGCTCCGGATTCTCCACTGCAATCACACATTGATTTGTTTTTTCTTCTAATATACAATAGCCTGTAATTGCTTTCACTCAGTGGTGGAAAAAGTACTCACATTTTTTACTTAAGTAAAAGTATCAATACTGCAATGTAGGAATACTCTGTTACAAGTACAAGTCAGAATTTCTGAATTTACTTGAGTAAAGGTTTCAGTACCAAAAGTAAAAGTACTCATTAGGCAGAATGTCCCATTTCAAGTTTTCAAATGTATGAAAATCTTTTGAAAATAACAAAAGAAAATAAATGGCCGAAATGTATAAGGGCTGAAGTGGTAAATGAATGTTTTGTAATAACAATCAAAATAAGTAAGCTTTCACTGCACATCATAATATAACATAACATACAGACTTCATTTCAAGCATGCAGCATCTTGGATGTATGCGGATATAATATTTTACATACGTGATCAGGATTGACTGGTTTTCGCGGTCTAGACAGACAAGCAGAGCAGATATCTTCATCAATACATACAGATATACAGTACAAGATGTTTAAACAAGTCATATTAGGCCTGATTTATATTTAGTTGCACGTGGGTGTGTCACTCGCAGAAAATAGCCGTGAGCTTGTAGATCTGCTATTAGCCGAAAATAGCTAACAACTGTAACGCTTGTAGATCTGCCATTTTTGGCGTCGGTGCGACACCGACAAGTAGCGGGTACTTTGTAGGTCTATTGGTAGAATAGTAGTAGATATACATGTACGTGTATTATAGACATATAGTATTAGATATACATGTAGGTGTATTATAGACATATAGTAGTAGATATACCTGTAGCGAGGTGAACCCGCCTGCCTCCCTCCCCAACGAACTGAACACTTTCTACGGCCGGTTTGAGATCAGCTCCAACCGCGGCAGCCAAGCGGGGCCATCAGCAGCACCAGCAGAGGAGAACCCTCTAACCATCTCGGAGAGAGAAGTGCGTACAGCCTTCACACGGGTCAACATCCACAAGGCAGCCGGACCTGATGGGATTCCAGGCCGGGTCCTTAAGACATGTGCAGACCAGCTGGCGGGTGTCTTCACTGACATCTTTAACCTCTCCCTCTCCCTGGCTGTGGTCCCTGCAGGGTTCAAAATGTCAACCATTGTGCCCATTCCCAAAAAGGCCAAAGTGACATGCCTGAACGACTGGAGACCTGTTGCTGTCACCCCGATCGTCAGCAAGTGTTTCGAGAAACTGGTGAGGGAATACATCAGCTCCACGCTACCTGCCTCGCTGGATCCGTGGCAGTATGCATACCGCAAAAACAGATCCACCGACGACGCTATTGCCATGGCTCTCCACACGTCCTCTCGCACATGGACAACAAGCTGCTGAAGGACAAATATGTACGTATGCTGTTCGTGGACTACAGCTCAGCATTCAACACCATTGTCCCAGCAATACTTGACAAAAAGCTCAGACACCTAGGGCTACACCCAAGCATGTGCGACTGGATACAGGACTTCTTGTCCAACCGACATCAGGTGGTGAGAATGGGCAGCATCACATCCGACCCCCTGACCCTCAACACCGGAGCACCCCAGGGATGCGTGCTGAGCCCCCTCCTCTACTCCCTGTACACGTATGACTGCATAGCCACACATGTCTCCAACACCATCATAAAGTACGCGGACGACACGACAGTGATAGGCCGAATCGTCAACAACGACGAGTCTGACTACAGAGAGGAGATCAAATCACTGGCACACTGGTGCCGGGAGAACAACCTCTCTCTTAACGTCGACAAGACCAAAGAACTGATCGTGGACTTCAGGAGGCCGCGGAGAGACCATGCGCCCATCCTCATCGACGGTGCTGCAGTGGAAAGGGTCAGCGAGTTCAAGTTCCTCGGAGTACACATCGAGGAGGACCTCAAATGGGAGACGCACTCCACACACGTGAGGAAAAAGGCTCAGCAGCGACTGTACTGGCTCCGCCGCCTGAAGAAGCTCGGAGTAGGACGTCGCATCCTCAGGCTGTACTACAACAGTTCTGTTGAAGGCATCCTAACAGGCTGTGTCACGGCCTGGTACGGGAACTGCACTGCCCGAGAAAAGATCAGCCTACAACGAGTAGTGCGATCGGCAGAGCGGATAATGGGAATCGAGCGCCCAGCGCTCCAGGAACTGTACAAAAAGCGGTGCGTGGTCAAAGCCAAGCGCATCATCAAGGACAAGCACCACCCAAGTCACAGACTGTTCAACCCCCTACAACGACCGCGACCGGGCAAGGGGCTCTACCGCAGTATCAAGAGTTCCACCACCAGGTTTTGGTGTAGTTTCAATCCAGCTGCTGTCAGAATGCTGAATGGGGCATAAGCCTGGATGAGTTCAGCAGCCTGACAGCAGGCAGCGCAGACTTTTCTGGCTCTTCCTGAACACACCTGTGGATTATACCAGGGACAATGACTTGGACTTTAGCCCCCCCTCGGACACACCTGTGGACTACACCAGGTACAAATGACTTTTTGTTGCACTCCCTCATGGAGCTACTTGCGGATTATACTAGGGTCTGTCCACTCTAGGTGGACACGCACTGACCTTTTGCACCTTAATCCCTTGTATAACGCACTGACTTTTTTTTGGTCTTTTTTTTATTGTGCTCCTTTTCCTCTAAGCACCTTAACGTCCATTGTCTATCATGCACAGTATAAGTATAACATGCACAGTATACAATACATTGCTGCTATGCTCAGGCACCTTAGTTTAGTTTTTTTTAGTTTTTTTTATTATCTCAGGTAATTTGTAAATATGTAGATAACTTGTCTGGCCTTCTGTTGCTCTCTTGTTTTGATCTCCTTCCCACCTGCCCCCCACCCTCTTCTTCTCCCCCCCCCCTCTTCTTTCTATGGAAACTAACGTTGCGATGGGAACGATGTACAAAAAAGAATTTCACCCACTTTTTTACCTTGTAAACCTGTGATGTGACAATAAAACTGATTCTGATTCTGATTCTGATTCTGATTCTAGGACATATAGTAGTAGATATACCTGTAGGTGTATTATAGACATATAATAGTAGATATACCTGTAGGTGTATTATAGACATATAGTAGTAGATATACCTGTAGGTGTATTATAGACATATAGTAGTAGAATACCTGTAGGTGTATTATAGACATGTAGTAGTAGAATACCTGCCAACATGTACTGGTAGGCGTTGTCAGAAATGGAGAAGATGTGAGGAGGAGCTTCTTGCCTCTTCTTGCCTCGGTAAGCCTCCACCACCGAGGAATCGTAGACCGGCAGCCACTTGTAGGGGTTAACCGTCACACAGAACAGCCCAGAGTACGTCTGACAAACACATAACGTGTATAATTACTATTTAGGATTTCCCAGATCTTAATCCACTGTGTTATAATTTTTTTCTGGTTGTGTGTCTTTACATTCTCAACTTTTTCAGGCCGCGACCTCCCTAAATAATCATATTTGAACTGGGGACCCCCCAAAATAATCATATTTGAACTGGGGACCCCCCAAAATAATCATATTTGAACTGGGGACCCCCCCAAAATAATCATATTTGAACTGGGGACCCCCCAAAATAATCATATTTGAACTGGGGACCCCCCAAAATAATCATATTTGAACTGTGGACCCCCCCAAAATAATTATATTTGAACTGGGGACCCCCCAAAATAATCATATTTGAACTGGGGACCCCCCAAAATAATCTTATTTGAACTGGGGACCCCCCAAAATAATCATATTTGAACTGGGGACCCCCCACCCTGATAGGTGTAACAGAGTTAGAAATATCCCTGTATTCATTTCTACAAAATCGATACGCTTGCCTTTCAATGTATTGTGTAGTTCTAAAGCCACCTGGTGGATGAACAGTGCAGCTGCGTGCAGTGTCCCTTTTTGCGCACCGCAGTTTGCCTCAGCAGAGGAAATGATTCCATGCTGCAGGACAGGTAGGTGCATGAGAGCTCTGTTGCAAACAATAAATATAATTTTGGGGTTTTATATTAATCATTTTCACTCTTTGTTACACAGATGCGTTATAGGCCTAGGGTAGAACCGGGACGAACGACGCGCAGGGACGGTTGCAACACGGACCTTTTTTCATGCTACACTTAAAATCCGGCGACGTCATTCGGTCGAAAACATCAGACACGATTTTTTTCCCAGTTCTGATCAAAATTGGCAGAGTTGAAGCCACTTTTGTGTATTTCCACACTGTAGTAAAAAATACCCTATTTGAGTGTTTTCCATTTGTACTGCTGTGTTTATTTGGTGCCGATTGTAAATGGATTTTGTCTGTTAGGCTAATCTGTGGGCTAACTCTCAGTGAAGGTTCCATTGAAAAATATTCATTAGCTTTTGTGCTAGCTAGCAAAACATCCGGGGAGGGCAGGGAGGGACGAACGGCGCATTAAGCCACTCGATGCATTACGGACAGGGAGGGACGAACGGTGCATGTGTAAAACACAAAGTTGAGGAAACAGACAGAGGGGACATTAACATGATACATTTATTTGACTATCAGCATGGTCATTTGCTCGTAGGGTTCTACTGAAGCATCAATGAGAGTTAGATGCCAGAAATGTAACGTTTGTACTTGTTATAGGACATTTCATCCGACCGCGCCGTCCGACCCCCGTGTATGCACCGTTCGTCCCGACTGGCGGCCGTGTGCGGAGAGTAGCGCAACGTCACTTTACTTACCGATTGCGTTCGACTCGTTTCACTAAAATTAAAACGGACTGCGGGTAATGGGAGAGGACAAGTGTCTCTTGTTCACAAAAAAGTATGGTTACATGAAATTAAGTAATCTCTGTGCAGGGAGGGAAATAGAAAAGGGTGCGTCGTTGGACCCCACTCTCCCCTACTGTATGCTGCTGCTGCGCTGTTTATGACCACTGTGTCTCATGTATGGTTTATACCAGGTAGGCTTTGTTGAATGTGAGATTCACATATTGTTGTATAAAATGTCATTATCTTCCATGGGCTATTAGTATGTTGTTCTCCATTTCGTTTTGTAATTTTGCAATGCTTGTTGTTAATCATAAAATAAGCTCTCACTTATTTTATTAGCCATAGCTGAATTAGCCATAGCTGAAACATTTCAAACATTTTGACTGGGTTTGAGCTGGGGCCTGCATGGTGAGAGTCAGTGGTGTAAAGTAACTAAGTACATTGTACTTAAGTACTGTACTTAAGTACAATTTTGAGGTAATTGTACTTTACTTGAGTATTTCCAATTTCCAATACTTTTACTTCTACTCCACTACATCTCAGAGGTAAATATTGTACTTTTACTCCACTACAATTATTTGAAAACTTTAGTTACTAGTTACTTTTCAGGTATAAATAATTACATTGTAAAACATACATTAACCACTTAAGCCCTCTTTTATACCTAGGCTATTTGAAAATAGCCGATCTACAAGCTCACAAAGCGTTGCATCGCAACGCGTTGTGAGCTTGTAGATCAGCTATTTTCAAATATTTTAGTACTTTTACTTTTGGGACTTTAAGTACATTTTGATGCCAATACTTTTGTACTTTTACTCAAGTAACATTTTGAATTCTGGACTTTTAATTGTAGCAGAGTATTTCTATATTGCAGTATTGGTACTTTTACTTAAGTAAAGAACTTGAGTACTTTTTCCACCACTAGTGAGAGTGAGCTTGGTTCTGACATGGCTGGGATTGATTGAGCTGGAACCTGGAATAGCTGTGTTTGAGTGAGCTATGCTCATACAACTGACAGATTCACCCCGATCTGCATCAAATTCTATTACAGTTCTTTTTGGTACTCACGTATATCATCCATGCTGCGTAACGCTCTTTGAGGTTGAACAGCACGGCGGGCTCGTGCAGGAAGGTCAACATGGCCATGTCCTCAATTTTGTCGAACTTTGGAGGATTCTGTTGCAGAAGGTCGGCCTCTTTGCAGACCACGGTCTGGAGGCAAAGCCAAGAGAGAACATTAGAAATCAATATTACAATCAGTAATCATTCACAGTGCTGTCATTGTATTATTATTGTAGGTCACGTGTGCAAATTTAGAAACGTGATTTCCAGTGGTGTAAAGTAACTTAAGTACATTCACTGTACTTAGGTACAATTTTGAGGTATTTGTTTTTACTTTACTGGAGTATTTCCAAATTTCAATACTTTTACTTCTACTCCACTACATCTCAGACGCAAATATTGTACTTTTACTCCACCACAATTATTTGAACACTTTAGTTACCAGTTAATTTGCAGAAGTAAATCATTATATCATAAAACATACATTAACCACTTTAGCTCTATTTTATACATAGGCTATTTGAAAATAGCCGATCTACAAGCTCACAACGCGTCGCGATGCGACGCGTTGTGAGCTTGTAGATGGTAGAGCTTGTAGATGCTATTTTCAAACATTTTAGTACTTTTACTTTTGGTACTTTTGCTACTAAGTATATTTTGATGCCAATACTTTTAGTAGTTACATTTTGAACACAGGCCTTGTACTTGTAACAGAGTATTTGTATATTGTGGTATTGCTACTTTTACTAAAATATCTGAGTATTTCTTCCACCACTGGTGTGAATGAGTTACCCAGAAATATGTCGTGTCCAATGTGTATGTGTGGTTCTATATTAACCCCGTCAGCGCCTCTGCTTACAAAGCTTTGCTAGAGAAAGTTCATGTCTGTGATGATGCCACACTTCCAGTGGTGGAAAAAGTACTCAAATTCTTTACTTAAGTAAAAGTACCAATACTGCAATATAAAAAATACGTATAAGTAAAAGTCCAGAATTCAAGATTTAGTACAGAACTATTGGCATCAAAATGTAGTTAAAGTACCAAAAGTAAAAGTACTAAAATATTTGAAAATAGCCGATCTACAAGCTCACAACGTGTCGCGATGCGACACGTTGTGAGCTTGTAGATCTGCTATTTTCAAATAACCTATGTATAAAATAGAGCTAAAGTGGTTAATGTATGTTTTATAACGTAATCATTTATATCTGCAAAGTAGCTAGTAACTAAAGTTTTCAAATAATTGTAGTGGAGTAAAAGTACAATATTTGCCTCTGAGATGTAATGGAGTAGAAGTAAAAGTATAGGAAACTGGAAATATTCCAGTAAAGTAAAAAATACCACAACAGTAAGAACAGTACTTGAGTAAATGTACTTAGTTACTTAACACCACTGGCCACATGTCTGTGATGCCACACTTCACCACTCAGCCGTCTAGCCTAACCCCTTCCCCCCCCCCCCCCCGCCCCCGTCCCCCATTCACACTCACTGAAGGACTCAAGGACTTGAACTTACACACGGCTTTACGCAGATCAACACCTGAAGCCAAAGCAGAACTCACACATGAAGTCGTACCCGTGACAACGGAGACTCTATGTAACATAGTCTTAGTCTTACAGTATTGTTTTTACTTGTCTACCTGGTATGATGATATGAAACTGTTACATTCATAGACCACACTGTTGTCTTCTCCTGGTTTTAATAACGTTTTTTTTAAAAACTTTCAGAAATTGCGAAAATAGCAGATCTGCAAGCTCACACCGTGTCGGGTCTCAGTATGTTTTGAGCTTGTATATCTGCTATGAGAGACAAAGGAGACTTTGTGTCTCCTACCGGAACCGCTGCCGGTCATCAAATTATTGTCTTAGGAATGAGACAAAAACACAAAAATATCCTTGAATTCAAGTGTCCATGGGGTGACTGATACATAGGGAAAAAAAAGTCATTTTAGGGGTGAACTATCCCTTTAAGAGTGTCCTTAATCACTGACCTTCCCGTTATACGTCTCCACGGTGACCTTGTCGCCCTCCCGGCTGACGACGGACGCCTTGACAAACTCCTCCACCTGGTCGGGAACGAACATTTCCTTCTTCATGTCGAAGAGCCGCGTCTGGGCCTCCAGGCGCTCCTTGTCCGACTTCCTCAGGTACGAGGCGGCCACGCCGAACACGGCCATCTCTGCGTCCCCCATGGCTTCACTGACGAGAGGTTTAGGACGTCATTATGTCTCCATCCATGTGACATCTCAATCAGTGGTGTAAAAGTAACTAAGTACATTTACTCAAGTACTGTACTACATACATTCTACTCCACTACATCTCATAGAGGCAGATATTGTACTTTTACTTTAGTTACTAGTTACTTTGTAGATTTTGATTATTATTACAAAACATTTAACACATTATACCACTTCAGCCCTATATACATTTCGGCCATTTGAAAATGGCAGATCTACAAGCTCACAATGCGTTGTGAGCTAGATCTGCTATTTTTCAAAAGATGTTTTAACATTTGTTTTACTGTATTTTCAGTTTGGGATCCAAGGCCAAATACATATCAATGTGAGGGTCCTGCACATGACAATGTTTGAGAACCACTAAGCAGTAGACATGTAACCATTCACTCACCTCACTGTACGATTTAAATCACCATATTAGGTTCACACAACATTATTTTCCAGACAAATGACCGATTTTTTAAAAATGTATTATTTTGTATACAATAAATGTTTTCTCTCAAAATAGTTTTCAGTCATTTGCTACTGCATTGAAAAGATTCAATACAGTAGCTAACTTTTTTTTAAATCAATTCTCTTGCAAATATCCTGTATTTCTTTTACGTGCCCTCTGCTGTCTGCATCGCCATACATTTTGTATTAAATGGAATTAAATTGTCACCAGTCTGAATTGATTTTAATCGATTTACGATAAATCCGATAAAGCCTACTAAGCAGTTAGCAGTCTTTAACATGATGCTTCTTAAAAATATCATTTGCCATGAAGAATTTACAGAGGGGTTCGACTCCGTCAAGAGATGAGCTCAAATTCTGCTTCTTCTGATGGATCCACCTGCAGAGAATAGAAAGATCAAGATTAGGATTTACATGTAGTCAGTGGTGGAAAAAAGTACTCACATGTTTTACTTAAGTAAAAGTATCAATACTGCAATGTAGAAATACTATGTTACAAGTAAAAGTCTGGGAATTGAAATGAAAGTACAAAAGTATTGGTATCAAAATGTACTTAAAGGGGAAATCCACCCATTTTCAATATTTAACTATGTCATTAATATAGCATAAAGGAGTTGTGTGGAAATAAGAAAAAATTAAAAAAAAAATTAACATTGCAAAAAAATTTAACATTGCAAAAAAATTAACATTGCAAATTACACCATGATGAGTCATCACAGTGTAATTTGCAATGTTAATTTTTTTGCAATGTTACATTTTTTTGCAATGTTAATTTTTTTTTTAATTTTTTCTTATTTCCACACAACTCCTTTATGCTATATTAATGACATAGTTAAATATTGAAAATGGGTGGATTTCCCCTTTAAAGTACCGAAAGTAGAAAGTACTCATTGTGCAGAATGCCCCATCGCCACGCATTGTGAGCTTGTGAGGATAAACACAGTCTTGTTTCAAACTTACAGTATAAGGTCAAGGTGATGAGTGTCCAGCTGCTTGATCCCTGCTGGGGATCTGCCTGGGATCCACTTTATATGCCCTGATGCTCCTGCCCTACAAGGCCATGGCCAATGACCTGTTCTCACACACGCACGCACGCACACACACACACACACACACACACACACACACACACACACACACACACACACACACACACACACACACACACACACACACACACACACACACACACACACACACACACACACACGCGCGCACACACACGCGCACACACGCACACGCACACGCACACACACTCAGCGTGCTAATTACTCACACCACTTCTGATTCCATGACAGTTCTCTTGATGTCTTGGCTGCCTCTCTGCTTCTCTATCTCTACCTTCTCCTCCAAGGTCTACAGAATGTGGCTTTTTGGGACTGGTGCCAGGAATCACCTCCTCGGAAATACCTCTGCCTTGACTCACCCTGACACACACACACACACACACACACACACACACACACACACACACACACACACACACACACACACACACACACACACACACACACACACACACACACACACACACACACACACACAGCCTCTCTCTACAGCATCTCTCATTCTCACACACACACACACACACACACACACACACACACACACACACACACACACACACACACACACACACACACACACACACACACACACACACACACACACACACACACACACACACACACAGCCTCTCTCTACAGCATCTCTCATTCTCACACACACACACACACACACACACACACACACACACACACACACACACACACACACACACACACACACACACACACACACACACACACACACACACACACAGCCTCTCTCTACAGCATCTCTCATTCTCACACACACACACACACACACACACACACACACACACACACACACACACACACACACACACACACACACACACACACACACACACAGCCTCTCTCTACAGCATCTCTCATTCTCACACACACACACACACACACACACACACACACACACACACACACACACACACAGCCTCTCTCTGCAGCAGGGGTATTCAACGTTTTCAGGCCAAGGACCCCTTGGCTGAGAGCGAGATAAAGCAGGGACCCCCATTATATATTGTATAATCATTATTTTTTCTTCATAGATTTCATCAGCAACTTGACTTGTTTCACAGCCCTATCCTGTTGGATTCATGTTAATGTGTATTTCCAGACATCTAACCATGCACTTAAACAATACTTAGTAAACCTGACCTTTCACTCTGTACTTAGTCAGCTCTTTTTCCCCCCCTACACCAAACCACTTTGCCGAAAATAGCAGATCTACAAGCGCACAACGCCTCGCAGCGCGAGGCGTTGTGTGCTTGTAGATCTGCTATTTTTGGCTAAAGTTCTCCTCAGAATAGGGATGCTTGGTTGAAGTGGTTAATGTAAAAATCACACAAAGATTTGGCGGACCCCCTGTAGTAACTCTGAGGACCCCCTAGGGGTCCCGGACCCCCTGTTGAAGACCTCTGCTCTACAGCATCTCTCATTCTCACACACTCCGGTCAACCTCGTGTCTGGGAGCCAGTGTAGTGAAGCTAAAAGCTAAAAACTAATATGTTCTCTCATCTTAGTTTAAGTTAAAACTCTGGCTGCCGCATTTTGAACAAGTTGTAATCCGTCAGTTGTTTTCTCTGGCAGGCCAGAGTAAAGTGCGTTGCCGTAATCGAGCCGAGAGAAAACAAAAGTGTGGATCAACGTTTTTGCATCGTCCAACGATTTGCACAATATTTCTCAAATGAAAGAAGGCAATCTTGGTAACGTGATTAATGTGTGTATTAAAATTCAATTCAGAATCAATAATAACCCACAGGTTCTTTACTGTAGTGTTACTTTCTACAGTCAGGTTACCGAGTCTACCTATTATTGATTCTCTCTGCTCACTAGAACCAATTATGAGAACTCCTGTCTTAGCTTAAGAAAGTTCTCACTCATCCAGCATTTGATACTGCATGGACAGACAGGTCAACAACGCTATGGAGCACAGGGCTCGTCTGGAGCTACAGAAAGATGACTGTTCCCTTTGAATTGATGCTGGGTGTGGGGGGGGGGGGGGGGGGGTTCCACTCTATTTCCCAGTCTGCATACAAGTAAGACGCGCGAACGCGGGAAGCGAACGCAAAAAAAATATATATATATGAAAAAAAGTAACCAATACATTTTTTTTTAAATCCAAAAAAAATCTGCGTTAAAAGGAGCATCTTAGAAAAATACAAATTCACCAAAAAAAAACTTTTAATGTTTTTGAACAATTCAACAAAGTGTTTGAAGTGCCTGTTTCACCCACTTCCGGGGGGCGGAGCCAAAATCCGAGTATTTGTTCGTAGACCCCCACTTAGGGGGGGTAGAAAAAGTTTCGGAGCGATTCGGGCACTTTTCATTTAACATGGGGTTTCAATGGGGAGTTTTTAGGAGCCTTCTCCGGGGCGTGGCTTCTGGGGGAAGGGGCGGGCTTAAACGCAACCTTGACAGGTGTGTTCAGTTTTCAAAGACCTTTCATTTGATGTATGGTACGTCTAAATTGGACATTTACTTATCTCAGAGGAGCTGCACACAGGCAGTGCACACAGAGACACAGAGACACAGAGAGAGAGAGACACAACCCGAGCACGGTTTCATAGTAAGCTATGGAAGGAGGCGCGCCTCCTTCCGCTGCGTTCGCAACAATAGGACATTGATGAATATAAACATTATCACCAGTAAAACATCATTTACCTCAGCCCAGAATCTTTCTACCACTGGTCGGAACTACAGATGGTGCGTGAGTGCACCACGTGTGTGTAAAACCGTGAAGCTCTTCATTTGTATCATTTTATATCTCATGTAAAGTTGTACATACTGTTGAACACATGACTGGTTTGCAATTAATAACTGGCCATATATAAAGTTTCAACTCGAAATAGTGTGAGTGTTAGATATACAGTACATGAACAGAGATGTGGTCATCTTAATTGAGGTCCTTCTCTTTCATTTGAAGGAACCTCATGTATGGCACATTTATTTATCCCACATATATCATTTTATAAATGTCAGTCAGTCAGTCTGTCTTGGTTCTACTCTCTCCCTCAGTGGCTGAAGCAAATGGCTCTGAACTTGCACACGGCCATTGATCATTAGCATAATGCACACCGTGAGGGAAACCCTTTTCCTCTTCGCCACAATTTAAGATGTTTATTTGCGTTTTGATGTAAACAACGGACATTCTGAGTTTGACTCGGCCGATGGGACTGTCATCATGGTTACAACCCCGCATCCTATGCCGTGTGTGTGTGTGTGTGTGTGTGTGTGTGTGTGTGTGTGTGTGTGTGTGTGTGTGTGTGTGTGTGTGTGTGTGTGCGCGTGTGCGCGAGCGATGGGAGGGCGCCTCCGGCTTTTGGAACTGTTTATGAGCGGGTCTTTGTGTGTGTTCTCTGTGGCTCCGCGCCGCAGCGACGGGACGCACAGGCGTGTGTGTGTGTGTGTGTGTGTGTGTTGGAAGTGTTGCCGGTACCAAGTACAAAGTCACTTTCCATCCCTGATATACTGTCTCTGCACAGCACATAACCCACACTGATATACTGTCTGTTCCATTTGTACACTCTCAGAGTTACAGACACACAAGGGTCAATTTGGTTCCTATACTATTAATTTGGCTGGGGACCCCCAGGAACACCCTCAAGGACCACTGGTGGTCCCCCAACCACGGGTTGAGAACCACTGGTCTAGTATACATACATCTTTAATTTCTAGAACTTCTGCTAGCATAGGCGAGTGGCATCGTGGTCATACTACGATAGAGCCTGATTTTGTGGCCCAGGCTGCATAGGATACATACTTAAATAGTCACTATTAAGACAGGCCTAAGGCCTTATACTGTTTAATTCCTTGCACAGAATATGAATGAGAGCTAAGCGTGTAAATCGTTGTTTATTTCCAGGCCTGACCTAAGCTGACCTGTTGGTGAGCACTGCGTTCTCTTCTGGAGTTGTGACCTCAGATAGATAGTGTCTAGTGGTCACACTCAGTGACATTTTCACCCTGATAGCAGCTTAGGTGATAAGGGTATTTACTAGAGCAAAGGGTTCACAAACATTTCAGGCCGTGACCCCCCCCCCCAAAAAAAATAATAATAATCACATTTGAACTCTGTACCACAGATAAACGTTGTGAAAATAGCCGAACTGCAAGCTCACAACGCCTCGCACTGCGAGGCGTTGTGAGCTTGTAGATCTGCTATTTTCACATGGGTACTGTGTACATGGTACAGGTACATGGGTACTGTGTACATGGTACAGGTACATGGGTACTCTGTACATGGTACAGGTACATGGGTACTGTGTACATGGTACAGGTACATGGGTACTGGGTACATGGTACAGGTACATGGGTACTGGGTACATGGGTAGGCTACTGTGGTCCCTTAACTCTCTCAGTGCCACGCCCCGACATATCCCGAGTTTTTCCCGAGTACCCTCAGTGCCAGCACGAGAAATCCCGAGTTTTTACTTTTGACTGTGGTCGCGTTATTCTGTTTATTTTTCATGATCACTTTCGCTTCCTGACTACATCAGACTCACCCGGAGCCGGATGTAAAAAAAAAAAATTCATTTCCGGGTCACGTTGTTTTTCTCCGGTGATTTTCGGCCAGAATAGGGAAAGTCACGGTTTTTCACACGGTATAAAAAGCGAACGGAGAGGTCCACGTCTACTCTCTTTGGTCTGGGTGACGATCAGTCATCGTAGTCGTGTATCGCATCGTAATTTAGCGCGATCAACGATTGTCGAAAATGTCAACATCCGGTTCTGACCGGATATGACGTGAGCCTGTTTGGGAGGGGGCGAGTGAGCCAGCGAGATCATCAATGTGTCGATTTGTTGCTCTCTACTGGTAGAACTGTATTATGGGTTTAAAACCCCAATCAGATCATTTATTTGAATGAAAAATTACAAAATTGCAAAATAAAAAAAAACGCAAATTCCTGGCAGTTTGGGAGTACTTTATGAAAATACTCTTGGCACTGAAAGAGTTAAGTGTCCTGAAGACCACAACACACTCTTACAACAAAACACATGAACCTTTCACTGTGTTTAAAACACAAGAACCAAATAAACTATATATATATATATATATATATATATATATATATATATATATATATATATATATATATATATATATATATATATATATATATATAAACTGTCCTGTTTTGGCTGTTTAAAATGTCTTTAAGTTGTTTGTTGGTTATTATCTGAGTCAATTAGTATGAGTCAATTACATAAACATAATCTGTTATTAAAAAATATATTGATACATGTTGAATATTGGAATGTCTGTTTATTATCTCTATATGTTGTATTGTATGTTTTATTAATCTATTTTATCTCCATATCTCCACCTTCAATTAATAAAAAAGTAACCCTGTCTACATGATCTGAAGGTTTGTGAGTTCAAATCCTCCTGCTTTACTCTGAAGCATGTTTTGAACACAAACCTCCAGAAACCACACTTAAAGCACTACTAGAAACATGTGTAATGTGTGGAGGAGGAGCCATAGAGCAGAGGATAGTTGGTGGACACCTCTGTGGGCTTTGGCACAGAAAGCCACACGGCGACTGGGGCCACAGGTTCGATTCCCGTCTCTGCAAGCGAGGCCACAGGTTCAAGTCCAGCCTAGACCGGCACCGAAGCCAATACTCATGGATGTACTCAGTACAGTGGGGGCGTTGTTTCCACACAGTAAAAGTGGGGGTTATGGCAAAATAAATGACACCCGCTTGAACTTTTATGTAACCAAAAGGTAACGATGACAATCAGGTGAGGTCACTTCCTGAACTGCACTTCCCCCCACCTCACTGTTTGATGTCTGTGCCAGTGGTGGAAAAAGTACTCACATTTCTTACTTAGGTAAAAGTATTAATACTACATTGTGGAAATACTCCGTTACAAGTAAAAGTCCGGAATTAAAAATGTACTTGAGCAAAAGTACAAAAGTATTGGTATCAAAATGTACTTAAAGTACCCCAAAAATGTTTGAAACTAGCCCATGTATAAAATAGGGTTTTAAAATATAATTTATATCTGCAAAGTAACTAGTAACTAAGAGACTAAGTTTTCAAATAATTGTAGAGGAGTAAAAGTACAATATTTGCCTCTGAGGTGTAGAAGTAAAAGTATAGACAATTGGAAATACTCCAGTAAAGTAAAAATACCTCAAAATTGTACTTAAGTACAGCACTTGAGTAAATGTTCTTAGTTACTTAGTAACAAAAAACAGTGACTTGTCATGGACAGACTGGAAAACTGCTGTTTGGACGCCATCTAGTGGCCATCAGCAGACACTACATGTGTCGTCTGGATAATATTATGGATCTATAAATCAGTTGTTCTCAAACGTTTTCATGTCAAGGACCCCCAAATGCCTTTGCCCACGGACCCCCATCTGTAAATATGTTGTACCAGGGACCCCCAGAAGAGAAGATTTATGTTAAGAAATTCAACATTATTCAAACTTTTCCAAACATTTTCGAGATTTTTCAAAACATTTTAAAAATATCAGATCTACAAGCTCACAGCACTACACGAAGTGACGCGCTGTGAGCTTGTATATCTGATATTTTTGAAAAGCCAAAGTATAAAATGTGGAGCTCCACACAGGTGTAGATGGTTTAGTGTTGATGACTGAAAGCAGTCTAGGGATCAATTCACTCTGCAGGTTGAACATCCGGTCTGAAAACGGAAACGGAAATGGTGCGTCCATGAAAGGTGAACGTTTTCAACGCACCGGATCCAGTAGGCGGGGCTTTAGACCGGATGTGAATACGGGCTTAAATTGGACGCAGGCGCGCCACGGCTGGTTGGAATAGTTTGGTTTGCGACGCGCCACGCCGCTCTGTAGAAGGTATTTATATCAACATGACACGTTTTTATCCACCAATATTTAACACAATTATTATTTAAGCATTCGAGGTGTTCTAGGACTGTGAATTATTATGACACCAACATGGACAAATATGTGAAATATTGTGTTTTATAACCGAGGGAGAAAATGCATCAAACTAGTCATTTTTTTTATCGAGTCTGACTTTTCCTTCATAGATATAATATGCAAATGTATAAATCGATTAAATTCATCCATTATAGTCTTGATTCAAGGCTATAGCATCAAACAAACATTTGTTCCAAATGATCACTAAACTAAATTGTCACCTAAAGTTTAAACCTGAAACCACACTCACTGTGAGGGGGTTTGTAGATCTAACCCCGACATATATACATTAATGTGCGTTTTATAATCTATTTAAGCCTTGGATCAAGACGGTCAGGGATTTTATTGATGGTGATCGAGTCTGATGTTTGTTGGTAGTTTTAAACGGCTCATAAATCCCCATAAATGAACCCAAGCCAACACACAAAGCGTTTAAACCCAAAGCCACGGATGTTACCCGTCATTACGGGTCGGTTGTGTTCCTTAATATTACGTAGAGTTTAATAAAGACGCGTTTTAATCCCGTGTGTGTCGGAACGCCGTTCTTTTCCTACATTTACATGGGGTGTAATACCTGCGTTCACCTGCTGCAACAGCGCCACTTTCTCAAGTAGTTTGTAGTTCTGTGTTTAAGGCTCGTGCGTCTACTTTTATGTATACATTGTAAATATAAAGTGGTTATCTTAAAGCCACAGATGTTATCCGTACATACGGGGTGTTGGTGTTCAGTTAATGTTCAGTATAGTTTAATAAATAAGTGTTTTAATCCCGTCTGTGGATGAACGTCATTGTATTTCCTGGTTCACATGGGGTGTAATACCGGTGTTCACCTGCTGCAACAGCGCCACTTACAACCATTGAATGATATATACAGTGACGTTCAGACAGACCAGATTGAACCATTTATTCATTGAATAATGCGGAATATTACTGAACATAAAGGGTCCGTATGGTGGGATAACATCTGTGGCTTTGGGATAAACACTTTATATTTAGAGTAATATACATTTATCAAGATGTTTGAGACTTTAACATGGAACTAAAACTCAAAACACTATTACTGGAGTGTTCAAGAATGTCATAGATGAAATCATAATAATAATAATGACATTTTATTTGTACAGCTCTTCTCACATTTCATACTTTTCATAAAATATCTAGAACAAAACAAATGTAAAAGCCTAAGGATAGAGATTAAACTGAGCTAAATTGTAGCATAAGATAAATAACACTCAGGCAGGAGAATAAGTAATATAAACTAAATATCCATATCAAAATCAATAGGAAGAAATGTGAGTCTTGATCCAATGCTAAGATGAAACTATAATATGGTCTCTATCAGAAGGAAACCTCAGAATGTCCAACTGTTACTTTTCAGGATTTAAAAATGGCAAAAGTATCAGATCTACAAGCAACATGTTGCTTTGTGCGTTTCAAGCTTGTAGATCTGCTACATCTATCTATAATATATCACTGCAAGTGATATATTATTCATTATATCAGGTTAATATTGATATATTATTCATTATATCAGGTTAATAGTGATATATTATTCATTATATCAGGTTAATAGTGATATATTATTCATTATATCAGGTTAATATTGATATATTATTCATTATATCAGGTTAATAGTGATATATTATTCATTATATCAGGTTAATAGTGATATATTATTCATTATATCAGGTTAATAGTGATATATTATTCATTATATCAGGTTAATAGTGATATATTATTCATTATATCAGGTTAATGGTGATATAATAATCATTATATCAGGTTAATAGTGATATATTATTCATTATATCAGGTTCATAGTGATATATTATTATATCGGGTTAATAGTGATATATTATTCATTATATCAGGTTAATTAGTTATATATTATTGATTTCAGCTGTTACAATTCCAAACATGCAAACATGACCAGCTTTAATTACTTCAGTCTATATTATTATTTTAATGACTTTGTCCAATGTATTTGTATTTAAGTTCATAAAGTTAACTTAAGTATAAGTAAATCCATTTGAAATTGAATACAAAAAATACTTCAGGATTCCAATTAAAAAATACCAAAAAATAATTCAGGATTCCAATTCCAAAATAGCAGATCTACAAGCTCAAAACGCGCCGCGATGCGACGCGTTTTGAGCTTGTAGACATGCTATTTTTTGCTACTTTTGTGTGATATACTAGAATGACAAATTTAATTGTACAACAAAAAGTAAAACTAACGAGATAAGAGGTTTCTGCCCGACAGCAACAATATGCAATGTGTCCCTCTGGAGTGAGTGTGGAAATATAGTGGCCCAATGCATCATCAAAGTTTCATCATCCCTGTACTATAGCCTACTTAAAAACTCTATTTTCTATTATTATACGATATATTAAATGTAATGTTGGTGTGTATCTGTGTCTTGCAGGTTAATCATGTGGTGACCTTCAGCAGAGTGGACTAAATCTACTTCATACAGTGAGTTAAAAACGCTGAGTCATGGCTTCTAGCTATGACTCAGCGTTTGACTCGCTGTATGAGTTCTACAGTGAAGGTCCTGGATGGATGGAGTCATCAGGAGATAGCTGGTAATAGAGTGTCTGTAACTCAGGACAAGGGGCTTGAAGATGGAACCTCGATGGAGTCGACGCAGCAACGAGCCCTGAGAGCTGAAACGTATAACGGTGCCAACGAACGCTCTCCGTCCGAGATACAAGGCGTACGGTGCTCGGGACGTGGTGCCATACAACCTACGCGGCTCTATTAATACCAGCTATCTTCAACCACACGGAGGGAGACCTCACACGGTACGTACCTGGATCACACCTGGCCAGCAGTGGTGTAAAGTATAGGTGCATTTACTTGAGTATGTGTATTAAGTACAATTTCAAGGGATTTGTACTTTACTTGAGTATTTCCAAATTTCAATACTTTTACTTTTACCCCACTACATCTCAGATCCAAATATTGTACTTTTTACTTCGCTACATTTATTTGAAAACTTTAGTTACTAGTTACTTTGTAGATTTTGATTATAATTACAAAAAATCTATTGACCACTTCAGCCCTATATACATTTCGGCCATTTGAAAATAGCCGATCTACAAGCTCACAATGAGTTTGCGATGCAACACATTGTGAGCTTGTAGATCTGCTATTTTAATATATTTTTGAAAACTTGTGAAACAGGATATTCTACATAATGAGTACTTTTTTTATATTTGGTACTTTAAGTACATTTTGATACCAGTAACTTTGTACTTTTACTCCAGTGAATTTTGAATTCCGGACTTTTACTTGTAACAGAGTATTTCTACATTGCAGTAGTGATACTTTTACTTAGGTAAAAATAACATTTTTTTTCATCACTGCTGGCCATTATAAACCAGGGCTGTGTCACCATTATAAACCAGGGCTGTGTCACCATTATAAACCAGGGCTGTGTCACCATTACAAAATGGAAGTTGACGATTCATTGTCACATAAATGATTGCGATCAAAGATTTAATTGTGTTTGATGTTGAGCATGGGAACATTATGAATACAAATGTAATATAATTTTGGCTTTTAGGGCTTCGTAAAACAAAAGTTGCACAAGGTAGATATGACAAATAATATACATCATTTAATTACAAAGAATACATTCATAGTGGGATTAGCAGAGCGGAAATAGCCAATCTACAAGCTCAAAACGTGTCGCATCGCAACACGTTTTGAGCTGGTAGATCTGCCATTTCCACAATATTTAAAGAATGTTTGAAAATATATAAATATTTTTAACATGGTAATGATTATGACGATTATACAGAACATAATTGCGATTATCTCAAATAATTGCAATTAGACAATTATGTAATAATTGTGACTGGTCTAGTATAAACCCTAGGGTTTATACTCATGGTAACTGATGACTGGTATGAGAGCCACTGGTCTAGCGGCTGAGAGCTGAACCAAGACGTCTGTGGTTTTATTTTCAAGCCGAATCCCAACCCTCAACATTCTGCCTCCACCAGTGTTATGGAGAAATTGGTGACCTGACAAAAGATGTGTCCATCTTGTGGACTTCACATGTCAAACATCCAAAGTCAATCGCTGTTAGTTTATGAACGGAGTTGCTCTGTTCATAAACAAACAAACGGTTGTTATTTACATTTGGACATGGTGATGTTTTTGTGAAGTCCACGAGATGGTCGCATGTTTTCTGAAGGTCACCAATTTCACTGTAACACAACACCACCATGCTGGAGGTAGGAGGCACAAACTGGAGTTTTAGAATCAGCGGCCATATTGGAAATAAATTGGGCCTCTTCCTCACTTCCCTTCACAGGTGTTACCAATGATGCTAATGAAGGCTCTGTTCCAAATGGACCCTTACGGGGTGTGTAACTGAGTGTACAGATGGAAACAAATTACAGTCCATTTGGTTCCATTTGTACACTCTCAGAGTTATGGGTGTCCTTTGAGAACCACTGTGCTACACTAAATAGAACCGAGCCTTCATTAGAACCACTGTTACACTAAATAGAACAGAGCCTTCATTTGTATCATTGGTAACACATGTGAAGGAAGTAAGGAAGAGGCCCAATCCTTGGCCAAATGAATATTAATTTGTGGGTCCTTGATATGAAACTTTTGAGAGCCAGTGTCCTTAGTTGTTTCTGAAACGTGATGAAATGATAAGCATTGTAGACTTTACTTGAACATGGTGTTTGATACAGGAACAGACGCACCTTGTTAAATTGGAACATTTTCTCCCAAAATGTAAAACAAATGAAGAATTTGCAAAATGTTCTTAAAGCAGGGGTCTTCAACAGGGACCCCGGGACCCCTAGGGGGTCCTCAGAGTTACTACAGGGGGTCCGCCAAATCTTTGTGTGATATGATTTTATTTTTTTACACTAACCACTTGAACCCTAGCATCCCTTTGCTGAGGAGAACTTAAGCCAAAAATAGCAGATCTACAAGCTCACAACGCCTCGCGCTGCGAGGCGTTGTGAGCTTGTAGATCGGCTATTTTTAGCAAAGAGTTACAGGTGTAGAGGGAAAAAAGAGCAGCAAAAGTTTATCTCAAACACAATTTTATACAATATAGTGGGGGTCCCTGCTTCATCTCTCTCTCAGCTAGGGGGTCCTTGGCCTGAAAACGTTGAAGACCCCTGACTTAAAGGGATAGTTTAAAGGTTTCATGACGTTCAGTTTTACCACACATTAAAAGTCTTTGTCATGGTCCTTCAAACGTGTATAGAAAGTTTTAACAAAATATTCCACTCCATTGATCCATGGCAGGTGTTTTTCTCTCACATTTCTAAAGCCTTTTCAACTGCAATGAAAAAAGAAATCTTTGCCTGCGGGTGTCGCTGTTGAGGGATTTTGCCTGTCAATCATCGCCTCTGCTCCGCCCCCCCAAAGGAAAGGATAGGGGAGGGGAGGGGCGAGGAGGAGAGTGGGCGGGATTAATCGGCTGTGACCTCACTGCCGAAGGGCCAAGCTCAGATTACTTTTCAGCCTAATTATTCAGAAAACCCCAGACCACAGAAAATCCGCTGAATGTTCAAAGTTCAGATTTTTGGGGTGTAAATTGAGGTCATAAAACTCCCAAAAAAACATTAAAAATAAAAAAAGTGAAAATGAATGTCATAGAACCTTTAAAACACTTTCCTATGGATCAGTCACCCCATGGAGACTTGAATTCATGGATATGTTTTAGTTTGTGTCTCATTCCTAAACCAATAATTTGATGACCGGCAGCGGTTCCGGTAGGAGACACAAAGAGTCTCCTTTGTGTCTCCTACCGGAACCGCTGCCTTTTTTTTAACGTTTTTGGGTGAACTATCCCTTTTTAAGTAATGTAAAGTATACATGATGTGAACATGTACGGGTGGGTACATCATTATCAGACCTAAAACGTATTGTTTTATGACCACAGTGGCTGTAGGCCAGTCAAGCATCTTCAAATCATGTACTTAAAGGAGTAGTTCACCCAAAGAATTACTTATTTTCTATAAATTGCACACCCCATGAAGCCTGGAATTCATGATTTTGTTTTAGTTTTTGTCTCATTACTAAGCCAATAATTTGATGACCGGGTGTATTTCCTGTAGGAGACACATACATTAGCCGGTAGGAGACGGGAATCTAATTATTGGCATAGGAATGCGACAAAAACAAATCCATGAATTCAAGGCTTCATGGCGTGTGCAATTGATAGAAAATAAGTCATTTTGTGGGTGAACTACTCCTTTAAGTTACTTAATTACTTACTTTGAGGAATAGAAATGGCCATTTACACATTGAAGTGCCCACTTTTCCCGGGTGCCCACTCTTCTGGTTACAAAAATGTTCATTTATTTTCAAACATATTCAATGTTCATGTACAATACAATTAAATCGTTAATCGCAATTATTTGTGACAATTACTCAAGTAAAATGCCATAATGGTGACACAGCCCTGTCAGTGACCAGCTTATGTCTCTACAGACCATCATGGCTTCCAAAATGTCACCCTGTAAGGCCTGCTCAACTCAACGTTTTTGTTTTCTTTTTTGTGTCTTTACAGAAGACGAAGATGACAAGAAGAAGACGTCCGTAAGGTAGGAACTCACCGCTTCGGTTGCTGCTTGCTGTGTCACTGCAGTGAAGAAGGCAGGAAGGTAGGAACCTTTTGATTGCAGCTGCTGCTTGTTAAGGGGGCTACATGCTACATGCTACCATACCATGTATGTGGTCATTTGCGTCGTCTATCGTTTCACGTCATTTGCATCGCGTCATTTGTGGGTAAAGCTTCATCACGTCGGTCCACATCACATAGGACCATGTGCCTTTCTGTGATGTGGATTTATGTGATTTTATTTATTGTTTCACGTAATTTGCGCCCAAAGCTTTGGTCACATCGGTCCACATCACATACGACCATATGTGGTCGTAACTTCTCCTCTTTTTCTCTATTCTTTGCTTTAATAAAGCAATAACAAAATTATTTGTTTTTATTTACTTTTGTGTCTGAGTTATTTGATCGATTTCTTGTATTAGAAAAACACTTTCTTATTTCTTTCTTCTTGCCTGTCTATTGCACTAGTTCTTCACTAGTGGTTTGTGTGTACAAATGTATGTGATGTGGAGCTATGTGATTTATGTCTGGTATCATTATGGTAGCATGTAGCCCCATTAACACTGTGTTTACAGCCATCTATGCTGTACGTCTGTGCAAACTAAAAGAGAAAGCAAATGATGTTCGTCGTGTCATTTGCTTCTTTCTTAGTGTTTTTTATTTCATTTGCTGTTGTCTGAGTCGTGGCTGCTGTTCAAGGTAAGTGATAGTAGTGACACGGTCTATCATTGGTTGTCGGGCAGAAACCTTGTATCTCCATATATATATATATATATATATATATATATATATATATATATATATATATATATATATATATATATATATATATATATATATATATATATATATATATATATATATATATATATATATATATATATATATATATATATATTTTGTCGTAAATACATTTCTTTACTTGGTCATACTACAGTGTCACACACTAAAGCAGTACAAACAGCCGATCTACAAGCTCACAACGCAAAGATCATGATAATTACATTGGATCCATTGGAACACAGGTTCTTTTGTGTCCATTTTAAAAAGTAACAATTTTGGACATGCAAGGTTTCTGCCTGACCTCCATACTTTAACTTCCCCTCTTTTCTCTTCATTATTTGCTTGAATAAAAATATAACTTTTTTGTTTTCTAGTGTGTCTTTGAGTACTCAGAATAACAGTCTTTATAAAGTCTGTTATTTCTTATTTCTTTCTTCTTGCCTGTCTATTGCACTAGTTCTTCACTAGTGGTTTTTGTGTGTACAAATGGAACCAAATGGACCCTTCACTGGTCCATTTGGTTCCATTTGTAGTACTGACAGTATACGTATACCAGGCTGTTTATGTAATGACAGGGTACAGTATATGTAGGCCTACGCTAAGCTGTATAATATAGTGACAGGGTACAGTATATGTATACTAGGTTGTATAATATAGTGACAGGGTACAGTATATGTATACTAGGTTGTATAATATAGTGACAGGGTACAGTATATGTATACTAGGTTGTATAATATAGTGACAGGGTATAGTATATGTGGCTCTTGTTCACATAGCAAACTCACATAGTTAAACCTATTTGTGCTTTATCTATTTTTGATAAAGTTAAAAATATAGCTTTTTTTGCCCTGTCATAGTATCAACTAAACATTTTTTAGCTTTAACCGTAAAATTTGCACTGTTCGCGTAGCGCCGCTTGCGTTGCGTCATTTAACGGGTGGCGGGCCAGCGGTTTGCGTCGTTTGCGTTCAATGCCCGTCATTCGTGAAGAATAAGTAAGAAGGGACTGGACCAGTGTTTTTTATTATTGGGTCACGGCCAGCGTTTGTGTGATTTATGTCTCGTAGCATTTCGCGTCATTTGCGTTAAGTAATTTGATTTGCGTCGCGTCTCAGGATTTCACGTCACATCCGTGCAGGTAAGTCTTCATCACGTCAGCCCACATCACATAAGTCCATGGTGTAGTGTAGTGTAGTATGTGATGTGGATTGATGTGATGTATGTGTTGTCATTTCACAACACATGCGGGTAAACCTTCATTACATTTGATTTGCGTCATGTCTTATGATTTCACGTCGCTTCCGTCATATGCAGGTAAGTCTTCATCACGTCAGCCCACATCACATATGACCGTACAGGGGCCGTATGTGATGTGGATTGATGTGATATATGTGTTTTGTTGTGTCATTTCACAACATATGCGGGTAAAACTTCATCACGTTAGTCCACGTCACATATGAACGTATGTGATGCATGTCGTCCTTTACGTCGTGTCTCGTGTCGTTTCACGTAATTTGATTCGCGTTGTACCGTTTCAGTTTATTTGCGAGTAAAGCTTCATCACGTCAGGCCACATCACATTACTGGTCGTATGTGATGTGGATTTATGTGATTTTGTGATTATTTCACGACATTTGCGGATAGCTCGTCATTCACATCGGTCGGCAATTTTTTATTTTAGGCGAGGTACACGCCGTTGTTTACAGTAGGTCAGAACAGGAAGAGATGTAGGCCTATCATTCACATTATATGCATTTAATGACTTTAACAGGTTATTCCTGTTGCATGTTGTGAATTAATGTTATTCATAGTGTTGTATGTTGTTTACTAATGTCATTCATAGTGTTGTATGTTGTGTACTAATGTCATTCATGCTGTTGTTGTATTGCTGACAAATATTGGCACAATTGATTTTGCGTTGCGTCATTTGCGTTAAAGCTTAATCACGCCAATCCACATCACATATGACCAGTATGTGATGTGAAGGTGTGTGACGGATGTCGGCATGTGCATCACGTATAGTTACTCGCTATTTGTGCCGTCATTTGCGAGTAAAGCTTCATCACGTCAATCCACATCACATAATAATAATAATATAATATAAACGATACATACAACCATATGACCAGTATGTGATGTGGACTTCGTTTCACGTTGTTTGCGTACAATGCTCGTCATTTGGCAGGAGAATAATGAAGAAAAGGGACTGATGCTGGACTGAGACTGATGCAGAGAACATGAAGCAAAGAATGCTGCTGCCATTGCGTCATATGCGCCTCGTATAATTTATGTCAATCGTCCACAAATGATGTAAATTATACGAGTCTCTCTCTCTCTCTCTGTCTCTCTATCCCTCTCATCTCTCTATCTCTCCCCCTGGTGAGTAGGTTGGTGAATGTAATGCACATTACAAAGTGCTTTGGTTAAAGGTACTATAGATAAATGCACCATTTAAATTGTACACTTTGAATTGAACTCATAGGCATCAGCTAGCAGCCACTGTGACACTGTAAGAGGCAGTTCAGTCACTGTAGACTGTATTACTTCTGGAAAATAAAATAAACATTAGTCATAACTGTGATTGCGTTCTAAACATTAGTCATAACTGTGTGATTGCATTCTAAACATTAGTCATAACTGTGATTGCATTCTAAACATTAGTCATAACTGTGTGATTGCATTCTAAATATTACGGTCATAACTGTGTGATTGCATTCTAAACATGTGTCATAACTGTGTGATTGCATTCTAAACATGTGTCATAACTGTGTGATTGCATTCTAAACATGTGTCATAACTGTGTTGCATTCTAAACATTACAATCATAACTGATGTCAATCAAAATGTGTAAGCTCTATATTTAACAGCTACCAGGCATTGTGCCACTGCAGAGGTTCCCCAACCTTTTAGCTCAGGACCCAAACTAGTGAAAATAATAAGATTTGCAAGCTCACAACGAGCATGTAAATCTATTTTCAAAACCTATTTTTTTTTTTCTAATTTATTGCTTAGATTTGTTGTTTTCACGAAATAGCACATGTTCTATTTTTGCTTGCTTCTTATATGTACTTTTAATTCATTTTAATTTTACTATTCGACCCCAGGAAGAACAGTCAACTAATGAATCTGGATCTGAAATTAACAATAAACAAACAATGGCAAAAACACACTGGGATGTAAACATTTCAGTGTAAAGAGTATCATAACCTTTTAGCTCGAGACCCAGAAGAGACGTGGTCGCGATGTCTCCCTGGGACCTAGTGAAAATAGCTACAAGCTTGGCTTGTAGATCTGCTATTTTCACTCTTTTAATATTTTAAACTGAATTTCTTTGATTTTGTTTTAAATGTATAAGGTTCTTTTGAAAAACCTTATTTCTGTAAAAGTACAGAAGCTTTTCAAAGTGTTTTATTTTATAAAACAATTTTATAAGCCTAACCTTTATTTAAAAACATTTTTAGGAAACTTAAGGGAAAAAGAGGAATATTTACTGACTGTAGCTGGTCTCAAAAACAAAGCAAAACTGGCAGAAATAAAGACTCACTCCACAAAAACCTTAAGGAAAACTCCTTAGACAGAGACTAAGAAAATCTATTTTTATTTTATTTGTTTCATGATCATAAAGTGCTACAAGTGTTCAAAGTAAGAAGTGCAGCAACACACATTTAGGTCATAGGACCATCGTCAGTGCTCTATCATCAGATCTAATCATTTGCGGTTAAAGCTTCATTACGTCAGTCCACATCACATATGACCATAGTGTGTAGTGTAGTGTAGTATGTGATGTGGACTTATGTCTCGTATCATTTTGCGTAATTTGATTTGCGTCTTATCATTTCACGTCACTTAAGTCATTTGCAGGTAAGTCTTCATCACGTCAGTCCACATCACATATGACCATAGGCCCTGTATGTGATGTGGATTTATGTGTTGTCATTTGCGGGTAAAGCTTGATTATTCACGGCGGTCAGTAGGCGAGGCACTGACGATGGTCCTTTGACCCAAACGTTTGCTGCTGCACTTTTCACTTTTAGCACTTGGAGCTCTTAATGAGCATGACAAAATAAAACACTAATATATTTTCTTAGTCTCTGTCTAAGGTGTTTTTCTTAAGGTTTTTGTGGAGTGAGTCTTTTCTTCAACCGGTTTTCCTTTTGTATAAAGATGTTAACAT
This sequence comes from Gymnoscopelus braueri, assembly GCF_963280865.1. Classification (NCBI taxonomy): domain Eukaryota; kingdom Metazoa; phylum Chordata; class Actinopteri; order Myctophiformes; family Myctophidae; genus Gymnoscopelus; species Gymnoscopelus braueri. The sequence goes on from NC_137611.1 coordinate 2,154,107, forward strand.
GGCTACCCATTTATAGTCTGTAAATGATTAAATTATTACAATTAAAGAAAAAAATTGTTCGGAGGAGTCAAGATTTTATTTCACACTTGTGAGTTCTGTGGACATTAGTTTTTTGATAAAATATATGATCTATGTATTGTTTACCCGATTAAAAGCATTATCAGGTTTTTATTAAAACAAAGTAAAACAATGTCCACTGAGCTTAAAAAAAGTGTTGAATAAAATATAGTTTCTCTAAAAAATAATTTAATTGTGAAAGTTAATTAAATGTTGCTCATGTACAGAGGGTTAATCCATAGGGTTATGTTTTCATCTGCCGTAGTTGTAGATCTTTGAAATGTGTAAATCAGTGGTTCTCAACCTTTATTCTGGATCTGACCACTTAAAATGGCAGCCGTTTTAAGTGGACAGATGGGTGGGCCTTTTCAGAGCATGCTTTAAAGACCAATCAATCCATTGGAACAACTTAATATAAGTTATTTATTTAGTTTAACTTTTTTATATTAAATCTTAATGTTTTTGCCAATTATTTAGGCGGAGAACCACTGGTTTAAATGTCATCTAAATGTACGTTGTATGTTAAATAAATGTATGCTAATACCTTCTTGTTTTCCCTGCTTTATGGAATTGCTTTCTTTTTTTATTTACTTTTTGAAATTCGTTTGAGCTTGTAGATCTTCACTATTTTCTTTTCTTGATGGAATTTCTTATTTAGCATTTTCTTAAATTACATTCTTTTCAATGTTTTTGATTATTTTCGTGACATTGATCTTGTATATCGGCTATTTTCACTTTTTATAATGTTTTTTGGACATCAACAATATTCCAATATGTCATATCTGCTCCATGCAGAACAAACCGATGTCATTTTCAAATGTATTTAATGCCTTAATTGTATGAGGTTCCTTTGAAAAATTAAAACTTTTCATTTCTGTAAATGTTATTTTCTTTCATTGTAGGAAACTGGCAGAAAAAAAGACTCCATCCACAAACTCCTTAGACGGAGACCAAAAAAATATATTTTTGATTTATTTTTATGTTCATAAAGTGCTCCAAGTGTTCAAAGTGAAAAGTGCAGCAACACACGTAGGTCATAGGACCATTGTCAGTGCTATATCATCAGATCTAATCATTTGTGGTTAAAGCTTCATTACGTCAGTCCACATCACATATGACCATAGTGTGTGTAGGGTGTAGTGTGGTATGTGATGTGGACTTATGTCTCGTATCATTTCGCATAATTTGATTTGCGTCTCGTCTTATCATTTCACGTCACTTCAGTCATTTGCAGGTAAGTCTTCATCACGTCAGTCCACATCACATATGACCATAGGCGCTGTATGTGATGTGGATTTATGTGTTGTCATTTGCGGGTAAAGCTTGATTATTCACGGCGGTCAGTAGGCGAGGCACTGACGATGGTCCGTTGACCCAAACGTTTGCTGCTGCACTTTTCACTTTTAGCACTTGGAACACTTTATGAGCATGAACAAATAAAATGCAAATATATTTTCTTAGTCTCTGTCTAAGGAGTTTTCCTGAAGGTTTTTGTGGAGTGAAAAAATGGCTACCTATTTATGGTCTGTTCATAAATTTTCCATGGCCAGTCATTTGGGATCAATTTAAGTATGAAAAAAGGCCGTTATTCTAGTCCGGACTTGTCCTTTAACATGGCAGCCTAAGTGGATAAACTAAATTGGTAAGTGGATGAACTGTGACGGGATAGATGGAGTTCAGCAAGAGTTTTTTTTTTACAAATATTAATTTGAATATCTGTTGGTTTATTGTATCTATTATCTGTATTTTGTTAGTTTTTCTCCTTTTATTGTTGTACTATTAATTATTGACATGTATTTTGTGCTATTGTTTTCCTGTTTTCTTCTTGGTCATCATGACTTCATAGGCCTGTCAAAATTGCATAATAGCATTAGTCTTTGATGGATAATATCATTGGAAATTATGTAATATGTACACAAAAAAACAGTTGTAATGTATGTTTTGTTTTAACTTCCATTTACTGTATTTTAATGTGATGTTTTTTTTTGTATTGTTTATTTATTGTATTCCTTTTTTTTATAAAAGGCGCTATATCGCTAAACATTACCGTATCTAATCTCAGTAGGCTCATTATCTGTAACTGTACAGCTGTGCTGCTTCAGGAATTCTATGTGACCAACAGCGTAACTCATCATTGTTGTAATGTGAAGTCTCCTCTTCAGACTCCACCTCAGCCTGTAGCACTTAGATGCATTTTGAGCTTGTAGATCTATGTTTAAATAGGGTTAATGTTTGTGTGTGTATGTTTTGTAGCAATCAAAATCTACAAAGTAACTAAAGGTTTCAAATAATCGTAGTGGAGTAAAAGTACAATATTTGCCTCCGAGATGTGATGGAGTAGAAGTAAAAGTACTGCAAATTGGAAATACTCCAGTAAAGTAAAAAAAAGACCTCAGATGCTGGGTTCATTTGTTGACCTGGTTAGTTGACCTATAGTTTATATGTACAGATTATTAATTTATTATACTGTTTATTAATTTATTATACTATTAATTTATTATACTGTTTAGACTGATGCTATCTTCTTGGTTTACCTGTGATCCTAGTTTACTGAGACACTACACTGTCTCTGCATTCTATGTATGTGTTTACTTTGTTTATTGTAAGTCACTCTGGATAAAGAGTATAGATGAATATCTACATTGTAAATTGTGAAATGACTTTACTGTTGAAATGTAAATGTGTGAATGGTACCATGTGATTGTAAATGACAACAAAACAAAAACAAAGGCTCTGGTGTGGTTCTCCTGGTTTACCGGGATGGGGTTCAATTCCCTGCAGTGCCCTACTCGTAGTGTTGTATTTACCCTTTATATGGTTTACGTTTTATTCTTTGTTCATTGTGTTGTATTTACCCTTACATGGTTTGTTTTATTCTGTGTTCATAGTGTTGTATTTACCCTTTCGTGGTTTGTTTTATTCTTTATGTTCATAGTGTTGTATTTACCCTTACATGGTTTGTTGTATTCTTTATGTTCATTGTGTTGTATTGAGCAGGGGTTGACACTAAGGTCTCAGAGGCACTTGCCCGTCGGGCAAGTGCAGGTCATGTTCTACTTGCCCACAGGTCTTGCCCGAAAAGTAAAATTAGAATTACCGTTCAATTCAACACATTTTTTACTTTCTACTTGTGAATTATGGGGCTGCACGATAAAAAGTTTCATACCTCAATATTGATGCCAAATATCTAAATAGCTATGAATATGAATATGGGTTAACACTTGTTATTTTAAGTTTTTAAGTGTAGAAACGGTGAAAACGGCATATTATAGGCCAACAGTGCTCTGTTTGTCGTTGTCGGGCAAAAACCTTGTAGTTCCATATTTCAATGGTTTTGTAATATGGAAAAATATGTTTGTTCATAAATGCCCTACTAAATCATTCAAGAGTGTAGCACTATAAGAGTACAATAGCAGATCTACAAGCTCCCAACGTGTCGAGATACAATGCATTGTGAACTTGTAGATCAGCTATTTTCACTATTTTAATTTTTGTTATTTTTTAAGGACATACAAGGTTTCCACCCGACAGCTACGTTATATAGCCTATATATGGTTCTGTATCAGTATATCAGTCAGTTTTAGCAGATTTAATTCCAATTGGCTGCCTATGAATTTCACAGGCCTGGGTAGACAACCTGGCCTGGCGGGGATCTGCGCACCAAGCACAGCATCACAGCGGGTGCACACAATTAACTTAACGAGGGAGCTTGCGACTAGTTTTGCGCACCAAAAACTGCTCAAACAATGTCAAACTGTCATGATTCTAGCTGCTGAAACCTTCCTCTTTGGATTGTTGTTTAAAAAAAGGAACAGAACATGGCTGTTTTTAAAGGATTATATTTATTTCTTGTCCGTCAGAGCGGTGAGGTAACGTCGGGTTGTTTAGCCTACCGTTTGATCTGCACAGATGCGCTGGCATTGACAATCCATGAGATGGCTGCTAAGCAGTTCACTTGTGTTATACCTCTACTGGTTAGTTCTGGTAAAATGGCAGTTCCAACATTCTAAAAGACAAGTGTTAATGATGTTAATGATGATAAAAAAACATCGGGCCACATCAGTGAAATAATGGCCGATGTATCGGTTGGGCTCTAGAGCCAGTGCACGTAAAGTGTGTTTGTGTGTGTGTGTGTTACACAAAGTGTGTGTGCGAGGGGTGCTCTGGCCACGTTCATGTGTTTAGACAGAACTAAAGATGGTTGCGTCTCCACTGCCACTCAAACGCGCACTTGCCCGGTAGGGCAGGCTTAAAGCTAACTCCACCTGCCCGCAAGTTTTATTTACCTGCCCCGGGCAGTCGGGCAGGCGTTAGTGTCAACCCCTGATTGAGCCTTACATGGTTTATGTTTTATTCTGTATGTTCATTGTGTTGTATTTACCCTTACATGGTTTGTTTTATTTTTATATTCATTGTGTTGTATTTACCTGGTTTATTCTTTATGTTCATTGTGTAGGGTTGGGATCCTTCATTATCATTATAATGTGTACAAATGGAACCAAATGGTGGTCTTTGAAATGTAAAGGTTTGAGGACCACTGGTATTGTAATGGTTTATCAGACGTGAAGTCCACATAGCAGCTCTGACGTGTGATGGATACGGTTCCCAATGCTAACGCAGCTACAAACACCCTGCAGCTCTTAGCCTGTCTCAAAGTGACAGGGGTCCTTGGGGGGATTTCAGGGGTCCCCAGCTAAAGTAGTTAATGTAGCATCATAAAAATTTTAACCACTTTATCCATTTATATGTTTGCTATTCAAAAATAGCAGATCTACAAGCTCACAGCGCGTCACTTCGTGCCGCGCTCCGAGCTTGGACATCTGCTATTTTTGAACATTTTCGAAGGCCCGCTCTTGTCCTCCGACGGCCAGGACACGCTCGCCTCTTTCGCCGTTTCCATGCTATGATCCCTGCCGAGACAAAGGGAAGATCTCCCACAAGACAAAGGGAAGATCTCCCACAAGACAAAGGGAATATCTCCCACAAGACAAAGGGAAGAACTCCCACCACCCAGCCAGGAGGGTTATCCGCAAAAAAGTCCGTAATTCTGTGTGTGATCGCTGTGCTGATCAGTCCATAAGTGCTTGTCTGTCATAACTCCTTAGACACGAAGAAGGAAAAACGTTGCGACGCTGAGGAGCGTGTACGGAAGCAGCCTTCCCCCTCCATTGGCGCTCCCATATAATGGGAATTCAATACCCATATAACAATGTATTCAATACCCATAATTCTAGCTTCACATGTGTACTTTTTATAGAATGTCATATCAGAAGACCGAGCTTCGCAGTGTAAAGAATAGTCATACCCTTCCAGTCAGAGCTCTTATGTCTTGAAGGACCCTATGTCTGTCCCGAATAGAGCGAGCTCTGAAAGCAGAGATGCCTCCTCTGACCAAAAGGAGCCTTGCCTTTAGGGAAGTGTGTTGTTAGGATTCTGTTCTAACATCAATAGAGTTGATTCCAAGTCCTTGGAATCTATAAGCGAATAATAGTTGCCCCTCCCTACCGGCGTCTATAAGGTATATGTTGCATTCTGACTTTGACTCTTGCCTTGAAGACGACCGACTGTGTCCGCCGGGATATGACTCTTGTCTGGAAGGGTATAACTATTCTCTATGCTGCAAGGGTCTGTCTTCTGATATGACAATTCTATAAAAAGTGCAAATGTGAATCTAGACTTCTGTCTAAGTTAAATGTGTGCAATAATAATGCTGAAGTCGTAAAGATGGCTAATTTGGGGTGTGGCGATCAAGCTCAGCGTAGCCATTTAGCACGAATACATATTTGAGTTGATATAATAAATATATTTAATTAATCATGAATAAAAAGTACATGTAGTACTAACTATTATTTGAGTAGACAATAATAAATCATGGTTATCGATTTATAGAAGTACCTAAAAAGTTCCAGTTCTGAATACATCTGACTTTTGAGTTTGGTAATCTATATATAGAAGTACAATTAACTAAAAAAGTTCAAGTTCTGAATACTTAACTTTAATACAAAATGTTTAGGTAAATGATTGCCTGAAAAGTTTTGAGTATTGATACTTTTACTTAAAACATTTCAGTACTTTTTGCCGGCTGATAGGAGGGGGGTTGTTGCCATGATCACTACATGGTGGGGAGACTCCTGTTACTGAACAAACACTCTATGGCAATGATTATTACTATCAAAATATAGTGCTTTAACCTTAACATTTTTTTTTGTTTTAACCCAAACATATTGGTGTCAATTCGTTTCTCTACAGTCGAATCAAGCAGCTCCAGTATGTCCTTAAAGGAGGAGTTCACCCCCAAAAAATACTTATTTTCTATCAATTGCACACCCCATGAAGCCTTGAATTCATGGATTTGTTTTTGTTTTTGTGGCATTCCTAAGCCAATAATTTGATGACTGTATTTCCGGTTGGAGACACAAAGAGTCTCCTTTGTGTCTTCTACCGGATACATTAGCCGGTAGGAGACAGGAATCAAATTATTAGCTTAGGAATTCAAGGCTTCATGGGGTGTGCAATGGACCCTTCGCTAAACCCCACCCCAAAAGCGATTGTCCAATGCCAGCTTAGCAACCGTTGTTAGCCTGGCATAGGTCTGGCAAGCTTTCGTCACCTGCCATAGCTGTCAATGTTATTTCGCCCGCACAGGCGCACACACACACAATCATTTGCAACATAATAGCAAGAATAGGAATACCACGATAACGCAATGGTGACTATGAACCACCTACCCAAACCCGTTGGAGGCTGCTTTTCCCAAGCTGAAATCTGCACTTAGACCGGGTCCGGGTGTGTTGAACACATACACAGCTTAACGTCAGGAAAGTTACACGACACGACTCACTCGCCCAGGTGGTGTCAATAATAGGCTACTAATCACCGCAATCGTAACAAAATTCAGAATCACAGTGCTGCCTGTTTCGGATTCCGCACGTTAAAGTATATTAATTCATTTGTTCGTCTACTCCTGCTGCAGTCTTACCCTGTGGTACATGAAAACTCCTGTTAGAGTCATGGATAAACTTTAACCTGGTGTTTGCACTTTCTCCATTTACGGTCCGTACATCTATATAAACGTTCAGATTTCAAATATAAAGTGCTGACCCCATGGCAACGGATGCTAAAATTATGCACGGGACTCTCAAAAGTACCCGTATATTCTGTATTGTTAAATAAAAAGCATTTTAATCCGATCAGTGCCCATTTTCTCATAATGTATCAGAGTGCAATACACCTACAAACCGATAGGGTCGCTCAGTTGAAAGTGCATGGAGAAAATGGCCACCGATCAGATTAAAATGCTTTTTATTGAACAATACGGATGATACGGGTACTTCTGAGAGCCCGTACATAAATGTAACATCCATGGCCATGGGATAAGCACTTTATATTTGAAATATGAACGTTTATGTAGATGTACGGGCCATAAATGGAGAAAGTGCAAACACCAGGTTGAAGTTCATCCATGACGGTCGTGACAGTCGACCGTCGTGTATCCATGGCTATTACTCCCTCTAACATTTCCCATGTTTTTAGTTTATTGAAATAATGTCATGCACATTTGTCCAGTGCATAGCCTACTGCAGGCCTTGTTGACTAGATTTAGAAGAGATTTTGAAGCTCTTGTTCCTGAAATGATCGATTATTTTTAAGGGGAAAAGCCATCATTTAACATGCAAGTCAATGGGTGAGAAGCGAAGTTTGCCAGGCGCTGCCAGGCCTGGGTGTGACTAACTTCGCACCACCAGTCACAGAGTGGAGTGGGTGGGGCTTAGCGAAGGGTCCATTGATAGAAAATAAGTGATTGTTTGGGGTGAACTACTCCTTTAATGTATGTTGAGTGATGTCTGTCTGTCACAAGGACAAACAGCTAGAAGGTCCTGGGTTCGATTGGCGAAAGGGCCTTTCTGTGTGGAGTTTTCATGTTCTCCCCGTGTCTCCTAGGGTAGGTACCCTCACAAAAATCATGCAGTAATCCTGGTCTCTATACCGCCTCCCCCTGGCCAGCCGGGGCTCCTGATGGAGGGGAAAGGAACTGATTGGAATAACGTGTTCCTTCCACGTGCTATGTCCTACCGGGGAAACTCTCCCCTGTCAGGTGATATGAAGGTCAGTTGGCTCTCATGCATTGAAGGAGGCATGAGCCAGGAATCAGTTCCAGGAATTAGTCATGTCCCGAGTATTTTTTTCAGTTCCAGGAAGTATTCATGCCCCGAGTCTGTAATGGTTTCAAAAAGCCATTACATACTCTGGGCATGACTAATTCCTGGAACCTTTTTTCAGTTCCAGGAATTGTTTTCAAAAAACCATTACATACTCTGGACATGACTAATTCCTGGAGCAGGAAAAAAAACGTGTAATACTCGGGCATGACTAATTCCTGGAACTTTTTTTCAGTTCCAGGAAGAAGTCATGCCCCGAGTACGTAATGGTTTAAAAAAACCATTACATACCTTGGACATGACTAATTCCTGGATTTTTTTTTTTCAGTTCCAGGAATTAGTCATGCCCAGAGTATGTAATGTTTTCAAAAAACCATTACATACTCTGGACATGACTAATTCCTGGAACAGGAAAAAAAACTAATACTCGGGGCATGACTAATTCCTGGAACCTTTTTTCAGTTCCAGGAATTAGTCATGCCCAGAGTATGTAATGGTTTAAAAAAAACCATTACATACTCTGGACATGACTAATTCCTGGAACTTTTTTTCCAGGAATTAGTCATGTCCAGAGTATGGGAATTAGTCATGTCCAGAGTATGTAATGGTTTCAAAAAACCATTACATACTCTGGACATGACTAATTCCTGGAACAGTAAAAAAAAAATGTAATACTCTGGGCATGACTAATTCCTGGAACTTTATTTCAGTTCCAGGAATTAGTCATGCCCAGAGTATAATGGTTTAAAAAAAACATTACATACTCTGGACATGACTAATTACTGGAACTGAAAAATTATAATACTCGGGGCATGAATAATTCCTGGAACTTTTTTTCAGGTCCAGGAAGTAGTCATGCCCAGAGTATGTAATGGTTTAAAACAACCATTACATACTCTGGACATGACTAATTCCTGGAACAGGTAAACAAATAATACTCGGGGCATGACTAATTCCTGGAACTTTTTTTCAGTTCCAGGAAGTAGTCATGCCCAGAGTATGTAATGGTTAAAAAAACCCATTACATACTCTGCACATGACTAATTCCTGGAACAGGTAAAAAAATAATACTCGGGGCATGACTAATTCCTGGAACCTTTTTTCAGTTCCAGGAATTAGTCATGCCCAGAGTATGTCATGGTTTCAAAAAACCATTACATACTCGGGGCATGACTAATTCCTGGAACTTTTTTCAGTTCCAGGAATTAGTCATGCCCCGAGTATGTAATTGGTTTAAAAAAAACATTACATACTCTGGACATGATTAATTCCTGGAACTTGTTTTTAGTTCCAGGAATTAGTCATGCCCAGGTATGTAATGGTTCAAAAAAAGCATTACATACTCTGGACATGACTAATTCCTGGAACTGAAAAATTATAATGCTCGGGCATGACTAATTCCTGGAACTTTTTTTCAGGTCCAGGAAATAGTCATGCCCCGAGTATGTAATGGTTTAAAAAAAACATTAAATACTCTGGATGACTAATTCCTGGAACAGGAAAAAAACTGTAATACTCGGGGCATGACTAATTCCTGGAACTGAAAAAAAAAATACTCGGGGCATGACTAATTCCTGGAACTGAAAAACAAACTACAATACTCGGGGCATGACTAATTCCAGGAACGTCAGGTACGCTGTTCCTGGTAGTACCTGATGGTAGTTTGTTATGGTAGATTGATACGGTAGTCTATTATGGTAGTTTGATAGGGTAGTTTCATAAGGAACGTAACAGACTACAGGAACCTGCAATCAGCAGACACCACAGGGAATTGAACCCCATCCTAGTAAACCAGGAGTTCCATACCAGCGTCTTTTGCTTCTTGACTTATTTACAGGTTGAATATAGTGTTAAGTCTGTAGACAGACTATCTTCTAATTTTTTTTATTCTAAAGTGACAAGTTATACCTTAAAAAAGTCTGCCATTTAAAAATAAATCTCAAAGGGATATCAAATACTGCTATCAGATGGGGGTCCGTGGTCAAATACATATTAATATTATTTTGGGGGTCCTTGATATGAAAATGTTTGAGAACCACTGGTTTAAACAACATTTAGGAAGGAAGCCCAAATAAGCAACTTCAATTTAGAAACAAGCCCAGAAAACGACAACCACCACTATTTATAAGCCACTTTGCAAATAAAACAAGCCCAAAGTCACTTATAATAAGCAGACATGGCAACACTGATCACAGGTTTTCCATTGTTGCTGTTCTTCAGAATTTACTAGAGACTAATACTACAATTACTTCACAATACAATGGTGGTGACCTTCAACAACTATAATAAACCAGAAACAACAAATGAAGTCACTAGTCAGTGTGTTTGTCGACATCACTCAACTGCGGTGGAGCCAGCTAGCCAGACAGCCAGCCAACCCAACCAGGGAACCAGCCAGCCAGCCAACCAACCAACCAACCAACCAACCAACCGACCAACCAACCAACCAACCAACCAACTCAACTAACCAGCGAGCCAACCAACCAACCAACCAACCAACCAACTCAACCCAACCAGAGAACCAGCCAGCCAATTCAACCCAACCAGGGAACCAGCCAGCCAATTCAACCTAACCAGGGAACCAGCCAGCCAGCCAACCAACCAACCAACCAACCAACCAACCAACCGACCAACCAACCAACCAACCAACCAACCAACCAGCCAACTCAACCCAACCAGGGAACCAGCAAGCCAACCAAACAACCAACTCAACTAACCAGGACTCAACCCAACCAGAGAACCAGCCAGCCAATTCAACCCAACCAGGGAACCAGCCAGCCAACCAGCCAGCCAACTCAACCTAACCAGGGAACCAGCCAGCCAACTCAACCCAACCAGAGAACCAGCCAGCCAACCAGCCAGCCAATTCAACCCAACCAGTGAACCAGCCAGCCAATTCAACCCAACCAGGGAACCAGCCAGCCAACCAGCCAGCCAACTCAACCCAACCAGGGAACCAGCCAGCCAACCAACCAACCAACTCAACTAACCAGGGAACCAGCCAGCCAACCAACCAACTCAACCCAACCAGCCAGCCAATTCAACCCAACCCAACCAGGGAACCAGCCAGCCAACCAGCCAGCCAATTCAACCCAACCAGGGAACCAGCCAGCCAACCAACCAGCCAACTCAACCCAACCAGGGAACCAGCCAGCCAGCCAACCAAACAACCAACTCAACTAACCAGGGCACCAGCCAGCCAACTCAACTCAACCAGAGAACCAGCCAGCCAATTCAACCCAACCAGGGAACCAGCCAGCCAACTCAACTAACCAGGGAAACTCAACCCAACCAGAGAACCAGCCAGCCAACCAGCAAGCCAATTCAACCCAACCAGAGAACCAGCCAGCCAACCAGCCAGCCAATTCAACCCAACCAGGGAACCAGCCAGCCAACCAGCTAGCCAACTCAACCCAACCAGGGAACCAGCCAGCCAACCATCCAACCAACCAACCAACCAGCGAACCAACCAACCAACACCAACCAGCGAACCAAAAAAACAAACAAACAACCAACCAACCAACCAACCAACCAGCCAACGGACCAACCAACCAGCCAACCAACCAGCTGGGACCAACCAACCAGCCAACCAACCAACCAGGGTACCAACCAACCAACCAACCAACCAACCAACCAGGGGACCAACCATCCAACCAACCAACCAGGGGACCAACCAACCAAACAACCAACCAGGGGACCAACCAACCAAACAACCAACCAGGGGTCCAACCAACCAAACAACCAACCAGGGGACCAACCAAACAACCAAACAACCAACCAACCAGGGGACCAACCAAACAACCAACCAGGGGACCAACCAAACAACCAAACAACCAGGGGACCAATCAACCAACCAACCAACCAGGGGACCAACCAACCAACCAAACAACCAGGGACCAACCAACCAAACAACCTGCCGTGTCCCTTTTGTGTGTTTCTTTTTTTTTATTTAAATATTTATCCCACAATTTTGTAACCCCATTTTTTACACCCAGTGCCAATTGTCTATGTAATCTTGGGCACTACACTCCCTCGGCCAACCACACGTCTCAAGTCTCTGTTGTCATGGTGACACAGAGGTGGCACTTTGTCCCCGTTGTCATGGTGACAGAGGTGGGCGCACTTTGGTAATGTAGTTCCACATAGAAACAGATATGTACATGAGATTAGACTTTAAAGGAATAGTTTGCCCCAAAACAATGACTCATTTTCCATCAATATTACTCACCCCACGAAGTCTTGAATTAATGCAGATCTTTGTTTGTTTCTGTCACATTTCTGAGACAATAATCCAATATTCGACTGATTGAAGTTAATAGGAGACCAATTTCAGTGGTGTAAAGTAACTAAGTACATTATTCAAGCTCACAACTTAACAAAATGGACCCTTACAGGTCTAACTCTGAGAGTGTAACAAATGGAAAACCGCGAACCAGGTAGACAAACCTAGGATGTCTAAATTACGTCAGACTTCGGTGCTCTATAGCTCTATAGCTCTATGCCTCTTTCTTACATAATATTTGACAATTTGGTCTTAAAAAGTAATTCAATTGTAACTTAAAGGGATATTTCACTTGCAAAAAAACTTTGGGTCATTTTATCGTCTACCCAGGCTTTTGTGAGCCCCGCCCCCAGACCGTTTTTAAGTTGCTTGATTCATTATTTAGATATTTAATATTCATTTTATCAGACACGCCCCCTTCCTATACAAACCCATTATAACTTCAAACTCCATTTTTAACATGTTAGATTCATCAAAAACACCCGTCCTTGGTTCTGGTGACTCACCCTGCCCTCTTAATACGCGAGGGGGCCGTGTTTTTTCGATAACCTTTTTCATTTATTTTATTTAATTTTTGTATCGTATTCAATCTTGCATCTCTAATTGACGGCCAAACTCATGGAGGCTAAACAACTGTATGAAAGCACTCTCCAAGCACACACATGGCCCAACTAACTCCACATTTCCCCCCAAAATTCCTCAATATTCTGCCTGTAACACCAGCTGCTTCCCATACCGTTACTCTACTTGCACAATGTACAATTAATATGAAACGCATTATGCCCCAATACTATGCAAATCACTTCGCCAGCTCGCAATTTACTTCCGGATGGTTCGTTTCACCAAACTGAGCACCTTTGCCACATCAGTCAAACGGGAAAGAAACAAGCGCTGCCGTGGTCTATGCAAACGAGCCCAAATGCGCGCCCAAATAAGACCAAAATCGATTATACAAAAGGCAGACCTGGCAACGCAGGCTACGCCAATCATGTGATAGAGATCCACAAGCTATGGGCCAGAGACTCATAAATCGCCCTGTCATTCATATTGTCAAGACTTTTATGTCACTGCAGCCTGCTACTAATGTAACCAATGTTTATGTCCACTACTGTGATAGCGTTCGTTGTATTTGAGTGATTAGTGGCTAACGCACTTTTACCGTAGCATGTAGCTAACACTAACGTGGTTGTCGTGGCTGACGCAGATGTGAAATCACGTTGTCAACAATGACAGTTAGTGTGGTGAATGTTACTATTCCTGCTCAGTTAGTCTATTGTAGATGGTGCGCCCACATAAGCCCTAAATCACCGTTAGTTGGGTTACATGACTATTAAAGCACTTTGAGCTGCATTTCATGTCATGAAAGGTGCTATACAAATAAAGTTTATTATTATTAGCCAAGCGCGGCTAACGCTAATGCACTTTCACCGTTAGCATGTAGCTAACGTGGTCAACGTGGCCTGATATACTTGGATTCTGTTGCTGCTGGTTGTTGCTAATAGTGTCTAAAGCATGTATGTGAATGCTTATGTCCATTACTGTGTTGGCGTTAGTTGGGTTCAAGGATTATTAGCCAAGAGCTGCCTATAATGGGCCGTTAGCGTGTAGCTAAGCCAAGGCACTCAAACGGCTATGTTAAACATCTTATCAACAACCTGTATGAACGTTAGTGTGGTCAATGTCATCAATGCTAACATTAGCCCGTTGAACAGTGTTATTTTGGTGTATTTTGTGGGTTTTTGTGACACAATGTCACGTCCAAGGTCCCAATGATCACCAGCCTTGGAGAGACACAGTGCGGCTGCAGAGTTCATGTGCAACCTCTAATAAGTCAACATGTTGAAAAATCTTTAGAAAACAGCTGATCTACAAGCTCACAACAACTGGCAAAGCCACGCGTTGTGAGCGTGTACACCGGCTATTTTAAAATAGCCAAAGTATATAGGGATACAGTGGTTAATGCAGGTTTTGTAATAATTATATACATCTACAGTTTACAAAAGGACCATATTTGCCTCTGAGATGTAGTCGAGTAGAAGTACAAGTACTGAAAATTGAAGATAATCCAGTAAAGTTAAAACCCCTCAAATTTGTACAGTACTTGAGTACAAACAAATGTACATTATCTATCTATCTATCTATCCATCAGCATAAAACTAAACGAATATTCTATCTATCTATCTATCTATCTAACTATATATCTATCTATATCTAGCCTGTCTGTCTCTCTGTGAACACATTACTTAATAAGATGTATGATAATTCATTATATTATTATATGATTATTAGATAATGATTATACGTGCCCCATGATTATTATAAGATCATATATCTTAATCAAATATAATAATCATATGATATAGAGCTGAGGCCGCGCGCAGCGTGGCCGAAGTTCTAGTTTTTTTTATTTTCAAAAAAAAAAAAAAAAAATACCCACCCACCCCCTAGATCAGGCCTTCTGTGTCACTCACAGGTATGAACAGAGAAATGTTGGTTGACAGTGCAACGGCAGCAAAATAGTATACAAAATATGAAAGTGCAGACTGCATCTCCTGTGGATGACCACTGATCACCATTGATGGATTTGGGGCACCAACTTGACTCAATGAGTATGTCTTGCAGCCCTGCATCACCAAACCTTTTTCCTAAAATACCTAGGAAGGACATGTATGTATGTTCAGAGATGTTGCACTTGGTAGAGCAGTGAAAAACCAGCTGGGGGAAATCAGGGGTCAACCTCCGCTTCAATTTATCCTGCCTGCAACATAAAATGTTAGGGAAAGATGAGCACAAGTGTATAAATAAAGATGTACAATGATAGCCAATTTTGTTTAAATATACTCTCATAGACGTTTTTGTGAGGGAATACATCTATAATATACTTTTCAGCATAAAGGTTTTTGTTTTGTTTCCCAGAACTGTCAAAGACACACATGGTATTTGAGTTACCTGTAGTTTGAAGCATCAAGATCCTCATGCTTCTTCATTGTGTTTACGAACATCCTTCGTAGCTGGTTTATTTTCAGCACCTCTTGGTCAACTATAAGCCATGGCGGATGACTCTCACAGAAGATCTTGTAGCGGTCAGCGAAGGGTGGTTCATTTACACACACACACACACACACACACACACACACACACACACACACACACACACACACACACACACACACACACACACACACACACACACACACACACACACACACACACACACACACAACCATTTATTTATGTTCACATAAAGGAGAAACATACAGGGACACAAATATTATAGGTGCAGTAAGGTTACATTCACATAATCCTGGCATATGTCTTCACGATACAATAAACATGTCACTCAGTACTCTATGGGTATAAGTAACACCGTCTCCGCCATATATGGCAATTACAGCACAATACTTTGCCAACCTTTTTGGCTCCTTTTTGGGCATCCAAAGTTGTTGAAACCCTCTAACAGCCAGTATGTGGGTATGTCCTATAGGCTGCCAAATATAAAAACAAATAGTCTGCACCTAATAGCCCAGCTCTGAGATGGTATGTAGGAGTGGTTGGTATTTAATGACCTTTGCCATATAGGCTTCCTCTAGGCTAGAGTCAAAGGTGCAGGCTATCTAATACAGACACTTCCCTGGACTCTTTATCAATCACAACATCTGGTGTATTAGCTGTTAACGATGTAAAGATGTCTGAGTTATCACAGAGATGGAACATGGATGAAATGACACACAAATGTTTAAAATACAGTAAAAGCACCCATACAATCATAAAATGACAAATCAATATTTGACAGTCCAATATTGACATGCATGTTTTGTTTACAATCTCTTACTTGGCCATATTGCCAATTAGCTTATGGGCTTTATCAGCACTGGTGAGATGCAGTGGTGGACATTCACTTGAGTACTGTACGTTTTTTGTAGTACCTGTACTTTCAGTGGTGTAAAGTAACTAAGTACATTTACTAAAGTAGGCTACTGTACTCAAGTAGAATTTTGAGGTAGTTTTACTTTCACAACGCGACGTGTTGTGAGCTTGTAGATAATGCTATTTTCAATAGATTTTTTTCATGTGATAACATAAAAAATGATTTCAGTCTCATGTTAAAATGTGTCTCCCCCCAAATAAATCTATTGAAAATAGCTGATCTACAAGCTCACAACGCGTTGTGATGTTTTGTGAGCTTGTAGATCTGCTATTTTCAATGCTTTTATCTGATAACACAATAAATTATTTCAGTCTCATGTTAAAATGTGAGCCCCCCCCCGTGTGTGTGTGTGTGTGGCTCACCTGCTGACGTTTCTGTTTGAGAGAGTTGATCCTTCTGCCGTTTTCCTCTCACATTAATCAAATTAATGTATTTTGTCAATAAAACGCTGGTAGAATGTTGCGTGAAACCCAGCGTCCTCAGGAGGCTTGTAAGAACCCATATCCACACAATGTTGATGTTTATATAAGTAACGTTGACGCACGTTGACGCCCTGAAACATTCAACCAGGTGTTTGCACTTTCTCCATTAACGGCCCGTACATCTACATAAACGTTCATATTTCAGATTTAAAATGCTTACCCATGGCCATGGATGTTACAATTATGTACGGATCCAGAGAAGTACCTGTATCTTCCGTATTGTTCAATAAAAAGCCTGTTAATCCGATCGGTGGCCATTTTCACCATATCCTTTCAACCATGCGACCCTATCGGATGGGAGGTGTATTGCACTCTGATACATTATAAATCTATGAGAAAATGGCCACCGATCGGTTAAGAATACTCTTTATTGAACAATACGGAATATACGGGTATTTCTGCAGGACCATACAGAATTGTAACATCAATGGCCATGCGGTAAGCACTTTATATTTGAAATCTGAACGTTTATGTAGATGTACGGGCCGTAAATGGAAAAGTGCGAACACCTGGTTGAAGTTCGGTCGGGACAGACGACCGTCGTGTATCCATGGCTTGTTGTACATGTATCCCATCTTGTCCGTGTAAATTCCTGAACCTCTTCTTTCTGGACAGACATAAGATTCATATAGCAGCGTTTCGGGTCCTTTTGACGGACATTTTCTTTGTTTTGATTTATTTTCTTCGGACGTTACCGTTGCTATGGCTGTTGTTGCAGGAAATGGTGGAAATAAAGAGGCGACCCCATTGGTTGTAACGGGAATCACGTGCCAAAAACCGCACCATCCTTTGAAAGTATTACTACGCTGCTAAGAAAATAGTACCGACTTTTAAACACTGATTATAAAAATACTGCGCCAAATCAGATGGCGGTAACTTTGTTTCTTACTTACTACCAATAGATCTTTTTTAAGAAGCAGAGATTATTTAGATCCACTTGATGGGAACGAAACTGAACGAAAAGGACCTAGACAATATGGCCTAATAATGCACAATACACCTTGAATACCAGACCACAGGTTATTAATAATAAGGAGCAGAGAATACTATATAATGCACAATACACCTTGAATACCAGACCACAGGTTATTAATAATAAGAGGAGCAGAGAAGTGCATTTCTAGTTGAAAATAATA
>NC_137611.1:2182150-2417150 GCF_963280865.1 Gymnoscopelus braueri
ACTGTACCAAGCCTTGGCAGCATATTGCGATTTATGTGCTGTCCTGTCTCGTTGCTGTGTGACTTAGAATTAGAATGTGAGCTGTGCGAGTCTGAGTCAGTGTTGCCAAGTCTCGTGAGAGAAATAAGCCAACCAACCTCCAAAAACAAGCCCAAAACAAGCCAAATCTTGTCCAGAAGTTGCGGTCTGATTCTGGTAGTCATGACAAGACCAATGAGAGTTAGCGCTTTCAGAGTTGCTAATATACGTTCCCCCCCGCAACCTGCCTCCACTCCATTGAAGTCACAACAACCTGCAAGCATGACAATGTGACAGTAACACAAGCATGACCATGTGACAGTACTACCGGCTCAGAACACAAGTTGAATGTGTAAAGAAAACAATAAAGACTGAGACGTCAGAAGTATATAACTGAGTTGGGGAAAATAAGGATGTGACAGTGTATAAAGTGTGACAGAAGATTATGTACAAACCAGGCAAACTTTTTCAGTTAGCCATGGTAGAATCCATGATGTAGCCTAAACAACATAACGTGAGAAGAAGCTAAGGAGCACTGACACAGTTAGTTCCTTGTCTGCCAACTTAAGCGACCGCAGACTGGCTAACATGGCACGTGAAATCATGTAAATTAAATCAAAGCATTTTGATCTTAGAATAATGGGCACCTGAGAACCTCTATGCTTTGGAAAATGGTCTGAAATAAGGTAATGTATACATGATTTGAACATGCTTGAACATTTGACATTTAAGGCCTAATTTCAACACTTGTGGATGTCATTATGGCATAAACAATAAGTTGAAGGGTCAATTTAGCAGGTTCAAATCATGCGTACTTAACATATACATTTCCAAAGCATTATTGTATTAACTTTTTCATAGTTTGGAAACAATTATCAATTTCAAAATGCAACACATACATACACAATACATGTGTGCTGTATGGCTGAAGCATTGCATTTCCTTGATTATTATGGTATGAATATGACTTGTTGTGTTTGTATTATTGTGTGTTATAGTATAATAACTGTTCCGAAATGGATAGATTTCTATGCATTTCAGGGTTTTGGCTCCCCAATTATTTTTATTTATAGATGTCATCGATTATTTAAAAATATATATATTTCATCGTTTTCTATGCATTTCAGGGGGTTGGCTCCCCAAAATGTTTTTGGCCCAAACAGTCATAATAAGTGTCCCTTATTTTGTTTTCTGAAAGGTGGCAACCCTAGATATGTTACATGCCCAGTGTGCACACACACGCCACACACACACACACACACACACACACACACACACACACACACACACACACACACACACACACACACACACACACACACACACACACACACACACACACACACACACACACACACACACACTCACTTGGCAGGCGTCAACTCCTCCGTTTATGTATCCTGCACAGATCATGCCGTCATCCAGTCGGTCTCCATAGACATGTGGATCCATGCAGCTCTGCTTAGAGATCAAGGGAGCCTTGCCTCCCAACAGTCTGTCTGAACGTTTTTTATTCCCTGAGTTTCAAGAACACAGAGAGGAAAAAGAGACAAAGAGAGAAAAACTTGACACATGCTGCAAACTTATGTTTCCAATGATAAAGGAATAATTGATTACAAATGGAGAGGAATAGATGAGACAGGAACCTTTATGAGGAGGAAACACTTTCCTCTCAGACATGATTCACTGTCACACAGAAGCTGTGTTGGTGAGAGAGATACAGAACAGCTGTTCAGTACAGCTGTTCAGTACAGCTGTTCAGTACAGCAGTATATTAACATGTTTTTAAAACACACTGAGTTAGAGTTAGGGTGTCGCCTGAGTGTGGACGAAAACACAGCTTCTTGTGTTTTCACTGCTTGACGCTTGTGTAAAGACTAGGATAAAGATACCGAGGATGCACCAGTGATGTCAAAGTAAAACTTTTTTTTTTTCAGACCTCCTAACTCCACTTGAGCTGTATTTGTGTAAAGTGATGATAATATAAGGACATATTTAAGTATCTGACAATGTATAAAGTCACCATACCAACTTTGATGATGCAGTGCTGTGTGTGGTCTTAAAAACATGTATTTCTTTTCCATTTCCTGAAAAGTGTATATTTTGGACAAATATTCATATTTGTAAAATCCATACTACTTGGCCTTCTCACGGCCCGGTGGTTGGGAACCTCTGGGTTAGATGATTTGACAAATTTGACGCATTGCCATCGCTAGCCGACACTTTGTTTAAGCAGAGTTTGCAGATTGGCTTAAGCACGTTAGCTGGCGTGCAGGCGCAAAGCATTCACTTATTGGGCCAGTAGCGTTTCTTTTTGAGCCGTCTCCGGCTGTTATTGCTCTCGCTGATATTCTCTCTCTACTGCCTCCGTAAACAATAATCATGTGACAGTGTGCACAACACACATGTCATGTGACACAGTTTTGCTGACAAGCCATCAAGATTTCATAAAACCGTATTAAACCGTAAAGACACAGGAGGCCCAACTTTACGTTGAGACTGATCTGACTCCATAGTCTGCTACTGTAGGTAGTTTTAACTCTCTCTAGTGAAACTCTAGTGAGATTTAAAACTCCCTGGGTTTCAAATTCACTGTAGCTGTAACTGTCTATGGTATGAGGTTGATTCAGATCAGTGTAATGTGTAGATACAGTGGTTACCTGTTCGTTCATGCGCGATCTTCAAACGGCCGCCTATTGCCGCCTATTGGACCTCAGAGGTACCTAAACATACCTTTAAAAGTTGACGCCCACAGAATCTTAGCGCCTCCCATTGCAAGGATTAGAACGTTTAGTGTGGCCGTTCAGCCACCAGGTGGCGCTTGGTATCAAAATTAAAAAAAGTTAAAGTACTCATTATAAAGAAAGTCCAGTTTCACATGTTATGTTAAAATTGAAAATAGCAGATCTACAAGCTTACAACATGTAGCTTAGTTCTGCTAAGGCTGAAGTGGTTAATGTATGTTTTGTAATAATAATCAAAATCTGCAAAGTAACTAGTAGCCTAGTTTTCAAACACTGCGCATTGCATCCGTCTGTGTGTGTGTGTGTGTGTGTGTGTGTGTGTGTGTGTGTGTATAAAATATATAAAACATATTTTGAAAGTAGCAGATCTACAAGCTCACATTGCCACCCCAAATGTAAATAAAGTATTCAATGAAACAGTCTTATATATTATTATTTTTTCTCGCATCACACATGCTGTGTAGTATATATTGTAATTGTTTCCTCTGTAAATGAGACAGCCCAGTTAGTGTAGAGGTTAACACTGCTTTCCAGTAATTTTACGGCCCGCGTTCGAATCCCACGCAAGGAGCATGATCGTAACTCGAACCGTAATTAGTGATTATTAGTATTTATAAACATACTTGTGTGAATTACGGAGAAATCTGAATGAAGTCTTGTTTGGGGAGGCGCTACGCACTTATGGATTATGGATCTCTTTGTGTCAGTCGTGCGACCTATTTTTGGTTCTGCTATTTTTAAATAGCTATAAGGCTGAAGTGGTTAATGTATGTTTTGTAATAATAATCAAAATCTACAAAGTAACAAGCAACTAATGTTGTCAAACACTGCGCATCGCATCTGTGACACACAAGCCACCACAAGCAGGCGGACCTATATTCACACCTCAGACCGCCTGGATCATTGAAAGAAAAACCCATAAACAGTTGAATGTGGAAATACACGGGTTCTGCCCATCCCTCTAACCCATGTAGGCTACCTGTATAAACCATGCTGTTGCATGCACATGAAAATGTAGGCCTACTTAAAATCTCAAAATCGGCCGGGCTGAATTTGCATCTGAACAAATACATTGATAGAACCCCCCCCCCCTCAAAGAAAGCCCTTCCCTTCCCCCAATAATGTTTGCAGATGGGCTATTTTCAGCACAGGCTACTGTAGTATTGCCTATAGATTAGACTGGGGATTTGTGTAGCCCAGACTGATTGGGTGTCGTTGATAAAATGTTCTTAAAAGGGAGATTTTTTAGGTTAACATCAAGAAGGGCCGGTCAGCTCCATTCACGGCTTTAGCAGGCAAACCCCCCAATACAATGCTTTGTTTTCAAGTGTTGCATTGCGCACAAACGTCAGTAGTATTACAAAGTTATAAAAAATGTGCATGACAAAAAATAACCCACTTAATAACACACTTCCATACAGAATGGGAGGAAGACTTTTTTTCCCCCATTCCAAGTGTGTTTGTCTTATATGCAACGCCAGCGCCGCTATTCCAAAGCCCCGCAAAAAGCACAAAGTACAAACGTATAATAATAATAATAAATATTTATTTATATATTTTCTGAAACTTGACATTCTGCATGAGAGAGAGAGAGAAAGAAAAGAGAGAGAGAGAGAGAGAGAGAGAGAGAGAGAGAGAGAGAGAGAGAGAGAGAGAGAGAGAGAGAGACTTAAATCAGGGGTCTTCGACAGGAGGTCCGAGACCCCTAGAGGGTCCTCAGAGTTACTGCCGGGGGTCCAGCACAGAAAGTAGGCTACATTTGGGGAGGCATTGTGAGCTTGTAGATCTGCTACTTTCAAAAGATGTTTTATATATTTTATACATTTGAAAAGCACAGCGAAGCACAGCTATTGGAAATTGGAAATACTAAAAAAATACCTAAAATCTTTACTTATGTACAGTAGCCAGTAGTACAGAAGGCTGCTGGAAAGTTAAGCTGCTGGGGACCCCCTGGAACACTCCCAAGGACCCCCCCTGGTAGTGATATCTCTCTCTCTCTCTCTCTCTCTCTCTCTCTCTCTCTCTCTCTCTCTCTCTCTCTCTCTCTCTCTCTCTCTCTCTCAGAATGTCCCATTACTCAAGTACATTTTGAATATATATATTTATTTTCTCATTCATTTGAAAATAGCCGATCTACAAGCTCACAATGCGTCGCCATGGGGTTGGTCGAATCCCCCCCCCCCATATCAAAACAGAAGATCTGCTTTCGGGAACCTCGGAAACGAGCCACTCTCGTGTTGTTAGTGTGTCTGGGGGGTCTGCAGGAGGGCGAGGTGGGGAAGGGGGGTGGGGTGGAGGATCTCATCAGGTCATAACAAGATCTACAAGCTAACAATGTGTCTCTCCCATGAGCATTGCAGCTTGAAGATATGTTGTGTTTGTTGATCACACAGCTCCTCTCTCTCTCTCTCTCTCTCTCTCTCTCTCTCTCTCTCTCTCTCTCTCTCTCTCTCTCTCCGAGTACGCAAATGAGCCATGCGGTCTTACAACGTACTGTAAACACAAGCACTCCCTAGCCCAGATCTGCAATTTTTTTTTAACCTTGTGAAAACTTGTGAAATGGGAAAATAGCCGATCCGCTTTTGGGGGCAGGGAAACTAGTTTCTAGCATACATGAGAGCTTCCTTTTCTCTCCTCCAAGGCACTAGGCAGGTTACAGTAGTCTATTCACACCTGGCTTAGACCGTGGAGTGTCATGTGTCATTGTTACAGTTTGGGGGTAGGGATCATTTGCATCTTTTGTGCGTAGTAGATGTGATTGTGTGTGTAAAGTGGTATAGTGTTTCACCGTGTCAACTCGAATGCTACTGAACAGGGATAAATTAATTAATTATTATGGATATAAATATAATAAGTAAACAATCAACAATTCATTGGCATTGCCAAATGCACATTTTATTTGACCACTTATTTTATTCTTAGTTTTAACTGCACCCTCAAAAACATTTTTTCATTGCACCTTCAAGCTAAGCTTCTGATTAAAGAAGTTAGGGACGCTTGGGGTTTCACCGTGTAAAGTAACTAAGTAAATTTACTCAAGTACTGTAGGCCTACTTGAGTAATTTCCAGCTTTCTGTGCTTTCTGTGTGTGCACTTACACGAGATGTACTTTGTAGATGTTACAATCTATCTTTAATAATACTAACTAGATGTGGTGTAAAGTAAGTTATTTTACTCCACTACAATTATTTGAAAACGAACTAAGCACATAGTTTGATGCCAATACTTTGTATTGGCTTTGTAGCCTAGTTTTACTCAGTAAAATATTTTTAACACAGGCCTTTTACTTGTAACAGAGTATTTTTATATTGTGGTAAAAAAACGGGACATTCTGCAATAGATTAATATTACATATTACTTTTTAGTTACTTAAAAAAATAAAATAATTGAACAATTAAATAATCTAGATTTTGTATTATTATTATTATTATTATTATTATTATTATTATTATTAGCCCACAGATTATTTTTGGGACAGAGATGGCAGATGAGCAGGCATTTAAATTATAAGATTTAAGGATTGTGAATTACATTAATGTATCAATGTATTTACTTAAATTAATCAATTCATAAATAGACATATACCTTAATGTAATGTAATCTAGAGTAATTTCTTTCCTCTGCAAACATTTTAGCTCTCTTATGCCACCTACTGTCCACCTACTGTATTACAGCGCAAGACACACCTCCAAGCCATAGCCACACCCCCAACCTTTCACAACCTAGGGTTAGGTGAGTCCTGGTAGGTACCTTTCAGAGACTGGGGCGTATAGGTCAGCAGGTAACCACTGTAGATACATACCAGTGATTCAGATCAGTGTAATGTGTAGATAGATACATACCAGTGATTCAGATCAGTGGTAATGTGTAGATAGATACATACCAGTGAATCAGATCAGTGGTAATGTGTAGATAGATACATACCAGTGATTCAGATCAGTGTAATGTGTAGATAGATACATACCAGTGAATCAGATCAGTGGTAATGTGTAGATAGATACATACCAGTGATTCAGATCAGTGGTAACGTTTAGATAGATACATACCAGTGATTCAGATCAGGTGGTAACGTGTAGATAGATACATACCAGTGAATCAGATCAGTGTAATGTGTAGATAGATACATACCAGTGATTCAGATCAGTGGTAATGTGTAGATAGATACATACCAGTGAATCAGATCAGTGGTAATGTGTAGATAGATACATACCAGTGATTCAGATCAGTGTAATGTGTAGATAGATACATACCAGTGATTCAGATCAGTGGTAACGTGTAGATAGATACATACCAGTGATTCAGATCAGTGTAATGTGTAGATAGATACATACCAGTGAGACCCCATCCAGAGACCACACACTCTTTGCCATCAGGGAATGGCTGGTTTGGCAGACAGGCAGTTTTAACATGGCGGGTTTCCAAGGCACAGAGTGGACTTTGGGTGACATTCAGCTGAAGTAAAGCTGACACACAGAAAGGTACATTAGCATATCTGACAACAATGTACAATTTAGGCATTTAGCAGACACTAAATCCAGAGCGACTTACAGTAAGCAAGGTAAACACAAGGTAATACATCAAATGCATAGAGACAGTGTAGTGCCTCAATAACCTAGGATCATAGGTAAACCAAGAAACTATCAGATTCAGGTTCAGATCAATCTGGGAACCCATCGCCAAATGAAAAGGAAAAAACAGCGCCCTCTGCTGTTTTTGACTATCTCAGTTGGCTCTGGGAGGAAGTTGACGTAGCACCCGTGCGCAAGGAAACCGGGGTTTTGGTCTGCCTTCAGTGCATCACTTCCGGTGGTGCGACTATGTTTTCATTCCCAGTAACAATATTTCTACACGGAAAACTAACACCACTTCTCCCAGAGAACATGGATCGTTTTGGTTATAAGCCCACTTGTTTCTATGATGAAAGAGTAAGTTAAAATGTGAATATCTTTCCGTGGTTTTGTCTGCTCCGCGGACGCTATTGTTAAATTAGTTCCGGTTTGTTTCGAGTGGGGAAGGAACGACGGACACGTGAATCCCGCCCACTACATTTGATTGGGTAAAGCGCGGCCTGCTTCCTGATCTGAAGGCACGCCCACTTGTAGGCCAGTGCGTACGTGATATGACGAACCCCCCCGACAGATTAAAACACAGAGCAGAATCTGTTCTTGAGAGATTAGGTTCAGATTAACTTGATTGTCACTTGGACGTACATGTGAAACTTATGCTCGGAAGCTCCAATACAATAAAACATGATAAAACAACCTAAACCACTTGATAAACAATAACAACAGGGCAAGATTATCAATTAATGAAAGTGCAGAGTGCAAAGTATAGAGGGTTATTGCACAGTCACTTTTCACTGTTATTTAACAGTTTGATGGCCTGTGAAAAAAAATAACTGTTCCTCAGCCTAATAGTGTGCGCTAATATAAAGAGGATCTTGTATCCCTTAACCCTTGTGGTCTTTAGAGGGGAGAACAGTCTTTTGTGGGGGTTGGTGGGGTCTTTAATTATCCTAGTTCAGATGTCTTGACTTAGTGAACTAGTTCAGATGTCTTGACTCAGTGAACTAGTTCAGATGTTCTGACTGTGAACTAGTTCAGATGTTCTGACTCTGTGAACTAGTTCAGAAAGCCTGTCTGAACTAGGAAGTGTTTTATTTATTTTTGTCGGAAGGAGCATGTATTGATTCTTACACACTGCATTTATTTCATGTGATTAATTCACATTGATTTAAACTGCTGCTTCTGTTTGAGTACATCCACACAGAATACAAATATAACATGACAATATAGTGACTTATTTTTTTTGATATCACCAAAATAATTGTTGATGTGAAATATAAGCAGATGCATGTTCTGATCATGTATCATGTACAGGGGGTGTGTCCAACTCCAGGTGTGGTATTTAAACACAACATTACCTGAGTTTAACTCACTCAAAGGACCACAGAGACAATAAAAGACCCAGAGAGTACTCTGCAGATGAAAGAAATGTAACACCTGGTTTGACAGTTAATCATGTTGTGTCGTATGTCAATTCATGGCCTTACCAATGTCACTATGAGAAGCGGAGAAATGACCATCAGGGGACTTTGATTGCCTGTAATCCCGGTGAACGATGGCTCTCAC
Organism: Gymnoscopelus braueri; assembly: GCF_963280865.1. Classification (NCBI taxonomy): domain Eukaryota; kingdom Metazoa; phylum Chordata; class Actinopteri; order Myctophiformes; family Myctophidae; genus Gymnoscopelus; species Gymnoscopelus braueri. The sequence continues at coordinate 2,191,044 of NC_137611.1, forward strand.
CACAGGGATGACCTGGTCAAAGTCTTCATTTCTCGTAAGGTACGATCCGCCCAAGACCACCTGCATGTCCATGGACCTGTTGTGGCTGCTGAACAAACATTATGTTAATTAAAAGTCAATCTTCTTCAAATCAGATAGATATATAGATAGCAGAGGTCACATTAGGTCAGTAATTGCCTGTTTTGGCTGTTTGTTTTAAACCGTGTTTCTTGTAGCCTTTTCTGATGGAACAGTCGGGGGGTCGTTAAAACAATAGGACGATGGCGTCGACCCATGTAAACATTGAAGACATGACCTTGGGACGCACAGCACTGTGTGAGAAAAACTAGCCCCTGGATTTGGTCACGGGACACAGGACGTGGGGAGAACCGTCTGTGTTTTTCAGTGGTTTTCCAGGGAAGGAGATTCCGGTAGAAGGACGTGCCGTGGGGACACTGTCTGGATTGATGCGCAGACATCCCACCCTGGAGAAAATCATTTGCACGCACGCGCATGTGCGTGCACAGTCCGTGCGCCCGCGCGAAGATTTGCAATTTTTTTCAGGATTTTGGTACTTTTTTGGGGGTTTTATTTCGTTTTTTCTTTAATTATAATTATTTTAATGTTATTTGATTCTTATTTTTGCCTGATTTTACCGATTTATTATCATAGATTATAATTATAATATGCAACGGGAGCAAGTCTAACCCAGTGTTTACAAAAATCACCAAAATCAGCCACAAGCATGAAAGTTTCACAAAGGAGGAACTTAAATTTGACCTACAATTTATCCATCTCCAAAGGGCACCTGTTTCTGTTTGGATAAATCACAGATTCTTAACACATTGGGTGCCAGCATTTTATAATAACAGATTACGTTCGGTGCCGAAATCTCACCGTTGAGCTGCGCAGCGCTGTTTAAGCTGTAGACTGTTTAAGCTGTAGAAAAAAAGCATGCCTCCATTTTACCCGATGGTCCTGGCTAACGCCTGGAACGATAACATTTCTCACGCGAGTAACAATGGCGCCCGATGTGTTAATAATAATAATAATAATAATAATAATAATAATAAGGGTAATAATAATAATAATAATAATAATACATTGTATTTATATTGCACTTTACATTTGATACAAACCTCAACGTGCTACAGTAAAGCATAAAAAACATTTGCATAAAACAATCTAAGCATCTCAATTTGACCAATATAAGTCTACAGTACAAGCACATAAATAGATCTTTATCTATCTCTCCCAAGTAGCACTCCATCTCTTATTTGATCAATATACACTGAATCAGTTATCTTAAAAACTAGCAAATCTACAAGCACTTAAACATATATTTATCTATCTATACACATAGTCACTTTAAACTCTTTCAGCCTGGAGTATTAGTTATTTAGGCATTAGTGTAGCTATTAAAGCCATGAGCAGATCTACAAGGCAAGCTCACACCCCATGAGCTTGTAGATCTTCTAATTTCACTAGGCTATTTGAATGCATTCGCCACACGTTTTTAGCTTTTGATCTTTGGAGCAGTTGAGAAGTTACTGTTACATACAGTGCAACGAGTAAAAGTGTCACTATTTTAGACATGGGTAACTCCTTGAGTACAGTGTATATATTCTTTTCTCCCCGTCTCTGCATCTGAGACCAGTGGTTGGTCACTTTTAGACGCCCACTCCTCCCACAGCGAAAGACATTAATTCATTTTGTCAGATTGACAGTTCAGCAACGAATGAGAACAAAGAAGAGGTAAAAAAAAAGAAAAAAGCATTGCAGGTTGCAGATCCGGTCTGTGTGAGCCTCATGTGCAAACCGAGACAGTAGGCGGGCTCTAGACCGGATCTGAGCAATGAGAAGTAAATAGGAACCGTTCTCCCGCAAATCCACCATTTGATCGTCTGGTCGGCACAAGAGAAGAGCTGTCGTGTTATTAACTCAAAGATGCCCTTGTTTTTGTCTGTCTCCGGCTTCAAACATACATTTAACTTTGAAAAGTTAATCTGTGCAAAATAAGTTAATATTGTTTACTCTGTCGCTACCAGTGAATACTTTTTAGGCTATAATCATTCATAATAGGCTATCCATTATAATCATTAATTAGTGTAAATGTAACCATTAGTCAGGTTCACTATGTATTTTTGTTCAACATTTTTGGAGATTAGTAAAACTATACATTTTTGGAATCTTCAGAGCATGGGGAATCCAAAAATCTATGTTGCCATTTGCACAGACACCTGCAAAGCCGCCATTCCGGACGTTCACAATGGCCGACATAAAATACATAATTTCTGCTATCTTGGCTTTTACACAACCTAGAAACTTAATTAAACGTGCTAATCCTATGTTTTCTGTGTCAAGGAATCAAATGAAAACCAAATAAATTGTGCTCAAGATCTTACAGTGGTGCCCCCATTTGGTGGCCTGGGAAATAATGATAATAGTATGCTCCTAGTATCTGATATATCATACTATTAATTTAAATAATAATGTATATATTTTTCTTGGAAGTTAATGTGAAATATAAATATTGTAAATATTATAAATATATATATATATATTAGGTTGTTCTGAACTTTCAGGGCATAACTCATGATGGATGAAACTCATGGCAAGAACCCAGGCGAGCCTGTTGACTGGAAACTATGCATCTTCTGTCAGAAGTCTGACAGTAGCAAAGGGGAATACGTTCTGAATCCCAAGACCGAATCTTACCAGAAAGTACTTGATGTGGTGACTGAACGAGCCAGACTAAATGATGGACAATTTGTTTCAATTCAAATGCGTCTCCAAGGATGTACCAAAGAAATGCTGCTTGAGAAGAAAACAACATGGCATCGAAGCTGCTATTCTTCTGCCACACACCCGACAAAGTTGCAGTGAGCCAGAGACCGCTTCAAGCATTCAATGTCCTCAGGACAGTTTGCCATTAAGAAAACTGGCTATAGAAGATCAAGCACAGAAATGGAAGCTGATACACCAGGAACATCAATGCCATTCACAAGATCTGCGACAAACCCTTTGTCAAAAGACCAGTGCTTCTTCTGTCAATCATGGTCAATCAATGGTCAAGCTCTCTTCACAGTTCGGACCGAGAACTCTGGGAAGGCAAGCAGTAGACATGTCCCAAGATCCAGTGTTGATGACGAGATTAAGCACGGCAATATCACCAAGTGATGCCCATGCAATAGATGTTATGTATCACAAGCAGTGCTGGACAAAACATGTGTTTCATGTCATCAGGGATCATACCAGTGACAAAGCCAAATCCACAACAGCAGACCTACCCATGCAGGTGTCATGCTTGATCGAGTTGATCAATCTCATTGACATACAAACTCAAAACAAAGCATATCTACCCATGAGTGATGTGGAGAGAACATACATCTCCATGCTTGGGGGTAGCGAGGCGGCACAGAAGCACACACCAACGCTCACAAGACAATGGCTGAAGAGTAATATTATTCAAGTGTTTAATTCCTTTCCTTTTAACAGGTCGTTCATGAAAGTCCTTGCGGTCTTGTTTCCAATGAGAACCTGTGAGCAATTGGGGTTAAGAGTCTTGCTCAGGGACAAATTTCATATCATCGGCACATATGCTGGGATAGCCTGGAATCGAACCTGGGGCAACCAGGGCCAGCTGGTTCCCTAGGCGGGCTCACTAACCACTCAGCTATGGCCGCCCCAAGTGTGAAGTCCGTGAGGCAGAAAGACAGAACAAAACCGTATTGCCCTGAAGCCTGCGAAGAACATATGGTCCACATGTCTATGCTACAAGACCATGCAAGTGAATTGGACAGCATGAAGATGTTATTCAAGACAGCTAAGCTAATACGCACACAAAAGGAAACAGTCAGACATGGTTAACGTACTGAGCACGGCAAAAGATGTTCCACCAGAGTTGTACAGCCTTATATGTTGGATTTTGGTAGGACCCGAAGAGGAGTTGCAAACAGAGATGAGGTCCAGGACAATGGATCAATCTGCACTTACCTTAAACCAGAACATCATGTATGCTTTCAAAACCAAAAGGCAGGTGCAACACCAACCCATGCAGGTGACAAGACACATTCCGGATACAACATGCCCGAGAAAATCCACAGGTTCTGGATTTGGCACCATTCATCACGACACCAGGAACAAGAAACTTATAGACCTCCTTCATTCACATAACTATTGTGTACCATACGGTAGGTCACTGCTTTTGGAAACAGCTATAGCTAATACTGTTGTGGAAAACACAGTTTGATGGCCTGTACGTCCCTCCCTTCCTCAAAAAAGGAACCTTTGTGTTCTTTGCTGTTGACAATACTGACTTTGTCGAGGACACAGCTGATGGAAAAGGCACCACACATGGGACAATCACAGCAGTATATCAGAAGGCCAATGCTCCAGGGTAAGTCATCGCACCCAGGCTGGAACTTAAAGAGGCAAATAATAATACAGTAATACAATAATAATAATCTATCAGTTGCCCCATATCATGTACCAATCAAGCCATGTAGCAAACCAAAACCGGGATTGGTCAAGAGAGCACAACAATTTGAGGTCAACACCACAGGGGTTACTGAGTCTTATCAGCTAACCACCCTAGGCTGGATCATAGCGTCTGCCCTGTCAAATGAAAAACATGGAGAACAGAGCAAAATTCCTGGTTGGGCTGGATTCAAATCACTTGTATCATCTGACCAATCCTTGACCCAAGTTGGTGCACTACCGCTGTTGCCAGAAGTTGCACATGAGTGGTCTACAATGCTGACGATGATTTTGCAAGCATCCCAGTTGAGGAGTTTGGTCGTTGGTGAAGAACACCCAACAGTGAAAACCTTCGACATGGCCTTATACGAGAAGCAGCAAGTTGCCTCCTACAGTTGGTGCCCTTGAGGAGCACATTGAACGTGTCCGTGTTCAAAGTAGGGTGTGGTGCCAAGCCACTGTGATGTGGCAGCAACCTTTCGACGCACTTAAACATGGCTATTATCAAAATAGCCATGGTGACATACTACCTACCACCACAAAGGTTCCACCTGCACCACAGGCCATTGTAGAGTTGGTCAGATGTCAGTGCAAAACCCACTGCACATCCAAGAAATGTTCATGCAGGAGACACAACTTGGCTTGCACAGAACTTTGTTTGTGTGGAAGTGACTGCAAAAACGACACAGACTGTAATGCTGAAAATGACTCTCTGGACAGTGATGAAGAGCTGTGAAAGAATATTCCTGGATGATACAGATCTAGTACATCCTGTGTATAGTTACATCTGGTAACTAAATCTGATATACCCATAACTTCAGTTGAATGTATTTTATGTGATACAGTTACTGTATGTCACCAATATAAAGACTATGGTTTTCATTTACCTTTGTTTGTTGATTTGATTTAATCCTGAGAACAATGTTGAGGTCTTTATTGGATTCATTGACCCAAAACACATAGGATTAGCATGTTTAATTAAGTTTCTAGGTTGTCTAGAAGCCAAGATAGCACAAATTGTGTATTTTATGTCGGCCATTTTGAATGTCCGGAATGGCGGCTTTGCAGGTGTCTGTGCAAATGGCAACATAGATTTTTGGATTCCCCATGCTCTGAAGATTCCAAAAATGTATAGTTTTCCAAATCTCCAAAAATTTTGAACGAAATAACATTTTTTAACATAGTGAACCTGACTACATTTCCTAAACCCTGTTTGTGTGCCTAATTCAAGCTCACCACTACAGCGATTGTGCTGTTTCATACATTTTTGTACACCTGTACACCAAATGAAGCGTAGCACTAGGCAGCATATGTGAGGTTTGAATGGGATTGAAATCTTAATCGATATTTAAAAGACAATGGTGCCCCCGTTGCGCAGGGGAGAAGGTGTCAGAGCGTGTGGAGCCCCGAGGGGAGAGAGTGGCCAATGGAATCGCAGGAAAAAACGGTCAATTTGATCTGAAGTCTGTCTGAAGTCTGTCTGTGTGGTAGTTGGCCTTACTGCCATCATGCAAGTGTTAAGAAAAAAATCACACCCAGTGAGTGGCTTCATTTCAAGGCTGCTCAACAGGAACACATTGGGGGCGGGGCTTAAGCAATTACAGCCTGTCCCTATTGGCCGTCTAAGAGCACCTAGCAAGTTTGGGAAGTTTAGCATGCTGAGAACTGGAGTTATAGCTGTTTAAAGCCCAGCCAATAGGAATACAGAGGGGGCGGGGCTTAAGCAATTAAGGAATAAACCTTTTACTTTTGGACATTACTAATTTCTTTTTTATCATTGTTTGCAGCTCAGTGTAAAGAGGTATTCTCAGACAAAAGGTCACTACAGATTGTTCCGTCCAGATCCCACTGGTTAATAAATGCTGAAAGACACTCAAAGTCATTATGGCTTCAGGAAATATTTGTTTAAGAGAATCCATGTTTTCTCTCATTGCATATTACCATAAAATAATAATTTAATGCAGCTTACATGCAGTGAGCAGCAGTGAGGACCCAACAGGATGCAATGAGGACGCCTCCACATGCATGGGTGAACGGTTCTGATGATCCAGTGGTTCTGCGCTGCAGAGACACCTGCCATGGATGATGCACAGAAAGAGAACGACTGCCTCCGACGATCTTGGTCGTATCACCGGGATCAGGTCTGCCACACTGGGAGAACAGGTCTGGACAAGATGGAGACATAACATGAGAGCTAGAGAGAGCAGGATCTGTCTGTCTGTCTGTCTGTCTGTCTGTCTCTCTGTCTGTCTGTAAAATCCTCAGGGTTCATGACTCCAAGTAATAGTCCATGATGTATGCGGAAGTGCCTTTTAGATCAGGCTAGGTCTGTTTGTGGCGGTGATGTTCCACATACTAAACCTATGAGTTTATAAACCGTGTAGCTCTCACTACAGCGATCAGCTGTTTCATTCACTTTTGATTGGCACTTCAATGAGATATGCGTCTGGGCACAGGGAGAGTCTGTCTCCGGCTTCAGACATGCATTTAACTTTGAAAAGTTAATCTGTGCAAAATAAGTTAATATCGTTTATTCTGTCGCTACCAATGAATAATTTTAGGCTATAATCATTCATAATAGGCTATCCATTATAATCATTAATCCATATAATCATTCATATAGGCTATCCATTATAATAATTAATCCATATTATCATTCATAGAGGCTATCCATTTTTCACTCGAGTGTAAATGTAACCATTTCCAAAACCTTGTTTGTGTGCCTAATTCAAGCGGTCGGACGGACCGTCTGTCCAAAAGAAGCAAATAATGTATTTGCTTCTTTTGGTTTATTTGAAATAAACCATTACAGGGATATTTCACTTTCAAAAATGTTTGCTGTCATTTTAATCTTGGTTTGGTGTCAAGTCTAATCAGGCTTTTGTGAGCACCCCAGACAATTTTTAAGTTGCTTGATTGAGCTATTTAGATATTTGATATTCATTGTATCAGACATGCCCCCCAGATATGCCCCCTTCCAATATAAACTCAATTTTAACCATGTTCAATTAATTTAAAACACCTGTCCTTGGTTCTGGTTACTGATATTGTCCATCTAATGCATGAGGAGACTGTTTTTTCAATTACTTTTTTCATTTATTATTATTAAAAACTTAATGAAAACAGTAATTGAAAAAACACTGTCTCCTCATGCATTAGAAGGCCAATACCAGTCACCAGAATCATGGTTCTGGTGACTGGTAAACATAAACCAATGTTTAAGTATTTATTATCTATAAATCAATCAATCAATCAAAAGGACAGATAGATTAATAGATTTGTCTGGAGTAGGTGTTGGCTAGTACGTACTCTCGCATCACAGATAGATAGATAGATAGATAGATAGATAGATAGATAGATAGATAGATAGATAGATAGATAGATAGATACCTGAACAGATCACCTTCAGTCTATCCCTAGATATACCAGACTGCATTGTTACACACTCCCTCAGTGAAGATTCAGACCCAACACAGGAAGATGTAATCCGCCATACAGGTTGATGTTTAGAACCAGGACTCCAACCTCTTGAAACAGCAGAGCCACAGTCTAACTGTTTACACACTACAGTTGATGACTCCATGTTCCAGTCTGACGTAGAATCAGCCGCTGGTCTCCACTCGTCCTGATGTTTCACCTCCAGTCTACCAGAACAGCTACTGGTTCCTCCCACCAACCTGACATCATCAGACTCTGTACAGCGACAGTAGAATAAACAGTACAGGGTAATATTAAAAGGTAATATTACTTTGGGATTAGAAGAAAAAACGTTTAAATTGCAATGATGTGTTAGTTGTTTGTTCATGTTTGTTTACCTGCTGTGTGGACTGTTGGTTGAACCTGGAGAGCTGAAGAGAAAACAATATCACATTTATGAGTTTGAGTGTAAACAGTACATGGAACCTGTCTAGCAGTACAGCAAAAAAATGAACACGGTTGCCATGGTGATTTGGTGACACAGTAACCTTCACGAACAAGGGAGCAGCTCATAGACTGTAAACAATATGGACTAAGAGCCGTGGCGTCACCCATTGGTTTCTACAGACACGTTTTGAAGCCTCTAGTTTAGTGAAAAATGTCTGTGAGTGAAACCACACCCAGTGTGAAGGGGAGCGAGGGGTGGGTCTTCACTCAGTAGAACCAATCACAAGCCCCGAAAGCATAACCTGCTTCATCATCAATGGAAAATATTAAGGGAAAAACGCACAAAGAAGACTTGAAACTAGTGACTGAAAACATAACGTCTTTATGAAAAGGTTTACTAAGGTAATAAAACCAAGTGTAAAGTCACGTCAAGTCACTTCAATGGAATGAAATGTATTAAACAGGCCCCTCCCACAAACTTTGGACTGCACTCATAGCCACCTGCTATAGCGCCACCATGAGGCTGATTTGAAACATTTGGAGTGGCAGTTCTTCCTTCGCCTACTGGGAGTGTTGTAACAATGGCCCTTTAACTTTGCAAGGGGAAACATGAACTAAAGGAAAAACATCTGGATCGGTATAGTTATTAGCTGAACGACTTTATATTCAGCAGCCATAAATCAATAATTGATAAAGCAAACAGTAAATAAAAAAATATACTGTCCCTGCTTCTTTCCCTAACAAACAAAAGAAACAAACAATCAACAATATGTTCACAAATCCCTCCCGACAAAAACTAAACACGCTTCAATAAATGATGCTGTTGCTGTCTGTAAAAAACATAAGAAAAAAACCTAAACATTTAGTTTACTTACACTAAACATCTAGTTGCCCCCCACCAGTATGTCTGCAGCTACTATGCCACGCCCCCCGTGGTGACGACACGTTGGCAAGCACTATAGGAACACAGAGGGGGCGGGGCTTAGGCAATTACAACTTGATCCCAATTGGCCGTCTAAGAGCACCTACCAAATTTGGGGCATTTAGCCTGCTGGGAACCGGAATTATGGTTGTTTAAACCCCAGCCAATTGGAACACAGAGGGGTCGGAGCAATGGTGCACCCAAGGGCCACTGGTGGGGCCCCTGGGTGCCACCAACTGGCTATTCTGACAGCAGACCCTTGACCTTTGTTGGGACCAAGTTTGGTGCGGATCAGAGCAACGGTGCGCCTCTCAGGTCCGTTTGTTACGTCCACTGTCCGCCCACTGCCCGTTGACCCTCTAGGCAATTTTAATATAGGATAGGCGACAGTATTGCTAACTAGGAATGAACAATAACAATTCATGATTTGAATAATGTGGTGTCCAACATTACACCAGCTTATGTCAAAATAATAAAATACTGAATAACAATAATATTTATCATCTTTCCCTCTTTATTGTCTCCGCCAGGCCGAAGGCATGGCGAGAGAGTATGTTTTACCCTCCGTCCGTCCGTCCGTCCGTCCGTCCGTCCGTCCGTCCGTCCGTGTGTCCATCCGTCCGTGTGTCATTCTGTCTGTGTACAGCTAATCTCCGGCACCGTTGACTTGATTGCAGCGAAACTGTGCACACACACTCCCTGGATGCCACAGCAGAACCTCTGCCTCAAATTTTTCACATGGGCCTGTTATAGCGCCACCAGGAGGCCGATTTGTGCAAGACATATCATATTCAGATTTTTCATATTCCATCCTGATTGGAATTTTGCACGCATATTTCCACTATGCCGAGGACGAATTGCCACTAGAAAATGTTCAAATCAGCCTCATGGAGGCGCTATAACAGGCCGATTCGTGTTTTTACCTATAACTGCACCGATCTGTGTAAAACTTTGTAAGCGCACTCCCTAGAGGTCAAGGAAAAACCTTTGCCCTGCATTTTTCACATCTGTCTTTTATAGCACCACCAGGAGGCCGACATATGTAAAAAAATATATATATATTACTCCTTCCGATTTTATCCAAATTTCACGCAAATCGGTACACATGATCTCCATAGTCATGTGATCAGGACGGATGTGTTTGATTTGTCATATTCCATCCTGATTGGTTAAGATTGACATCTAAAGTTTGCAGTAGTGGCTTGTTTTGAACAAAATGCTGCAAATCACAGCGTCCGATTGCGGTCAAACTTAGCACACACATTCACACTATGTTGAGGAGCAAATGCCACCCTTTTAACATTGACCTGTTATAGCGCCACCAGCAGGTCTAACTTAGCAGAACAAATTTTTTGAACAAAATGCCTGAAATCATGAATGCAGTGTCCGATTGCCGTGCAAGGCCTAAGAAGAAATGGCACCCTTTTCACATTGGCCTATTATAGCGCCACCAGGAGGCCACAATAACTTACCTGACCTGGCGGAGACCTGTGCTCCGAGGAGCACTTTTTCTAGTCTCTCTCTCTTTCTGTCTCTTTCTACATGTCAGTGCAATGCAAACTATGATAATATGGACAATATGCACACACACACACACACACACACACACACACACACACACACACACACACACACACACACACACACACACACACACACACACACACAATAATATAACCTAAAAAGTTTAGTTCACTTACGCTGAACATCTAGATGGTATGGTGATGATCTCTGTGATCCATGTTTGTTTGTCCCCTGACAGATGTACTGTCCAGAGTCTGCAGGGGACAGATTGTCCTTCACCAGCTGAGGACCAGTTGAGATAGATATGTTGTCTCTGTACCAGGTGTAGATGTCTACTGGTGGGTTGGCATCACTGCTGCAGGTCAGAGTCGCTTTGCTGCCCTCAACAACTTCTCCTGGTGGATCCATTGTTACCAAGGTTATTTCTGGGGGGTCTAGGGAGGAATAAAGATTTATGTATTCAATAACACTATTTACTGAGTGTACAGTAAATAAGCGTCATCATCAGGGCTGCCAACTTTCAGAAATTTCTAAGAGTGAGACTTTAACTGTCATAATGCGTTCGGCCGCCGGCCGAAGGCCGGTGGCGAAAAAACATTTTGGGGGCCCAAAATTTAAAAAGGGCCCTTTTTAACGCTGATTTAGAGGAATTTAACATTAAGACTGATGTCTTCATCCCCATGCCAGCTGCTCTCCCTGTCGGCCCCCTCATGCTTATATAGTGTTAATAATTGCATTTATTCATTAATTCTGATGAAAAACACGACTACATTATGCTATTGTTAGTCACATTTATTCAACATTGGGTTTGGACACAGGTTTCACTTAGAGCAAAGGTATTATAATATGTTACTCTCTACCTCCCCCTACAGGCTGGTATTATAATATGTGACTCTCTACCTCCCCTTACAGGCTGGTATTATAATATGTTACTCTCTACCTCCCCCTACAGGCTGGTATTATAATATGTTACTCTCTACCTCCCCCTACAGGCTGGTATTATAATATGTTACTCTCTACCTCCCCCTACAGGCTGGTATTATAATATGTTACTCTCTACCTCCCCCTACAGACTGGTATTATAATATGTTACTCTCTACCTCCCCCTACAGGCTGGTATTATAATTTGTTACTCTCTACCTCCCCCTACAGGCTGGTATTATAATATGTTACTCTCTACCTCCCCCTACAGGCTGGTATTATAATATGTTACTCTCTACCTCCCTCTACAGGCTGGTATTATAATATGTTACTCTCTACCTCCCCCTACAGACTGGTATTATACTATGTTACTCTCTAACTCCCCCTACAGGCTGGTATTATAATATGTTACTCTCTACCTCCCTCTACAGGCTGGTATTATAATATGTTACTCTCTACCTCCCCCTACAGACTGGTATTATACTATGTTACTCTCTACCTCCCCCTACAGGCTGGTATTATAATATGTTACTCTCTACCTCCCCCTACAGGCTGGTATTATAATATGTTACTCTCTACCTCCCCCTACAGGCTGGTATTATAATATGTTACTCTCTACCTCCCTCTAAAGGCTGGTATTATAATATGTTACTCTCTACCTCCCCCTACAGACTGGTATTATACTATGTTACTCTCTACCTCCCCCTACAGGCTGGTATTATAATATGTTACTCTCTACCTCCCCCTACAGGCTGGTATTTTAATATGTTACTCTCTACCTCCCCCTACAGGCTGGTATAATAATATGTTACTCTCTACCTCCCCCTACAGGCTGGTATTATAATATGTTACTCTCTACCTCCCCCTACAGGCTGGTATTATAATGTGACTCTTTACCTCCCCCTACAGGCTGGTAGACAGGCTGGTATTATAATGTGACTCTCTACCTCCCCCTACAGGCTGGTATTATAATGTTACACTCTACCTCCCCTTACAGGCTGGTATTATAATGTTACTCTCTACCTCCCCCTACAGGCTGGTATTATAATTGTACTCTCTACCTCCCCTTACAGGCTGGTATTATAATATGTTACTCTCTACCTCCCCCTACAGGCTGGTATTATAATGTGACTCTCTACCTCCCCCTACAGGCTGGTAGGGCCTGTAATAAAGGCCAATCAAAAAGAAGGCCATCAAATAAAACGATGATTTTTTTAAGTCCACGGAAATAATGAATTTAAAGGTAGGGTAAGTGATTTGCAATTATTAAAATAATTGCAAAATGGGTCTATGTTCTTATAGTGCTCGTTACTATAGAGTGTCCTGTCCATATAAGGAGTCTCCATGTCTCTCCAGCTCTTTATAAAACAGAAAATGCATTTTCGTTTCAGTTTCAGTTTCATTTCCAATTTTATCCAATCAGGTTAAAGAAATCAATCAGGATATAGATTAAACAAGTGAATTTGGAAGTGATGACACTAAGAAATGAGCAGACCAAATTAGAACTGGAACACTATAAAAAATAAAGCTTAAAAAGGGGTACTTTCTCCTGATTGGCTGAGATTTTGAGACCTACCAGTAAATGTATTTTCTGTTTATTAAAGAGCTAGAGAGACGGGGAGACTCCTGTTACTGAACAAACACTCTGTAGCAATGATTACTATCAGAATATAGTCCTTAAACCTTTAAAAAAAATACTTTTTGTTTTAACCCAAAAATATCACTTACCCTACCTTTAACTTGAAGGTTAAGGATGATTTAATTGTAATATAGTACAAGAATAGTGTAACTACTGTATCTGTAAAATATAACCCATTTATTTCATAAAATTATGTATTGGGTTATAGCCTATTTGTCTCAATATTTGTCACATTCAGCCCTGGACTTCACTGACTGTAGGGGTCACATTAATCACATTAGAATCACAGATTAGAGATTTTATGTATTTTCCCCTATTTTCTGTATTTTTCACTATTTAAAATATATAGTATTTCTTAATTTTTTATAATTATAGCTCGTAGATTGGCTTTTTTCACCATTTGAAATTGTTTTAAAATAAAAGGTAAACAGTTTTCCCAACCGACAGAGAGTCAGAGACAATATTTTGCCTATATATGGTTCTGTATTAGTGTATGAGTCAGTTTTAGCAGATTTCATTCTAACTAGCCCATACCCGGTCGACCCAAGACGGACACCAAGACGGACGGACAGACAGAGGTTACTCCAATTATATAGTAGGATTAGGAGGATTAGGATTATAGGATTAGGATTATATAGTAGGATTGGCTACTGTAGACTGCCTATCAATTTCATGGGCCTGGGTAGGGCCACCTGGCCTGGCGGATATCTGCCCTGTTGCGCAGCAGCACGTCAGCAAGTGAAGGAAATGAATAAATACAAATAAACATAATGTTTTGATGGATAAATGCAAATGATTAAATCATATATATATCTTCGCTGTCAGGCCGAAACCTTGTATTTCCATATTTCAACTTTATGTTTTTTCATAAATGAATGCCTTACTTCAGCGGTTCTCAAACTGGGGTCCGGGGACCCCCAGGGGTCCTTGAGGAGTTACATGACTTTAACTATGAGAGTGTTCCATTTGTACACTCTCAGAGTTAGGATTTCTTAGTATAGATTGGGGTCCCAGAGATAGCAAAGAGGTATCAAATGGGGGTCCGTGGCCTAATGCTTATTAAACTGGGGGTCCATGAAATTAAAAAGTATGAGAACCACTGCCCTACTTCATCATACAAGAGTGTCACACTATAAGAGTACAAATAGCCGATCTACAAACTCCCAACATGCCGAGATATGATGTGTTGTGAGCTTGTAGATCAGCTATTTTCACAAATTACAATTTCCTATAGTATTGTTTGTTGATTACTTTTCATGCGGTAATGCTATTTTATATTTCATTTCTTCCTTCTTTTTTTTGTATTAAAAAGGTCTTTTAAAAAAATGGTCACTTTACTGTCATCTGGGGACCCCCCCCAAACAAAAAAAATTACGTGGGGACCCCCCTGGGCCTTGTGGGTCCCGACACACAGGTTGAGAACCAGTGATTTGACTAACACTGCTAGTCACAGTTTGTTGTTAAACCCACCAGCAACATGTATGCTGCTCACCAGCAGCCTGTGTAACGTTTAAGTCTCATGTAGTCAGACCCACCATTTCATCAGAATAAAATGATTTGTAAAGATAATGTGTTTGTAAAAAGGAGGTGGTTAAGTTATCTACTGTTTGACCCGCTTCAGAATCAGTCACGGCATATTGAGGCGCTGACACAGACGCGTCGGTCGGCGTTTCACCTTGTATACTTTTTAATTTCTCCACCAAAGTGTTGTGCTTCCTTAAATCCTTCTCCTTGGCTAGAGAGACGCAATGACCCGCCTTAAGCTGCCTCTGATTGGTTTGTATTAGTGACAGCGTCATGTGAACCGTGGCTGCAGTCCATCCCATCGCGCAGCGCACCTCCCCAAATCTGGAAAAGTCGTCCTAAAACACCCTCGCCCCCGGTCTAATGCGGCGGCCACCGTCCGCGAAAAAAGGGTGGCAGTGTGTTTTAGGACGAGGCTTTCCACCCGGTTGCTCTTTTTTTTTTTTTTTTGCTGTGAGAGGGGGGAAAAGCGTGAGAAATGGCAAGTGTGGCGTGAGGCGTGAGAAGAGGTTAAATTGCGTGACTCTCACTCTCAAAGGGTGAGAGTTGGCAGCTCTGGTCATCATTCTTCACTATACTGAACAATAGCAATAATTCATGCTTTGAATAATGTGGTGTCTAACATTACACCAGTTTTGGTCAAATTTTGTTTATTATGATTCATTTTTATTTCATTTTCTCCGAACTTTGGTGTATTTTGTCGATCTAATTCAATTCAAGCGCATTTTTATCATATTTCCCTCTTTCTCTCTATTGTCTCGTTCTAGGTGCAATACAAACTATGATACTACTAGTCCATACCTGTCGGGGATATGAGCACCCAAAGTATGTGCAGTTTGGGTTATGCGCTGTGCACAGACAGTATATCAGGGATGGAAAGTGACTTTGTACCTGCAACGGTTCCAAAACACACATGCATGCGTCCTGTCGCCGCGTCGTGGACCCACAGCGGACACACACACAAACACGCTCATAAACAGTTCCAACACACACACACACACACACACACACACACACACATCGCGAACCCACAGCGAACACACACACACACACGCGCGCCCGCACGCCGATGGTATGTAGTAGTGGTTGGTATTTAATGACCTTAGTCATAAAGGCTTCCTCTAGGCTATGCTAGGGTGCAGGCTATCTCTAATACAGACACTTCATCAACAACAACAACATGTGGTGTATTAGCTGTCAGAGATGTAAATATGTCTGGGTTATCTTATCACAGAGATGGAACATAGATGAAATGACACAGAAATGTTTGTACATTCTCAATGTACAGATGCATGATATTTTGATATGTCCTTCGCTATGAGTTCAATATTCTATTGTGACGTGCTGTGTACATCCCTTTGTATGCATAGCAACCATTCAATGTGTGACAGTGTTTGAGTCACCTGTTCTGTGGTGCGCGCACGCACACACACACACACACACACACATACACACACACACACACACACACACGCGCACGCGCACACGCACACGCACACGCACACAGATAACATTTAATCCTAATTACATTAAATACTCACAGTGAACATCAACAGTGACTTCAGGTGAACTGGTTGTAGCGATGTTGTTCATTGCCTGACAGTAATATGTTCCACTGTCACTGGGTTTGATGTTAGAGATGGTCTCCAGTTTCTTCTCTGCCACTATAGTTCTGTCTGTGAAAATGATGTAACTATGGATTGGTGGATTTGATCCACTGCTGCTGCAGGTGAAAGTGACTGAGCTTCCTTTGACAACATCTCCTGGTGGACTTACTGCCAAAAGGACATTCTTGGGACCATCTGTTGGTAAAACATTTGTCACTTTAAAAGCTCTACATCATTAATGAACCATAGAATTTAATTTAATTTAATTGAAACTAGAAAAAGTGCTCCTCGGAGCACAGGTCTCCACCAGGTCAGGTAGGTTAGTGTGGGCCAGCAATGTTTGGACTTCGCCAATCAGGCTGGAATGTGAAACATCGAACGGATCCGTCTTGATCACTTGACCAAAGAGATAATTTGTAGCGATTTACGCGATTTTTGGACAACATTTGTAGGAGTAATATAAAGAAAATGGTTCTCAAAAATCTGCCTCCTGGTGGCGCTATAATAGGGCAATGTTGAAAGGGTGGTATTTGTCCCTCAACGTAATGCAAATATGCGTGCAAAGTTTTATTTCAATACTCCGCTCCGAGGTCTCACTATGGTAGAGCGCCCCCTAGCGTGAACACAGAAGCATTTTCTTGATACAATTTCAGACAAAGTCCATTTGGCTGGATTCTGATTCGCTCCCCTGACCTGGAGGTCCCGCCCTCCGTCTATATAGTCAGGGGGCGGATCTTCACTCGTTCCTTCATTATTGTTTTCGTCTGAATGCAGAACTCATTTCCTCAGTTTCGCCGAAGGTTTGATAGCTTAACTCATTCAGTGCCATGGACGTCTAAGACGTCCAATATATCATAAGCCCAGAGTGCCATGGACGTCTAAAATGTAAAAAAAAAAGTTATATATGAAAAATTAAGAAAAAAAAAAAAAAAAAAGATATCATGATTTGAAGATTTGCTGCTCCATTCACTTCTTGTTTAACTTATTACTTAAAAAGGCTGTATCTCGGCTCCTGTGTACTTTTTTCTTACAATGTATTTTTGGCCCTGGCACAGGGACAACACAGCCAGAAATAAGTCTGGCACACTACGTTTCAACAGTCCAGGATCGACTTCTGTGATCAGAGCAACGGTTCGCCTCTCTTTTTCACGTCCACTGTCCGCTGACCGACCCTCTGGGCAATTATATGCTAACTAGGAATTAACAATAACAATTATGATTTGAATAGTGTGGTGTCTAACAATACACCAGCTTTGGTCAAAAAATATATATACTGGATAACATAAATTATCTCAAAGCACTTATTTATCATCTTTCCCTCTTTCTTTCTCTCTCTCTCTCTCTCTCTCTCTCTCTCTCTCTCTCTGCCTCTTTCTACATGTCAGTGCAATGCAAACTATGATTATATATATAATATGGACAATATGTGAACTGCACACACACACACACACACACACACACACACACACACACACACACACACACACACACACACACACACACACACACACACACACACACACATACATTATAACCTAAAAAGTTTAGTTCACTTACGCTGAACATCTAGATGGTATGGTGATGATCTCTGTGATCCATGTTTGTTTGTCCCCTGACAGATGTACTGTCCAGAGTCTGCAGGAGACACATTGTCCTTCACCAGCTGAGGACCAGTGGAGATAGATATGTCATCTCTGTACCAGGTGTAGATGTCTACTGGTGGGTTGGCATCACTTCTGCAGGTCAGAGTCACTTTGCTGCCCTCAACAACTTCTCCTGGTGGATCCATTGTTACCGAGGTTATTTTTGGGTGGTCTAGGGAGGAATAAAGACTTATATATTCAAATAACAGTATTTACTGAGTTTACAGTATATAAGCGCCAGTATTCTTCACTATACTGAACAATAGCAATAATTCATGCTTCGAATAATGTTTCTAACATTACATCAGTTTTGTTCGAAATAATCAAACACTGTACAATCATATAAATCCTTCCCCACCTGTCCCACACTTGTCTTTTTTCATATTTGTTGATTATGATTTATTTTTATTTAATTTTCTCCAGAACTTTGGTGTATTTTGTGGATCTAATTAAATTCAAGCACATTTTTTATCATATTTCTCTCTCTATTGTCTCGTTCTAGGTGCAATACAAACTATGATACTATGGACAATACAAACTATGATACTACTACTCCATACCTGTCGGGGGATATGAGCACCCAAAGTATGTGCAGTGTGGGTTATGCACTGTGCACAGACAGTATATCAGGGATGGAAAGTCACTTTGTACTTGGTACCTGCAACAGTTCCAACACACACATGCGTGCGTCCTGTCACCGCGTCGTGGACCCACAGCGAACACACACACACACACACACCCGCTTATAAACAGTTCCAACCAGGGGCGTCACGCCCATTCACTGTGCGTACGACACGACACCCTCACTCTCACAGATCCGTGATTTCATACTTTTTGTCTGGCTGTTTTTCTTTTTTTCCCCGTTCCATAACATAAAGCTGCTGATTTCATCCCAATTGCGTGAAGTAGGCTACCTGGCTACTTCTATTTCCAGTAGTATTTCAAAAATAAAACGTGTGTTGAATTATAACATTGCAAGTATAGATTAAAATAACTCTTATTTTGAAATGTGATTTTTTTTAAAAATGGAAACAGCTTTCTGGGGGCTCCTTGACTAACGTGCGTCGAAGCGTCAAGCCTTTACGTTGACGTTCTCAAAAAGTAAACAACACCGGACCGACGTGGGACATCACATTATGGAATATAAAGACTTTGGGGTAAAAGTTAATATTTACCACCATGCTCTCTGAAACCAAGACAATGTGGGCCTATGGAACAAAAGTGTGTCCTCTGTCGTCATCTTTGTAGAAGGTGAGTAACTTAAGTAATTAATCTAATGCTGACGGAGGTGGAAAGTAACTAAGTACATGTATTCAAGTACCTACTGTACTTGAGTTTAATTTTAAGGTATTTTTTACTTGACTGGAGTATTCCAATTTGCAATAATTTTACTTCTATTCCAATACATCTCAGAGGCAAATATTATACTTTTACTCCACGACAATTATTTGAAAACTTTAGCAACTACTAGTTGCTTTGTAGATTTGAATTGTTATGACAAAACATACATAAACCACTTCAGCCCTATTTAAACTTTGGCTATTTGAAAATAGCCGATCTACAAGCTCACAAGTGATGCAACGCGTTGTGAGCTTGTACATCCCCATCTGAAAATGTTTTGTGCCAGGGACCCCCAGAAGAGAACATTTGTCTTACAAATTAAAAAGTATTAAAAAAAAATGTTCAAATACTGCACAAAAATAGCAGATGTACAAGCTTGCATCACGGGTGAACTGGTTTTAGAGTATTTGGTATTGTACAGTATGGTCAAATTGGACAATATAGCTCTGTTTTCATCATGTGTATCATGGGTGCAGCCATGGGTGGGCCTGGGTGGGCCTGGGTGGGCCGTGGCCCACCTACATAGAAAGCTGGCCCACCCAATCGATTTTGCAAAAAAATAATATATATATTTTAATTCATTTTAAATGTTTTGATAATAAATCGGTAAAATCAGGCAAAAATAAGAACTAAAATATAGCTGCAAGCAGCAATAAGCGAGTTCGAGGGATAAGGCAGAGGCAGGAAGAGGCAGGCAGAGAGAGAGAGAGAGAGAGAGAGTGAGAGAGTGAGAGAGAGAGAGAAGAGGTGAACATGCATTAATTAACAAAGTCATGATATTTGGAATGGTTAAATTGGGGTTTGAACCAGGGACCTACAGACTGGCAGGTAGACAGTGTACTGACTGAGCCATTGGATAGACAGAATTGGATTTCATGTGTGGTAAGTTATCATACAGCATGGATTGCTTATTATATATATACAAGCTCATAACGCGTCACATTGTAGATCGGCTGTATGTGGTTACTGTAGGTGTTGTATTAATAATTAAATCTGCAAAGTAACAATAACTAAAGCTGTCATATGCTGTAATTGTAGTAGAGTAGAAGTGACAAAAATGGAAAGTAAAGTAAAAGTACCTCAAAAATTGTACTGTGCATTGTACGCGTTTGTATTGGTACTTGAGTAAATGTACATAGTTACTTTTCAGCACCATTGAGGAGCCAATGACTATGTATCACCAGGTGCACTGATTGCTAGAGTGCAGAGGGACATGGGTTGATATTAATGGTCTTAACTCAAAATGTATATATCACACAGCTTAGATTTTTTTTATTAAATCCGACAGTGATGAAACAAGAAAGAATGACATAGATGTCATGGTGAACGAGCGTTGGCAGTGGCTGGATGTTTTTGGGATGCAGGTTTGTGAGGGCAGGCTGGTATGGCAGATGGTGGATTGTTGGTATGTGTGATGTGTGTAATTTGTGGTATGTATTGTTGATTGATTGTTGTGGTTGTTATCGGTTGTTAGAACATTTTTGGGAATGTATGCAAATGTGAGCAAATGAGGGTAGTTAGTTGAGTGAGTAGGAAATGGAAACAAGCTAAATGTGTGGAAGCTAAAGTGCAAGTAAGTGAAACAAAAGAAGAGTTGATTTAGATGAGTTGTGTGTAGATGGTTTTTATTGAAATAGCAGAGCAGTTACATTGTACAGGTGTTGTTGGCTCATGAAAGTAGCAGTACATTATTAGTTGCAAGATACATTTGTGTAAAAGCAATGGGAAGTACGGAAGTAAGACATGTTTAATTGTATACGCAGAATTCAGCAATGTAAAGGTGGTTGGGGTTCTGCAAGTTAGGGTAAAGGCTTTATTCTTGTTTTGTGAGTGTAATGGAAATGGGTTCATGGTCAGAGTAGTAGCAAGTGTGTATTTGGATGTTTGTGCAGGTGTATTGTGGAGTTAAACGTATGTATATTTGATCGAGGCATCTGCCGTCCATGTGTGTGGATGTAGGTGGTAGTATGGCTGGTTGGAAGCTGTGGTGTTGTAAGAGTTGCTTGAGTGGATGGTTTGGGTGTTGTCTTTGGCAGAAATTCTCCCATGAGAATGTGGGCTTTGGTGTGGTCGGCAAATTTATGTAAGAAATGTGTGTGAGTTTGTGTAGATCTACAGATGTTTGTGACAATTAAGTCATTAGATGAAATGGAGGTAATTTGGAAAGTGTCATGTGTGGTGTGTTTTAACAAGGCAAAGTCTGGTGGAAAGTATGTTGCGATGCCTTTTCCACAGCCTGCGTTATTGAAGTGTTGTTGTTTATGTTGTAGTGTGTAAGGGAGAGTTGATTGTGGAGTTGTTGGGAGCCAGGTTTCTTGTAACAAAATGAGCTGTGCAGACATGAGCTCATAATGGGATTTTATGTCTTGTATGTGGGCTGGGAGTGAGCGTACATTCAAGGACATTATTTGAATCATGGAAGGTGTGTTATGTTGTTGTTGGGTGATGTCAATGAGTTCGAGCCTGTTATGTTCTGTATGAGCAGAGGGCCATGGTTTAAATAGGTCTTTATTTTGTGGAAGTGATTCTAGTATGAATAGTTGTGAGATGCACTGTACGCGTGAGAGCATAACGTATGGCATTGACAGCTCTATTCTGTGCCAGTTTTCCCAGCCGCAACGCTACCCTTAACCTGATAATGGAGCTGCACCGCCCCAATAGGTTATTCTAGCACCTGCTCTACCCGTGACCATTATGCCGACACCGTTATTTGCGCATGGAGGTGTGCCCGTGGGCGTGTTGTTGCTATATCCCCCACATTGCAATTCTACAGACACACATGGGTACGGCTTGGGGAGGGGGGATAGTGGATTCTAGAAGCACCCGCTGGTTTATAAAATCACCCGTCAAGTGCACACAGACACTACAATGGCTTTGTGCGTTGGACCATGAGCCGTGTTGCCAGCCTTGGAGAGAAATAAGCAACCGCAGTCCGCAGGTCTATGAAAACAAAAAGAAGCAACTATAAGGCCACATGAGCACTTCAAACTACTAACTAGAGCTTTCATATCCCCTAAATATTTCAGCCCGGCTCGACTAATAATTGACAAATTAGACCCAGCCCAGCCCGTCAGTAATTTTTTTATAGAAGCCTTATTTCTCATTAAATCTTGGTAATTCGTTAAGAACAGGAGTCATTCTACCCTATTCCAACAGTCTATATTGTATTTAAAAAACAGCTTGGAGCAAATAGGGCTATATAAATATATACACAGCCCCATAACCATTTTAAAAATGATTATGGTTATTCTATGAAATATATGTTTCATAGAATAACCGTAATCATTTTTGCGATGGAGAAATCACATCCAATGTTACCTTCTAGGCTACTGCCGCTGCCTGTGCTGTCATTTGAAGAAATAATCCAACATTTACTTTGAGGTGAAAAAGACATGAAGAAAGCTCAATAGTCTGAAGATGTCATGTTATGGTTTAAACTTTAAAGGGGGCTCGATCTGCTGCTGCGTCATGACAAGACAGCTGAGTGATTTGACCTACTTTTGAGTTGCGCTGCCCTGTTGATTAATTATTTGGCATCAGCTGTGTAAGAAATGAATATATAACTATTTTAAATGGCTTTCATATACTCTTGGGGATCTGACTAATATGACAAGTTGCTTATTGTGAACACAATAGCCTACGCTACAAATTAATTAATATGTGAATTTATTTGGATGTAAAAAAAACGTAGACCCGGCTCAGCCGGTGCCGACGGGCCGGGTCGGGTCCCGTTGGGTTTGGGCTAAAATCTTAAGCACTTACATTTTTTATAAGATGATCGGATCATAGTGTGATTTTCATTTTGGCTGCTGTCTCATTAAACCCATGCTGCGGGTGAATATTATATTATAGCCTATATTATATATATTAGCCTGCTATATTATTATTATATTCCCAGCGTAAACGCTACGTTCATGACCCCCCAAAATAACCATATTTGAACTGGGGACCCCCCCATTTTGTTTGACTCGGTTCCACAGATAAATATTGTGAAAATAGCAGATCTACAAGCTCGCCAGGCGTTGGGTGCTCCATTGTGGTCTCGACCCACAGGTTGAGAACCACTGCATTAAAAGCTCCAAGCAAGTTACATGTCTAGTAGGCTATGTTGTTGACCACGTAATGTAATGTTTTTGGTTTAGTGATAGGCTACTCCGTGGCGCGCGCGCCTCATTGTATGCTGTCCAAAATAACAGATCTGTAAGCTGTCGACACGACATGACGCAGCGCCGTTGATAGCTTGTATGTCTGTTATTTTGGGTAGGTAGGCGACGCACATACGCATCGCAGCAATGTGTCTGGGTTTGAGAGGCTTTGATTGATGTAAACTTAAAGTTTAGCTCTGTTCGGGATTACTGAACAAA
This sequence comes from Gymnoscopelus braueri, assembly GCF_963280865.1. NCBI lineage: Eukaryota > Metazoa > Chordata > Actinopteri > Myctophiformes > Myctophidae > Gymnoscopelus > Gymnoscopelus braueri. Next base: position 2,214,851 of record NC_137611.1, read on the forward strand.
GGTGGATGATGAAAGATAACGGGGACAATATGGATGTAAGTTAACTTTAACTGCGTCACTTCAGAGGAAACTGGTGGTCCCTGGCACTAACCTCGTGGTTGGACATACAGTCAGTGGAAAAAGCATGCACATTTTTTACTTTAGTAAAAGTATCAATACTGCAATGTAGAAAATGTAAAATGACTATGTTATAAGTAAATGTCCGGCATAAAAAATGTGCTTGAGTAAAAGTACAAAAACATTGGTATCTAAATGTACTTAAAGTACCAAAACTAGAAAGTAGGCTACTCATTATGCAGAATATCCCATTTAGTCCTTGGGCCAAACCCCAAAATCTCACATATCGGTACCACCTGGGATGGCAAATTCTAGTTGGGATTTTTTTATTCCTATACATCCCTAGATATTATTTTTGTATGATAGACCTTCCTGAGGCCCAGCTAAATTGGGGTTATCAGCTGCTAAAGTTACCACCCCCCATTGAAAAATGGCATTTTAGACACATGTGCATATCTTGGTATTGGCTCACGTTCAGGACATATTACAATGTTTTATATTTTATGTTTGGTATCATTTTTAAGGGGACACTTTGAGCTTTCATTCAAGCCCTTTGGTGACTATGTATGATAAGTACAGTGGTCACTGGAGCTCTTCAAACCTTTAATAACCTTTTTTTTCTCACAATTTCCGCCTAAACCATATATTTTCTTTTAGTTCTGTGGCATCAAGAAACATCAGAGACTCAAAACACAACAACTGGAATACTGACATGACCCTAAGGATTCAGGAAATGTATAATTTACCCATAGTATTTCATTCTGAGGTGGTCATTTTCAGCCTTATCTTAAACAAGCACTTTTTATGAGAAATAGACCGGTCAATAGGCATATAAGAAAGAGTACCACTAAACCTCCCTAAACATTGATACAAAAGGGTTTTCAATTGATTCTGGTACCTTTAGGCATGCTTGAGAACATCCCAAATATCCAGGAAAATATACTTAGCAGAAAGGCATAATTTTCAAGATGGCATCCAAGATGGTTGCCAGGAGCTTAAAATGTCTATATCTCAATTACCATTCAACCTAGAAAGTTGATTTTGGTGTCGTAACCCTAGGTTTTGGATATCATCGCCCCCTGGCGATCACACAGAGCACACACTGGACTCCCGAATTCCAATTCCTATTGGATAGGGTCGTGTGATGCAAAACACCGGCGACCGGTGGGGGTATAAATACCATTGCGTCACATGGACTCGCCCTCTGAAACCTTCCACTCTGCACGCCACACTGCGCACAGAGGGGGTTAAAAACATAAGTACCTTACTTACGCTATTAATAAAACCTGTGTTACATACGTAACCTAGGGTTATTATAGCATAGCTTCGTAAGGTACTTACTATGGGACACATAAACGTCCCCCGGGGGAGCCCATGTTTAACCAACCCTACCCAAATGCTTGCCCAAGGCCGCAGGTCCTGCCCTCGGCAGGACCATGGCCCCCAGGCAACCCAGACCCTGTGGGTCAGGAAGCAAAAGGATTTATGGTAAGACCTTGACAGACATAAGTCCTGTCCCTAGTCACCAGCCCAGACAGACCCTGGTCTGACCGGCTCGCGACAGAGAAACCAAGGCCTCCTCCTCCCGGACCATGCCTAGCAGGTCCAGAGAGGGCTTGAGGGGCCAGCCAGGCAGAGAGAGAGAACATGCCCCCAGGCATGTCTTGCATTCCCTGGCCTGATCCAGCTGCTGCCCACAAGTAGGAAGAAACCACATGCCCTTAGGCATGTGTTCACCTAGCTTGAGCCAGCTCCTACACCCAGGATCGTGCGCGCCATCTCAGATGCCGCCACGTCCAGGCTGTAGAAAGATGCAAAGGTCAAAGGTGACGACCAGTCAGCGGCAGAGCATATCTCCTGCATTGACACCCCTTTGCAAAGGGCCCAAGATGCAGCTACACTCCGAGTAGAGTGGGCCCTCAGTCCCAACAGGACAGCGGCACCACTACTCACATATGCCAACCGAATCGCCTCCACGATCCATCTGGACAGAGTCGGTCTAGCCACCGCCTTCCTCTGACCCCGGCCAAAGGAGACGAAAAGCTGAGATGACTCACGATTGGCCGCCGTCCTCTGACAGTAGAGCCTTAAGGCCCTCACTGGACAGAGACAGTGCAACCGTCTGTCCTCCGCCGAAATGAACGGTGGAGGATGGAAGGCCCCCAGTTCTACTGGGGCCTGGGCAACCGCGCCGGTCTTAGACACAAACGTCAAGTTGGGTTTCAGCAAAACCCTCTTGCCGTCGTCTGAAAACCACATGCAGTCCTCGCTCACAGAGAGCGCTTGCATGTCACTGACGCGTTTCGCCGTGCAAAGGGCCACCAGAAGCACCGTCTTGAAACTCACGATCTTCAGATCTAACGTTTCAAGAGGCTCAAAGGGGGGCCGACACAGTGCGTCCAGCACCACAGTCAGGTCCCACTTAGGGAACAAAGGTCTGTTCACTGGCCTAGCACGCTTGGCGCCGGCCATAAACCGTCGCACCAGCGAGTGCTTGCCCACCGACTGGCCATCGAACCCATCGTGGCAGGCGGTGATGGCAGCCAGGTACACCTTGATGGTGGAGAAAGCCAAATCATGATCCAATCTGTCCTGCAGGTAGATCAGAATGCTTCTCACAGGGGCCTGAAAAGCCACCACCGGAGGTGATTGCTCCAGGCACCAGGTCTCAAACATATTCCACCTAACGTCGTACTGACTGTCTGGTAGAATCTGCCCTAGCCCCCTGTATAGTGGCCACCACTGCAGGGGGCAGGCCTTGCGAGTTTAGACTCGACCTTTCACGGGGTACACCCACAGATGCAGAGCCTGGGGGTTCTCGTGCCAAACCTCGTCCCCGCCTTGCCTCAGAAGGTCTCTGAGCAGGGGGAGAGGCCACGGCTCGTCGTAGAGGAGGGAAAAGATCTCCGTCCTCCACGTGCCCCATGCTGGTGCTACCAGCAGAACCATCCCACCCCGGGTCCTGATCCTCTCCAACGTTGGACGGATCAGACCCAGGGGTGGAAAGGCAAAAAGTAGACCGCTCGGCCACTCGAGCTCTGGGAGGAGTCCCACAACCCCCGGGCTGAGTAGCCTTCGTGGACAGCCCCCCAACCTGAGAGGCTGGCGTCCGTGGTTATCACCTTCCAGGACACTACAGCGCCTATCTTGACCCCTTCGGACAAGAAGGTCGCCTGTGTCCACGGTTGGAGTGACAAAACACAGCGTGGTGACACTACCACTTTCCGAGAGCCCATGGAGTGCGGTATCCTCAGAGACCACATCCATCTCTGGAAAGGTCTCATGTAGAATCTGCCCAGCTGGATCAGGTGTATGGCCGAGGCCATGAGACCCGCAGCTTGCATGCATGTCCTGTACGTGACTTTGCGCCCTAGGCGCATGGAGCGCACACATGCCAAGAAGCTCGTTATCCTGTCCTGGGACAGGCGCGCCATCATCGTGGTGGAATCCAAGGATATCCCCACGAAGGTGGCTTGTTGGGATGGAATCAAAACGCTCTTCTGAGCGTTGATTGTGAACCCCAGGGACTGCAGGTGCGCAATGGCCATCTCCGTGTGCCGCGCTACCTCTTCCCTCGACTCCGCTGCCAGCAGCCAATCGTCTATGTACGTCGCCAGACGCAGACCCTGCTGACGCAGCGGAGCTATCGCCGCCTCTGTGCATTTCACGAACACCCGGGGGCTCAGTGACATGCCAAAGGGGAGCACCGTGTACTCGTACACTTTGCCTTCATAGCCGAAGCGCAGGAACTTGCGGTGCGGTGGATAGATTGGGACGTGAAAATAGGCATCCTTGAGGTCTATACTCGTCCACCAATCTCCATGACGTATCGTTTGCAACAACGTCGCCGTTGTGAGCATTCGAAAGTTGAAGACCTTCAGAAATCTGTTCAAACCCTTGAGGTTCAGAATAGGTCTTACGGATTGTGGATTTGGATTGTTCTTACCAGTCAGCTGTGACAGCTGTCCCCTTCAGCTTTGATTCCTGAAAAAACTGCTCCACCACCAAATAATAGGCCACACCCACTTCATCAACTACTTTAATTGGACACAGGTTTGTTTAATTTATTAAAAAAAGGAGCAGTGTGATGTCCAAAAAATGTGTTATATAACTTTTAATATGTTGTTGGCTATGAATGAAAATCCGCCTATAGAGAAAAATAACAAAATGTCAAAAAATATAAAAAGCTGCTCCAATGGAAAGGCTATCATATTTTTATTTACTTATATTGGCCCAAAAAACAATTTAGTATAGGTATGGTTTTGCCGACTTAGTGGTACCGATATCTGGTCTGGCCCAAGGACTAATTGCACAAGTTGTCAAATGTGTGACATCTTTTGAAAATAGCAGATCTACAAGATCTGTGAGCTTGTAGATCGGCTATTTTCGAATGGACGAAATGTTTATAGGGGTGAAGTGGTTAATGTAAGTTTTGTAATAATAATCGAAATCTACAAAGTAATACTGAAGTTGTCAAATAAAAAAAGGTAGGCCTACTGCCACATAACACTACAGGCCTTCACATAATGAACATAGGCCTACTGTAGTGTGCACATAACACTATAAATAGCAAGGTTAACATTAGCCTAGTACTGTAGTAGTTCAGATGACACCTTGTCAAAACAACTATACAGGAAAAAAGCAACATCACTGTGGGTGGAAACACGATCGCATCGTCCGTCACCAGCGTCATGGCCGAACTTCAACCTGTTTTTTGCACTTTCTCCATTACAACCAGAGATGGGAAAAGTACTGACATTCTGTACTCGAGTAGAAGTACAATTACTTGTGTAAAAAACGACTTTGGTAAAAGTAGAAGTACTCATTCAAATAATTACTCGAGTAAAAGTAAAAAAGTACAGGCTCTGAAATTTACTTTATGAGTAAAAGTAAAAGTATTTTTACCGGATATTTCTGTGCAAAGCCAATTTGTACCCCAAGGTTATTAAACTTAAAAGATCCCCAGCAAACACACGTCTTAAAACTGTCCCAGGATTGGTTTCCAAACTGTGATGTGACGAATCATACAAGTAGTCGACCCAACTCTTGAAATCAATAAGTGGTTCTCAACCTGGAAAATATTTGCTTCTCCAAGTAGGCTACCACCATTATAACTGATGTAACTGATGTTACAGTAGCGTAGTCCTACCCCATCCTATTCAGCTATACTACAGGATACAGATAGGTGGGCACTAGGGACATCTGGGCACCTCGATGTAAAATTAGGTCCAAAATGTTAAAAAAAATAATATTTGAAAAATGGTCTAAAGTAAAGTATACATGATGTGAACATGCACGGTACATCATTATCAGACTTAATTTATCATTCAACTTCTAGTTTATGCGCCAAAATGACTAGATATACAGGTTTTGTAGGAATTTGTAGCAATTGTAGAAATATTAGACCTTAATTGTCGAATGTTTATGCATGTTCTAATCATATAGACTTTACTTTAGACCAGGGGTCTTCAACAGGGGGTCCGGGACCCCTAGGGGCTCCTCAGAGCTACTATAGGGGGTCCGGCAAATATTTGTGTGATAGAATGTATTTTTTTTACATTAACCACTTGAACCCTATTGCATCCCTGTTCTCAGGGGAACATTAGCCGAAAATAGCCGATCTACAAGCTCACAACGCCTCGCGCTGCAAGGCGTTGTGAGCTTGTAGATCGGCTATTTTCGGCAAAGAGGTTTGGTGTAGGGGGGAAAAGGAGCAAATCAAGTACTATGTAGCCTATTGAAGGTTTTAAGTGGTCAAATGTCTGAATTTTTTTTTTTTTTTAAACATTAATTTACACAACACTGATGACAGCCTAAGCTATTCTCTGAAATCTATGAAAATGTTTAATCTGCAACACAATTTTATACAATATGTAGTAGGGGTCCCTGCTTCATCTCTCTCAGCTAAGGGGTCCCTGCTTCATCTCTCTCTCAGCTAAGGGGTCCCTGCTTCATCTGTCTCAGCTAAGGGGTCCCTGCTTCATCTCTCTCTCAGCTAAGGGGTTCCTGCTTCATCTGTCTCAGCTAAGGGGTTCCTGCTTCATCTGTCTCAGCTAAGGGGTTCCTGCTTCATCTGTCTCAGCTAAGGGGTCCCTGCTTCATCTCTCTCTCAGCTAAGGGGTCCCTGCTTCATCTCTCTCTCAGCTAAGGGGTCCCTGCTTCATCTCTCTCTCTGCTTCATCTCTCTCTCAGCTAAGGGGTCCCTGCTTCATCTCTCTCTCAGCTAAGGGGTTCCTGCTTCATTTCTCTCTCAGCGAAGGAGTCCTTGGCCTGAAAAACTTTGAAGACCCCTGCTTTATAGACCATTTCCCCCCAATTATTTTTTTTACAGTTTGAACAAAATATTGTACATTGAGGTGCCCAGATGTCTGTAGTGCCCACCTATCCTGTTACCATACAGACAGACAGACAGACAGACAGACAGACAGACAGACAGACACAGCAAGAGATGGCATTAACAACTGTACTGTACTTCATTCAAACACAGCAAGTGAGCCCACTAGACAAGCCTACTTCGAAGTAAACGCACACGCGTGCTCGCGAACGCGCACGCGCACACACACACACACACACACACACACCAGGCTGACATTATGCCGCTCGCTCGCACGTTATGTGCTTGATTTGTCGGTCTATCTGCACTTTGTGTTTGGTTGTTGTAGATGAACTCACCTAATGATGCTGCAGAGGTTGAAAGAGTTTGACAAACTTCAAGCCTTGTTACAACTATGACCGTCTTGATCCAAGGCTACCGCACTTCCACAGTACAACAATGTTTAAGTCAGAGGAGCATGGTTTGGCCAAAACCTGCGATTAATCCACGTGTTGTTGTTTATATTCGTCTCACCCGGTACGCACGCACGCGCACACGCACACGCACACACAAACACACAGGTCTCAGACGCGATCAGACCGACGGTCATAACAGCTCGTGATCAACAGAAACTAACTTCCCCTAAGGACTTCAAAATAAGAGCCACTGGTAATGATTGATTAACTTAGTTTTATTTTGGTGTCTACTTACAAGAAGTATATAGCCATTTGTAGTAACGTGACACACAGAGCTATAAATAATAACTCTTGCGCTTATTTTCGTTTGATCTGCGCGCAACATTACAACTAAAGTAACGAGCCTGTTTTGAAAATGTACTGAGTAGAAAGTACTAGTACTTGTGTTAAAATGTAACGGATAAAAGTAAAAAGTAGTTCGAAAAATAAATACTGAGTAAAGTACAGATACTCCAAAAAAGTACTTCGTTACAGTAACGAAGTACTTGTACTTCGTTACTTCCCATCTCTGATTACAACCCGTACATCTACATAAACGTTCAGGTTTCAAATATAAAGTGCGTACCCCATGGCCATGGATGTTACAATTATATACGGGCCGTCAGAAGTACCCGTGTCTTCCTTATTGTTCAATGAAAAGCATTCTAATTCGATCAATGGCCTCTTTCTCCGAATTTTCTCCATGCTTTCAACTAAGCGACCCTAGTGGTTGGGAGGTGTATTGCACTCTGATACAATGTAACTGTATGAGGAAATGGCCGTCGATCGGATTAAAATGCTTTTTATTGAACAACACGGAATAAACGGATACTGTTGAGGAACCGTTACATCATTATAACGTCCGTGGCCACGAGGTAAGTACTTTATATTTGAAATCTGAACGTTTATGTAGATGTAGGGCCGTAAATGGAGAAAGTGGAAACACCAGGTTGAAGTTCATCAATGACGGTCGTGACAGACGATTGTTTTAAGATCAGTAGTATATCCATTGTCAGACAAACCAAAATACGAAAATATCTCTGGCAAACACAATAACGCACGCTGCGCACGCACGCACGCACGCACACGCACACACACACACACACACACACACACACACACACACACAGACACACACACACACACACACACACACACACACACACTCGCTCGCGCGCCACGAGGGAGGCGGCATGTTGTGGAACCCTGTGTGGAACCTCATCCAGGAGTATAACAGGAGGATAGATTCCATAGCCCGAAGGGACAGTCATGTGTTTGATTGGTTGTTGTTGGTTGTCAGGGCAATATCACAACCAATCGGTGGATGGACATTTAATGAGGACGCGTTTCAGACCCTTTTTTAGCAAACCCGCCCCCCTTTTCCAACCAGACTTACCCAACCCCGCCCCTTTTTCACCGACGCCCCGCCTCTCTTTAAATAGCTTCAGAGGTTAACTCCCCGTTTTGGCCATTTGCCTGTTATCTGTGTTGGAACAGAGCTATCGCTCGTTCAAAAAATCTGTAGTGTAAAAGTTGCACGTTCAATGTGAATGTATATTGTTTTTTGTGTCCTGGTAGATCAGTTGGAAAAGCTCTTGACTCTCAACCGCAAGGTCATGGAATCGAGTTCTGGCAAAAGCAACAAAGCATATGAGTAATCTGGTTCCCTGTTGTATAGAGCACTGTTACAGGTATAGGCTCATGTGTTTGTTAATGTTGCTACCCTTTAAATGGCCATGGCCAATAACGTGGCATTGGGTGCTTAAAGTTAAATATTTGAAAAACTATTATTTCAAAGAAAAAGCCACCAGGCCACTAATGAGTTGTGACAGGTGTGATTGGTGATGAGTGAGAGCAGGTGAGAGGGGTGGATACAATCCATGGGAATAGGGGGAAGGTTGCTGACTAGATGACTCTTTTCTACACCCACCCTCACTAACCTTAACCTCAGTAAAACAACGACCTAACCTCAAGAAACACTATTTGTAAAACTAAGAATTCCAAATGATGATCACCTCAACACATTGTTGGGGACAGGGATCGAACCAGCGACCTATGGATTCACAGGCTGCCTCTCTTCTCATTGAGCTAGAGACATGGCCTCCCTGATGGTGTCTGTTGATATCTATACGTTTTTGCGTCCGTTATGAACCAAGCCTCTGTTTCGCTAACTACTCTAGATCACTGGTTCACAAAACATTTACCAATAAAGTTTGTTTTTGTCTCCTCGGAATGGAAACTAGTGAAAATAGTCGATCTACAAGCTCACAACGCGTTGCTATCTGAAAAGTTGTGAGATTGTAGATCGTCTATTTTCACAGGAAAGTATGTCATACATAAAAAACAACTACTCTCAAAAAAGCATTTCATGTTATTTAAAAAAAAAAATCTGAATTAACAGGGTCATGTTTTGTACAATGCAATTTAAATGTAAACTGTAATGAGTGGGGTTTGAACCGGGGACCTTCGGAACATGAGGCTAACACTTTACTGATCGAGCTATTCAATCCACAACCTTGGTCAGTGAAAAAGGACAATCCAACTAAACAAAACAAAAGGGGGAATGAAGTACGTCATAATTGAAAATAACTACTCTCAAATAAGCGTTTCATGTTACATTTAACAATTGCACATTTATTCATTGATACAGTCATGTTGTGTGCAATACAATTGAGATGCAGTCTGCATGAGGTGGGACTTGAACCGGCAACCCTGTGGTTGCAAGGCATATGGTTTACCAATCAGCCATTGGACCAACAGACCTGAACTGGTGGAAAAGGAGACACAGTTTCATGCAAATTGCTCAGAAATCCTGGGTTTAAATGTTTTTCAAACTGCTCAATATGGTGGAAAATCTAAGGGCGGAGCTTACTGGTCAAAGTGATAAATGTGTTCCTCATGAGTCAAGGCACATGTGTAAGCAAGTTTGACGGCTGTCGGCCAAATGAGGCATGACTTTTGCCTGTTTAAAGTTCGCATTTAAAAAAAATTGCTATAGCTTCCCCCTTTGACCAATTGGAGATTGGTTTCAGTGATACTTGGAATGACCCTCTACATTACTGCAAAGTTTCAAACAAATGTGAGTCTGCATGTATGTGTTAGGGGCAAATGAATAATTGTCATAAAACTACAATATTCATTGGCTCATAAAAGCTTAACGTTTTCACTCCCATAAATCTGTTGGTATAGGTCCAAAGTTCATGTGTAAAACGTTTCGTGCAGATGGCTCAAAAATCCCAGGAGGAGTTTGATTTTAACTGCTTTTCATATAATTCAAAATGGTGGGAGATCTAAAGGTCAGAGGTCAAAAGTCAGAACACGAAAGTTGTCGGGCATGAAGAGACGCATATGTTTATTGAAGTTTCATGGCTGTAGGTCAAACAGGGCATGAGTTGTACCTGTTCAAAGTTGGCACTTTCAATTGAGTGCTATAGCGCCACCCTTTGACGAAAGAGTGTGATAATAATGTCTTGATCGTTTTTTTTTCGTAAAAAGCGTATGCACGGTTAAGCCAGAACTTCCAAAAACAAGTGTTTTTCAGACTGCTCAAAATTGCGGAAAATCTAAGGGCGGAGCTTACTGGTCAAAGTGATGCATGTGTTTTTTGTCGTTCGAGTCGTGAGGCACTCACTATGGGAAACAGTGTTCGCAGATGCACTAGGCTACATGCTTATAAAAACTGAAAACAACTTAAAAACAACTCAAATCTTCAATTTCCAGCCTTCACGAGAAAAAACAGCTATAACCCTAAAAGCGGAGATTAGGATCAATCGCCCACAGGTTTTTTCTCGCTTCAAAATCAACTTTACAACTTATTTTCTGCCTCGTGGTGAGTTGGCTACTAGCCACTTTAGCTGCTACCCAGCTCAACTAGCCGCTTAGCTGCTAACTAGCTTAGCTGTTTGGCTACAGCCACAGCTCTTAGCACCCCTCCCTAAGCTAACTCCCCGCATAGAGCCGTTAGCTTAGCACCTTCACCACACGATGGCCTCCTCCAAAGGCGTCCCTTTCTACGAGGGCCCTCTGCCACCGAGACAGTAAGGACTCCCAGACTGCTCGGCCACCATCGCCGGAGATGACCCACATAACATCTGTATCGCCTGCCTCGGTGTAGCCCATGCGTTCAACGCGCTCTCCGAACCCGTCTCCTTCTGTGGAGCCTGTTCGCGCTACTCAGAGAGATTCCTGCGGGCACGATACGGCCAGGCCAAGGCCTGCACAGGTAATGCTAGCGGCGCTAGCGGAGCTCGTCTGGCGCCGCAGCGACACTCCAGCCTCCCCACCCCAACCCCAGCTGCCACGAGCGGTGGCCCTCAACGCTCGCGGCACCACGCTGGAACCCCACTACCACCACCTCCCGCCTTGGGCCCTGTGGAGAGCGGAGCTAGCCTCCCACAGGGCCGCGGTAAACAACGGCCGGCCACCGTCGCTATGGGTGCCGGCCCTCAGCCCCCACAGCACCAGGGTAGCCAGGCCCTCTCTCCCTCCTCCCCCCCGACCCAGTCGTTCCTCTCCAGCGGCAGCTACGGACAGGAGGAGGACCACTTCTCGATGGAGGACGATGAGGAGGAAGAGGAGTACGAGGAGGGCGAGTACGATGAGGACTACGACGAGGAGGAGCTCCCGTGCCATCAGGGCTCCTCGGACGTTGCTATGCTCAGCCCGGTGCAGGGAGACGACGGACGGGGGGGAGGGGGGTGTCCACCAACACCCCCCTCCCCCCCTCCTCTCTCCCTGCTCAACTTGTTCTCCAGGCTCATGCGGACGACGCAGATGAGGCCCCGAGCGTCCCCAAGCTGTCTGTCTCCACTGCCTTCGAACGAGCGGTGACCAGATGCGGCCAGCAGCTCCAGGTGGAAGAACCACAGGCCTCCTCCGCAGCAGCGACACCCTCCTTCCCGGCCATGACTGCCCCGGAGCCTCGCCGCCCGCGGATAAGGAAGCTCCCAGTGGCCACGGGGTTCAAGGAGAACCTCCAGGCATCCTGGAAGGGCCATGCTGACCCCGCAAAGCTGAAGTTCGACATCGACGTGGCAGGGGGAGCAGGACTGGGACTCAGTCTCCCCCCCATGGACCCCGTTTTGGCCATCAGTGTGGGGGTGATGAGTAGGGGGCGCGTCTCCCTCACTCCTAAGCCCACCTTCGCCAAACCAAAGGAGAAAGCTGCTTCAGCGACCGCAGAGAGATCTTATAAAGCGACAGCCCTCGTCGCCAAGACTCTCAATGCCAGCACTCTGTTACAGGGCTCCCTGAGCGTGCTGCTTCAGGGCCTGAAACCCGCCTTGGGCGAATACGCGGAGGAGATTGAGTTGGTGATGCAGCTCATCATCCAGCTGAATCTGCACACCACTAACTGTACCGGGAGGTCCATGGACCTCTGCGCCATGCAAGAGCGGACCAGATGGCTGGACCTCGTCGACTTCCCCACTAAAGCCGGCCAAGAGGCCAAAAAGCAGCTTCTAGCTCTCGACCTGGACCCGGAGAACCTTTTCAAGGACGGCGCCAAGTTCCTGAAGTCGTTCACAGAGGAGAGGAGGACGACCCACGAGGCCGCCACGGGAGTTTTCAAACCCCTCTCATCCTCCTCCTCCAACACCAGGTCCCGAGGGGAGAGATCAGCGGTGAGAGGACGCTCCTCCTCCCACCAAACCAGGTCAGGATGCCCCCAGAATGCACAGACACCGGCGACGTCCAGGGAGAGGTCCCACGAGGAGGTTGGCACTCGACCTCAGGCCTCACGCCCTCCCCCGCTGCCCGGGCTCCACGTCGCGACACCACCCGCTCCCGTCGCGGGCGGGGGAAGTGACACTTGCCCCTTTGTTCCTCCCAGTGTCCGGCAGGCATGGGAGGAGACACAACACTGCCGACCGCTCCACCCAGAGCTGCACGTCAGACTGGATGGACGCGGAACCCCCGGTTTTGACAGGGAAGAGACAGGGACCTTTTTTTGCATCTCGAGGACATGGACCACTCCTCCACGGCCAAACAGCAAAATATGTCGCACATTTCTGTGAGGTCTGTAATGCACTCCCCTGTATTTGTTCCAATAAATATGTTGCAAAGTACAAAACCTTATCTTATTCCAACCCTGTCTGTGGACCAGTGAGAACGGGAGCCACCTACATGGCGGTCCCCCGTTCTTGATGGTCCCCATATGAGCCCACAGTGCTCGGTAAATCCGGTCCTCGGTTTTCCGAACACTGCTGGGACAAACCTACCAAATGTATTTACACCAGTGCAGGTAATAAAACCAGTATCACCTCTGTCCGGCAGAGGGCGCCTTTGCACCTTGGCAAGAGGGTCACGCCGGTTTTGTCTCCCGTCCGGAGGAGGGCGCCAAAACACCACTGTGGTAAGAGGTTTTCACAAGATGGCCGCACGGAAGGTAGGCAAGATGGAGACACCCAGGTCAGACCGGATGTTGACATCAAGGAGGCAACGCGTGCGGGGTCGCGTGACTTCCTTGAATCTCCCAGTCATATAACGCCTATACTGTCTCTAGTGGGCGCCACGAGTGTGGCCCCACCAGATCGACCGACAACGTCACTAGTTTCCATGGTAACGACCGAACGGTTTGTGGGACGAATGACGCCGGCAGCCCCCCCCCCCCCCCAACCCTCTAGCTCGCTGTCTAACGCAGTGGAAAGCTTGCCACCCGTCTCCTTGGGTGCTGCACACCATACAGAAGGGTTACAAAATACAATTCTCCGCGAAACCTCCCATGTCGGACAAGGTATTTTTCTCCCATGCGATGGGCGGACCGGCGCTGACTTTGAGGGAGGAGGTTCTCTCTCTCCTAAGCAAGGGCGCTATCAGAGAATTATCTCCGGATCAGAAACGCCTGGGTTTCTACTCGAAATATTTTCTGGTGAAGAAAAAGGGGGGGGGGGGTGTACGACCCATCCTGGATCTAAGAGGTCTCAACAAGTTTCTAACGAAATTCAAGTTTCGCATGCTGACAACCGCGACGTTATTACGCACGGTGCGTCAGGGCGACTGGTGGACCAGCATATATTTGAAGGATGCGTATTTTCACATTCCGATCTACCCACCGCACAGGAAATTTCTGCGCTTCGGGTTCGAGGGACGGGTGTACAAGTACACGGTCCTCCCGTTTGGAATGTCCCTGAGCCCCCGTGTGTTCGTGAAGTGCACACAGGCTGCTATAGCTCCGCTGAGGAGACAGGGGTATACGTCTGTCGACTTACATCGACGACTGGCTCCTGGCCGGGGACTCCGGTCGGGAGGTGGCGAGACACGCGGAGATAGCTATCTCCCACCTGACGTCGCTGGGTTTCACCGTCAATTTTCAGAAAAGCGTACTGATTCCACGTCAACAAACCTCTTTCATAGGGACCTACCTAGGCAGACTCTTTATGAGACCTTTTCAGAGGTGGATGTGGGATCTCAACATCCCACCCACCATGGGGTCTCAACGGGTTCTGGTGTCTCCACGTTGCATGGATGCACTCAGACCGTGGTTACGCACACTTTTTCTGTCAGAGGGTATCAGTATAGGTGCTGTGATTTCACGGAAGGTCGTCACGACGGACGCCAGCCTGACAGGCTGGGGCGCCGTTAACGAGGGCCGTGTAGCCAGGGGGGTGTGGGACCCCAGTCTACAGTCGGCCCACATCAACTACCTGGAGCTGATGGCGGTGTTCCTCGCACTCAAACACTTCGAGGCGTGCATCAGCGGTTGCCATGTCCTGGTCAGGACGGACAACACTGCGACCATGTGCTACGTCAACAAGCAGGGAGGCTTACGCTCCCGAGTGCTGGACAACCTGGCCCGCGAGCTGACAATGTGGTGCCACTCGCGCCTGCTGTCGATCTGTGCGATCCATGTCCCAGGCCTTCAGAACAGCGGGCAGATCTGCTGTCCAGGGGCAGGTATTGGTACACGGATTGGTCAAGGTGTACCTGGGGGCCATCTCCACCTGCCACGAGGGTTTCGATGGCGGGACGGTTGGCAAGCACCCCCTGCTGCGACGGTTCATGGGCCAGGCCGACTAAGAGACCTTTGTTTCCGGCCTGGGATTTGGCGTTGGCGCTGAATGCACTTTGCCTTTCTCCCTTTGAGCCTCTCGAGGCTGCTAGCCTGAAAATGGTTAGCCTTAAGACGGCCCTGTCTACGGCTAAGAGAGTTAGTGACCTGCATGCACTCTCGGTGAGTTCGGAGTGCCTTAGGTTCTCTGGTGATGGCAGGAGGGTTCGTTTGAAGCCCAACCTGGCGTTTGTTACCTAGACTGGGGTGGTGGCACCGGCTCCGGTTGAATTGGTAGCTTTCCACCCAACTCCTTTCGCCTCGGCGGAGGATGAGCGGTTGCATTGTCTTTGACCAGTGAGGGCTTTGAGGCTCTACTGTCAGAAGACGGCGGCCAGCAGGTCGTCGACGCAGCTGTTTGTCTCCTATGGTCGCGGTGACCAGCGGAAGGCGGTCGCCAAGCCGACGCTTTCAAGGTGGATAGTTGAGGCTATAAGACTCGCCTATACTAGTAGTGGAACCCCAGTGCTTGTTGGACTGAGGGCTCACTCGACTAGGGGGGTGGCTGCATCCTGGGCCCTCTCTAGGGGGGCTTCGGTCCAGGAGATTTGACCGCTAACTGGTCGTCACCTTCGACCTTTGCAGCTTTTTACAGCCTGGACGTGGCGGCTTCCTCAGTGGCGCACGCAGTCCTGGGCGTGGCGGCCTCATCTACTTGAGGTGTTTTTCTCCTCCTGACGTGATCCTGGGGGCTAACGATCAGTTGGTCTCGGGAGCAGGGGGCCCTGTTACCTCGTTGTTAGGGTTAGTAGATGATAGACCTGGTTTGTCTATTAGCTGAATGAGGCAGACTACGGTCTGTCAGGACCTTCTTTTCTTATCCCTTTTGCCGCGCCCGGGCCCAGTGGGTCCGGGCGCCCCGGAGGTCGGGGCCCCGCCGTGTGCGGGCCTCGGGCCGGAGGGGGCGTGTGCGGCTCTTTCAGGGATTGAACGTTTTTAGCGCTTCCGGGGGGTTTATAGATCCCATAGTGAGTGCCTCACGACTCGAACGACAAAGAACTAGAGGTTACGTAGGTAACCCCGGTTCTTATAGTTCAGTAGTGAGGCACTCACCAAACACCCCTTTGTTTCGCTACTGCGAACAGAGGACCTGTGTTAAGAGGAAGTACTACGTCACGACTGGGCCTTATATGTCCTTCCGGAAGGGGAAGGGACGGCCGGTGACGTGACATACCCTCTTGATTGATTGATTGATTGAAATTTGTATTAGGCAAAAGAATGTAAAACAACACAGTTACATTTATAATGCTTTTGTCTAAAAGGTCCGGCCAAAAAAGTCCTTGCGGACTTGTTTCCGTTGGGGTCCTTGAGTTAATTTCATAGACATATATAGTAGCAACCAAACAGTTCAAAAATCAACATGAAATACAGATAATACAGAAAAAATACCACTATGTACAAAAAAAAGCATGAAAAACAAATATATGTACAAAAAAGGGGGGGGGGGGAGCATGGAAAAATAAAAATGATATACAAAAAAAGCATTAGGAAATACAATATATGTACAAAAAAGAGGAGGGGGGGGGGTCGTCTGTCTACAGGGAAACTGGTACTAGCTCCTCTTTCGGCCTCCAGAAAGATGAGTTTTTAGGGCTGTTTTGAATGAGCCCAGCGAACTGCATTTTTTGAGGGATGGGGTTAGACTATTCCATTCCTTGGTGGCTGTGCTATAGAAGGAGAATTTGCCCATGTTTGTTTTATGGGTGGGTGGTACCAGATTGTTGTTTACGCTCCCTCTAGTTTTGTGGCTGTGGGTGTCACTAACTTTTTCGAGGTATTTATACAGATATGCGGGTATAGGGGGCATTTCGGGCAAATCTGCATTTACAATTTTGAAGACCAGACCCATTTTTAGTTGTTTAACCCTGTCTTCCACCCTGAGCCAGCCTAGGCTGGCAAAGTGAGTGGGAGAGAGGTGGGTCAAGGGCCCCAGTCCGAGAAGTAGTCGGATCAGTTTGTTTTGGGAGGTTTGAAGCTTAGTCTTCAGTGACACTGAGGTGTTGGAGTACCAAGAGGAGCTAGCATAGTCAAAAAGGGGCTGAATCAGGGCCCCTGAGAGGGTCCTGAGGGCCTGAGGGTTGACAAAAGAGGAAACTCTGCCCATAAATCTGGTTCTCTGGTTTACTCCTTTGACCACCTTTGTTGCCATGCTTTCACCTGACAGGTATTTGTCAAGAATACATCCCAAATAGGTTATCTCTTCTTTGCTAGTGATGATTGTGTCATCGACTTTGACCTTGAAGTCATTTACCTTCATTTTACTGAGGGAATGTTTGGTCCCAAATAGGATGGATTCAGTTTTCCCAAGTTGTAGAGACAGTTTGTTATCGGTAAGCCAGGTACGGATTTTTGAGAGTTCAGAGCTGAGAGTGTGAGATACATGATTATATTGGGAATTGAGATGCATGATTATATTATTTGCTAAAGGTATACCCCCATATATTATTTATTATTCCATTTGATACATTATTGTATTTCATTTCATTTCATTAGGATGTTGTTTACATTATTCTGTGAACTGTGGTTAAAGCGTGGCACGTAAGATACATTTACTAAAGCTGTGAAACAGTCTATCATTCTGGGTATTGCATTTGGGACAGGCAATCTGTGGGCAGCTAAACACTCACTGTGCAAGGCACATGTTGGACAGCAGGGGTCCTGTGTTCAGATTAGGACCAGAGTTTGCAACGAGTGGAAGTGTTGCTCTAATGTGCCTTTGTCTGTATGTTTACAGGTGAGGAATGATGAGATAAAGTGTATAAAAGTGATAGTGAACATGTTAAATGAAGGTATAAACAGAGAAGAGTATCTGTGAAGCAAATGTGTGTGTGGAATGCACATTAGATGTCATTAGAAATGCTTACCTGTTATTATACCTACTGTGACCTGTAGTTGGGCTAAGAAGCTCATCTGTAGCCTGGAATGAATGAGATGTGAATGGTGTGTTGTGTGAAATGGTTTCATTATGGTTCTACAAACCAGAGTAATGTAATGCAGCTAATATATTTCGTTTTGGGGAACACAAGTATTATTTTTGTAATGTGAGAGTTATGCTAAGAGGATCTATTTTGTTTACAAGGGTAAAAACGTTATACTGTTGTTAATGTGACATTTGATGCATTTGATAATTGTGATTATTTTGACACAAGAAAGAAAGTCACTTTGTGATTTCTGTATACTGTTTACAAGTGAGAGTATGATGGCTATTTTATAGCGAAGAGGCACGTGTTACTCCGCCTTATCAACGAATCTATTGAGACTGTAATTGAAAAAGAAGAGTCAGATGTTGCAGAATTTCATCTAAATAAGCTGCTAAAACAAATAGAGGAGCTGAAGCAAGGACATCTATCAGATACGGACACAGAAGCTGTTGAACTTGCCAGTCTCCAAAAGGAATATGCAGGCCTTCAGTTGACTTTTCAGTCATCTACACAAGTCCTCAGTGAAGAAATAAAACGCCTGAGTGACAAAGTAGGGAAAAACAAAACAAGTCTGCCTACAGCTCAGCAAGATGTGAGGCAGCAGCCACCACTAAACAGACTGCCTGAAGTGACTATACGGAGAGAATTCAGGATTCATGGACAGATTGGGGAGAGGGGTCCAAAAGAAAAGCTCTCATTCACAAACCTGATGCATCAAATTGATATGGGCCTGAACAAGGGACACAGTGAAGATGAAATTACTGAAGCCGTAGTAAAAGCCATCAGCCCAGGCCTCAGCATCAGAGACATGCTGGAAATTAAAAGTGACCTCACTCTCCCCCAACTCAAAACAATACTCAAGGGACACTTCAAGGAGGAGAGTTCCACTGACCTGTACCACCGGCTGGTGAATATCACACAGGACAGCCGTGAATCCCCACAAAACTTTCTCTTCAGGGCAATGGAATTAAAAGAAAGACTACTGCTTGCTGCTAAGGAACCAGGAACAGATGAACTATACAGCCCAGATCTCATACACCGCCGATTCCTGAGGTCTGTCAGCACAGGGCTCATCAGTGACAATATCAAGTTTCAACTAAAGACTTTCCTTGATGATCTGACAGTAACCGACGAAATCCTCCTTGAAAAGATGAATGAAGCGGCCAGTGCTGATTTGGAACGACAGAATAAGCTGAAAAAGAATATAAGCAGTAAAATAACAAGAGTGCATGAGATGCAGACAGAAGTGGGAATTCATCAGCAGAGTCATGGCGGCGAAGATGCTCGGCCAGAGGTCCAAGATCACGCAGCTGCAGCAAAGAAGACCAAGGGGCGTCAAGTGGCAGCAGCAACGAGTCAACGGGACACTGAGCTGTATGAAGTGGTTAAACAACTAAAACAAGAAGTGGAGGAAATGAGAAAAAGCATGCACAACTCACCAGTGGGTCCCCGTGCACCTAGATGGAATACAAGAAGAGGATGTAAAGCCTGTCAAGACAATGGGGTGGGTGATCAATGTGAACACCGTTTCAAGTGTGGCAAATCAGGGCACATCTCGAGGGGCTGCAGAGGTCCACAGAGGCCACCGGGCAACCCTGATGAGGCAGCCATCTCAGGCCACACTGTCATGCCACTAAGTGCACCCTCCCCAAGCCAAAATGAACAGAGTGAAGATGTGCAAAAGCTACTGTGTGAACGGATCAGACAGCTAGAGAAGATGGAGTCATCTGAGCCAGAACCATGGGGGTCAGCAGAAGAGGAGGGCGCCACCTATGTGAGTCACCTTTCCACACAGCGCCATTCAAAGTTGCTGAGCCTCATTGGGAAGAAGTGTATGGTTGACTGTTCTTTTAATGGAGTGACAACACAAGCCATTTGGGACACCGGGTCACAGGTGAGCATGATAAGTGAGAAATGGAGAAGAAATCACCTACCACACACGACAGTACGCAGCATAGAAGAACTCCTAGAATCAGGCACAGTGCTGGGAAAGGCAGTGAACCAGACAGCCATACCTTTCGCAGGCTGGGTGGAAGTGAAGTTCCAGCTGAAATCAGGTGACACCTTAAACCCAGAACTTCATGTACCTGTGCTCATTGCCCGTGACCCAAGAGTACCAGCAGAGCCAATAATTGGCTACAATGTGATCGAAGAGCTAGTAAAGTGTGGAATGGAGAAACAGCCTGATGTCACCACCAAGGCGCTGAGTGAATCTTTCTCCTTTGACTGTAACAGAATAGAAGTGCTGACACAGCTACTCCAAACCAGTGACATAGACACTAAAGAAGGAGTGGTCAGAGTCGGACAACATCATGCAGTCATACCAGCTGGCAAGACAAAGGAAGTCAAGTGCTGTGTGCGAACAAGCCCCCTTTCCACTAAACAGGAAGTAGTATTCGAGCCTGATGTGAGTTCAAAATGGCCAGATGGTCTGAACATCACCGAAACCGTCATCAGTCTGCAGAGAGGAGCATGGTCCCGAGTCACCATCCCAGTGACAAACGACACCTGTTATGACATCACTCTCAACCCCCGCACAGTGTTGGGCCAGGTACAGAGGATCAAAGCCGTATATCCTGCAGATGCGAGACCAGTCGATGTGAAACAAAGTTCAGGGGATGTGCTGATGGAAAAGACTACGCTGACACAGACAGACGAGAAGAGAGGTGAAGTGGCTGTGGCGTACCAAGATGGAGGCGGGTGGGACCCCCCGGTGTCCGTCGACCACCTGTCACCAGAGAAGCAGAGGATGGTGAAACAACTGCTGAGAGAGGAGAGCAGTGCGTTTTCCAGTAATGATGGTGACGTGGGGAGCATCCCCTCCCTCAAACTCAAAATCAGACTGAACGACACCACCCCTGTCAAGCGCACCTACACATCAGTGCCCAAGCCATTACACAAAGAAGTCAAGGAGTATCTAGAGGACTTGTTGAACAGAGGATGGATAAAGAAATCTAGATCTCCATACTCCTCGCCCATCGTCTGTGTGCGTAAGAAGGATGGCAGCCTCCGTCTATGCTGTGATTATCGGGAGCTGAACCGGAAGTCCATCCCTGACCGCCACCCCATCCCTCGTGTGCAAGACATGCTGGATAGCTTAACTGGAAGTGCGTGGTTTTCTGTCCTCGATCAGGGGAAGGCATACCACCAGGGCTACCTAGACGAGAGCAGTCAACCACTCACAGCTTTTATTACACCCTGGGGTTTATATGAATGGGTGCGGATCCCCTTTGGACTGTCCTCAGCCCCAGCAGAATTCCAACGGAGCATGGAAGAATGCCTGGTGGGACTCAGGGATGAGTCATGTCAGCCGTACCTCGACGACAATCTTGTGCACAGTCGCACCTTCGATGACCACCTACAAGCTCTGAGGGCAGTCTTACAGCGCTACCAGCAACATGGAGTCAAGCTGACGCCGTGGAAGTGCGAAGTGTTCAAAGACAGCGTGAAGTATCTGGGCAAGATTGTGTCAAAAGAAGGCTACACAATGGACCCTACTGAGTTAGCACCAGTGCAAGCTCTGAAGGACAGGACACCTACAACTGTGGGAGACCTAAGAAAACTACTGGGATTCTTATCCTACTACAGGCAATACATTCCCAACTTCTCCCGCATTGCCAAGCCGCTGTATAGCCTGCTAGTGGTTGTGAGAACACCAGAAGGAAAGCCCATGGGGAAAGTAAAGAGCAAGAAAGGAGGACGGATGAAATCAGACCAGGCACCATCCAGTAAGTCCATCACCTGGACAGCAGAGCACCAAGAGGTCCTGTGTAGACTGATAGAGTTTCTCTTACATCCACCTATCATGGGCTACCCACAGTTCGAAGACCCATTCGTAATGCACTGTGATGCGTCACAAGAAGGACTGGGTGCTGTACTGTACCAGAGACAGAAAGGCAAGCTTGTTGTCATTGCATATGGCTCAAGAACCCTGACAGAGCCTGAGAAAAATTACCATCTCCACTCAGGAAAGCTTGAATTTTTGGCCATGAAATGGGCAATATGTGAACGGTTTAGAGAATATCTCTATTATGCACCATCTTTTGACGTCTACACAGATAACAATCCGTTGACGTATGTCCTGACAACAGCCAAGCTGAATGCAACGACACATCGCTGGGTGGCCGAGCTGGCCGACTTCAATTTCTGCATTCGCTATCGTCCAGGAAAGCTCAACGGAGATGCAGATGGCCTGTCAAGAATGCCACTAGACATGGATAAGTACATGCAAGAGTGCTCACAGGAGGTGCAGCCTGAAGTGATAAGCAGTGTCACACATGCAGTATCAATACAGGTCCAAGAGCAACAACCATGGATGTGCCCACTCACTATCGCCACAGCGTGTGCAGAGGAAGAGGATCAAGTGCCATCTCCGGTGACAGAGATCTCCCACAGAGAGATGAAAAAGGCACAAGAGGAAGACCCAGTCATAAAAAAAGTAAGAGAATGTGTCATGACAAAACAGTGGCCAAGTGTAAAGCGGCAAGAACATCAGGACGACGTGGCAGCACTAATGAGGGAGAAGAGCAGACTCTACATGGATGAAGATGGCATCCTGTTCAGAAAAACAGCCACACGATCTCAGCTAGTGCTACCCAGTAAGTTCTACCCACTGATATACAGAGAGCTGCATGAAGAAATGGGGCACCTTGGTGTTGAACGGACCCTGCATCTGGTCCGCAACCGCTTCTACTGGCCGCACATGCAACGAGACATTGAGCATTACATCACCAAGGTCTGCAGCTGCATAAAGAGTAAGCGACCCATTAGGCAAACCAGAGCACCGCTGAAGAGTATAGTTACTACGTATCCTTTTGAAATGGTGTCAATAGACTATCTCCATCTTGAGACATGCAAAGGAGGATACGAGTACATTTTAGTGGTCATGGACCACTATACTCGCTTTGCTCAAGCATATGCCTGTACCAACAAATCAGCAAAGACAGCTGCTGAGAAGATTTTCGGTGACTTTGTGCTCAAGTATGGTTTTATGGCCAAATTACACCACGACCAGGGAAAGGAGTTCCAGAACAAGCTGTTTGCCAACATGGAAGCATACTGTGGTATCCAAGGCTCACGCACCACACCGTATCACCCGCAAGGGAATGGTCAGGTGGAGCGATTTAAAAGAACATTGCTCTCCATGCTGCGAAACCTGACAGAAGATGCAAAAGCTGACTGGAAGAGCTCCCTGGCGAAGGTCGTTCATGCATATAACTGTACGCGCAGTGAAGCTACTGAATTGATTGCTATAGCGCCACCCTTTGGCCAATGGTTTTGAGTTTCGGGCCTATTGCCGAGTTTTGTAAAAAGTGACCACACGGTTAGGTCAGAAATGCAAAAACGGCGGAAGAAAAAGAAAGCCATGGAATGCAATAAGGCTTCGAGCCTTATAGGCCTCGAACCCTTAATAACATAACCCTAACCTAACCCAAACCCTAAAACCGAAATAAAGTTGCGAAAAACAGAAAAGAAAGTATCAAAATCCACACGCAAAATGAGAGTCCAGGACTTATTGTATCCAAAACCACTGTCATTTGGTATTTTACAGTATGGTCAAATTGGACAATATAGCTCTGTTTTCATCATGTGTATCATGGGTGCAGCCATGGGGTGGGCCTGGGTGGGCCGTGGCTGGCCCACCCAGGCCAACCCCATGGCTGAAAACAAATATATATATATATTTTAATTATTTTTAAATGTTTTGATAATAAATCGGTAAAATCAGGCAAAAATAAGAATTAAATAACATAACCCTAACCCTAAAACCGAAATAAAGTTGCCAAAAACAGAAATCAAAATCCACCCAAAACTGCAAAATTTCGCCCCAAATCGCAAAATTTTGCACGCGCGCGCGTCCACGAAAAGTCCATCCCCCTTACTTTCTAAGAGCCTGTGACGCCCCTGGTTCCAACAAACACAAACACACGCACACACGCGCACGCACACACACACACACACACACACACACAAACAAATATCATTTGATCCTAATTACATTAAATACTCACAGTGAACATCAACAGTGACTTCATGTGAACTGGCTGTAGCGATGTTGTTCTTTGCCTGACAGTAGTATGTTCCACTGTCACTGGGTTGGATGTTAGAGATGGTCTCTATCTTCTTCTCTGCCACTATAGTTCTGTCTTTGAAAATGATGTATCTCTGGATTGGTGGATTTGATCCACTGCTGCTGCAGGTGAAAGTGACTGAGCTTCCTTTGACAACATCTCCTGGTGGACTTACTGACAAAAGGACATTCTTGGGACCATCTGTTGGTAAAACATTTATGTCACTTTAAAAGCTCTACATCATTAATGAACCATAGAATTTAATTTAAAGTAGAAAAAGTGCTCCTCGGAGCACAGGTCTCGCCAGGTCAGGTAGGTTAGTGTGGGCCAGAAATGTTTGGACTTCGCCAATAAGGCTAGAATGTGAAACATCGGACGGATTGGACGGATCCGTCTTGATCACTTGACCAAAGAGATCATTTGTATCGATTTACGCGATGTTTGGACAACATTTGTAGGAGTAATAAAAATAAAATGTTTTGCAAATATCTGCCTCCTGGTGGCGCTATAATAGGGCAATGTTGAAAGGGTGGTATTTGTTCCTCAACGTAATGCAAAAATGCGTTCAAAGTTTTATTTCAATACTCTGTTCCGAGGTCTCACTATGGTAGAGCGCCCCCTAGCGTGAACACAGAAGCATTTTCTTGATACACTTAAAGACAAAGTCCATTTGGCTGGATTCTGATTCGCTCCCCTGACCTAGAGGTCCCGCCCTCCGTCTATATAGTTCTTCTTTTCGTCTGAATGCAGAACTCAGTTTCGCCGAAGGTTTGTTAGCTTAACTACGTTTCAAGAGGCCAGGATCGACTTCTGTGATCAGAGCAACTGTGCGCCTCTCAGGTCCGTTTCTTACGTCCACCGTCCGCCCACCGCCCGTTGACCCTCTAAGCAATTATAATATAGGATAGGCGACAGTATTGCTAACTAGGAATGAACAATAACAATTCGAATAATGTGATGTCCAACATTACACCAGCTTTGGTCAAAATAATAAAATACTGAATAACATAAATTCTCTCAAAGCACTTATTTATCATCTTTCCCTCTTTCTACATTTCAGTGCACAATGATAATATGGACAATACGTGAACTGTACACACACACACACACACACACACACACACACACACACACACACACACACACACACACACACACACACACACACACACACACACACACACACACACACACACGAAAACAATATAACCTAAAACGTTTTTTTCACTTACACTGAACATCGAGATCGTATGGTGATGATATCTCTGGTCCATGTTTGTTTGTCCCCTGACAGAAGTACTGTCCAGAGTCTGCAGGAGACACATTGTCCTTCACCAGCTGAGGACCAGTGGATATAGACCTGTTGTCTCTGTCTTTGTACCAGGTGTAGATGTCTACTGGTGGGTTGGCATCACTGCTGCAGGTCAGAGTCACTTTGCTGCCCTCAACAACTTCTCCTGGTGGATCCATTGTTAACGAGATTATTTCTGGGGGGTCTAGGGAGGAACAAAGATTTATACATTCAAATAACACTATTTACTGAGTGTACAGTATATAAGCGTCAGTATTCTTCACTATCTACTTATACATTGGGATAGTTAACTCTCGCTGCTTCCGACGCCACACTCATTCCATTGTTTCGGACTAAACACAACAACAACATATCACATGTCACCACAACACTGGCCACAACGTGCGCGATGAATTTACAGGTGGCGTAGGCTACTTCTCATTGCTCACTACAGATTTGCCTCCTCGCAGCACATTTAATTCAACTAACCACATTAATGAACACACCGGACGGGGAAACACTTTCGCACCGTTTACCGTGAGCACACACGACCGCTGCCGGCCACAGCCGAAGCAACACGAAGCGGCGGCCATTGAAACGCTCTGCATCACCACAACAACAACAGATGCGGGAAAGGTGGAAAGCTTTACTTAAACGTGCAGAGTGACGCATTACTTTACCTGGTTTACATCTTCTGATAGTTGTACTTCAATGTTCACATGAAATCATAATCCCGTTTAGTGTTTCATTAGCGCGAGCGCGAAAAAAAAATACAGCGTGTAGTGGTGACGAAGCTGGTAAACAGACACGTGAAAGGCTAAGATCATGATACCAAGGATTCGACAGTGATGTCACATTATGCAACCCGGAAGTAAAGATACCAAGGATTCGTCAGTGATGTCAGTCAGGATGCCATGTTGTTGCCAGGTTGGAAAAAAACAAGCGCCAGAAACAAGCAAGCAGGTTCATGAAAAAACAAAAGCCACAGGGAGCAAGCCGTTGGATCTATATGGGGTCTGAAGGGGTCCGCGATGTTTCGCGCGGCTCCGAAGACTCCAGGGGGGCCCCATTTTATTTTTTTTATTTTTTATTAGTTACTACATACAGAGAGAGGGGACACAGAGGGACCAACAAGCACAAAGCCCCGCGCAGCGGATAATACTGAACAATAGCAATCATTTATGCTTTGAATAATGTGGTGAGTAACATTACACCAACTTTGGTCAAAATAATCAAACCCTGGACAATAATATAAATCCTTCCCCACCTGTCCCACACACAACTGTTTTGTCTTTTTTCATCTTTTGTATCTTACTTTGGTTTATTATGATTTATTTCTATTTTATTTTCTCCGAACTTTGGTGTATTTTGTGGATCTAATACAATTCAAGCCAATTTGTATCATATCTCCCTCTTTCTCTCTCTATTGTCTCGTTCTAGGTGCAATACAAACTATGATACTATGGACAATACAAACTATGATAATACTAGTCCATACCTGTCGGGGATTTGAGCACCCAAAGTATGTGCAGTGTGGGTTATGCGCTGTGCACAGACAGTATATGAGGGATGGAAAGTGACTTTGTACTTGGTACCTGCAACAGTTCCAACACACACATGCGTGCGTCCTGTCGCCGCATCATGGACCCACAGCGAACACACACACACACACACACACACACACACACACACACACACACACACACACACACACACACACACACACACACACACACACACTTTGATCCTAATTATATTAAATACTCACAGTGAACATCAACAGTGACTTCAGGTGAACTGGCTGTAGCGATGTTGTTCATTGCCCGACAGTAGTATGCTCCACTGTCACTGGGTTGGATGTTAGAGATGGTCTCTATCTTCTTCTCTGCCACTATAGTTCTGTCTTTGAAAATGATGTATCTCTGGATTGGTGGATTTGATCCACTGCTGCTGCAGGTGAAAGTGACTGAGCTTCCTTTGACAACATCTCCTGGTTGACTTACTGACAAAAGGACATTCTTGGGACCATCTGTTGGTAAAACATTTATGTCACTTTAAAAGCTCTACATCATTAATGAACCATAGAATTTAATTTAAAGTAGAAAAAGTGCTCCTCGGAGCACAGGTCTCGCCAGGTCAGGTAGGTTAGTGTGGGCCAGAAATGTTTGGACTTCGCCAATAAGGCTAGAATGTGAAACATCGGACGGATTGGACGGATCCGTCTTGATCACTTGACCAAAGAGATCATTTGTATCGATTTACGCGATGTTTGGACAACATTTGTAGGAGTAATAAAAATAAAATGTTTTGCAAATATCTGCCTCCTGGTGGCGCTATAATAGGGCAATGTTGAAAGGGTGGTATTTGTTCCTCAACGTAATGCAAAAATGCGTTCAAAGTTTTATTTCAATACTCTGTTCCGAGGTCTCACTATGGTAGAGCGCCCCCTAGCGTGAACACAGAAGCATTTTCTTGATACACTTAAAGACAAAGTCCATTTGGCTGGATTCTGATTCGCTCCCCTGACCTAGAGGTCCCGCCCTCCGTCTATATAGTTCTTCTTTTCGTCTGAATGCAGAACTCAGTTTCGCCGAAGGTTTGTTAGCTTAACTACGTTTCAAGAGGCCAGGATCGACTTCTGTGATCAGAGCAACTGTGCGCCTCTCAGGTCCGTTTCTTACGTCCACCGTCCGCCCACCGCCCGTTGACCCTCTAAGCAATTATAATATAGGATAGGCGACAGTATTGCTAACTAGGAATGAACAATAACAATTAATGATTCGAATAATGTGATGTCCAACATTACACCAGCTTTGGTCAAAATAATAAAATACTGAATAACATAAATTCTCTCAAAGCACTTATTTATCATCTTTCCCTCTTTCTACATTTCAGTGCACAATGATAATATGGACAATACGTGAACTGTACACACACACACACACACACACACACACACACACACACACACACACACACACACACACACACACACACACACACACACACACACACACACACACACACACACACACACACACGAAAACAATATAACCTAAAACGTTTTTTTCACTTACACTGAACATCGAGATCGTATGGTGATGATATCTCTGGTCCATGTTTGTTTGTCCCCTGACAGAAGTACTGTCCAGAGTCTGCAGGAGACACATTGTCCTTCACCAGCTGAGGACCAGTGGATATAGACCTGTTGTCTCTGTCTTTGTACCAGGTGTAGATGTCTACTGGTGGGTTGGCATCACTGCTGCAGGTCAGAGTCACTTTGCTGCCCTCAACAACTTCTCCTGGTGGATCCATTGTTAACGAGATTATTTCTGGGGGGTCTAGGGAGGAACAAAGATTTATACATTCAAATAACACTATTTACTGAGTGTACAGTATATAAGCGTCAGTATTCTTCACTATCTACTTATACATTGGGATAGTTAACTCTCGCTGCTTCCGACGCCACACTCATTCCATTGTTTCGGACTAAACACAACAACAACATATCACATGTCACCACAACACTGGCCACAACGTGCGCGATGAATTTACAGGTGGCGTAGGCTACTTCTCATTGCTCACTACAGATTTGCCTCCTCGCAGCACATTTAATTCAACTAACCACATTAATGAACACACCGGACGGGGAAACACTTTCACACCGTTTACCGTGAGCACACACGACCGCTGCCGGCCACAGCCGAAGCAACACGAAGCGGCGGCCATTGAAACGCTCTGCATCACCACAACAACAACAGATGCGGGAAAGGTGGAAAGCTTTACTTAAACGTGCAGAGTGACGCATTACTTTACCTGGTTTACATCTTCTGATAGTTGTACTTCAATGTTCAAATGAAATCATAATCCCGTTTAGTGTTTCATTAGCGCGAGCGCGAAAAAAAAATACAGCGTGTAGTGGTGACGAAGCTGGTAAACAGACACGTGAAAGGCTAAGATCATGATACCAAGGATTCGACAGTGATGTCACATTATGCAACCCGGAAGTAAAGATACCAAGGATTCGTCAGTGATGTCAGTCAGGATGCCATGTTGTTGCCAGGTTGGAAAAAAACAAGCGCCAGAAACAAGCAAGCAGGTTCATGAAAAAACAAAAGCCACAGGGAGCAAGCCGTTGGATCTATATGGGGTCTGAAGGGGTCCGCGATGTTTCGCGCGGCTCCGAAGACTCCAGGGGGGCCCCATTTTATTTTTTTTATTTTTTATTAGTTACTACATACAGAGAGAGGGGACACAGAGGGACCAACAAGCACAAAGCCCCGCGCAGCGGATAATACTGAACAATAGCAATCATTTATGCTTTGAATAATGTGGTGAGTAACATTACACCAACTTTGGTCAAAATAATCAAACCCTGGACAATAATATAAATCCTTCCCCACCTGTCCCACACACAACTGTTTTGTCTTTTTTCATCTTTTGTATCTTACTTTGGTTTATTATGATTTATTTCTATTTTATTTTCTCCGAACTTTGGTGTATTTTGTGGATCTAATACAATTCAAGCCAATTTGTATCATATCTCCCTCTTTCTCTCTCTATTGTCTCGTTCTAGGTGCAATACAAACTATGATACTATGGACAATACAAACTATGATAATACTAGTCCATACCTGTCGGGGATTTGAGCACCCAAAGTATGTGCAGTGTGGGTTATGCGCTGTGCACAGACAGTATATGAGGGATGGAAAGTGACTTTGTACTTGGTACCTGCAACAGTTCCAACACACACATGCGTGCGTCCTGTCGCCGCATCATGGACCCACAGCGAACACACACACACACACACACACACACACACACACACACACACACACACACACACACACACACACACACACACACTTTGATCCTAATTATATTAAATACTCACAGTGAACATCAACAGTGACTTCAGGTGAACTGGCTGTAGCGATGTTGTTCATTGCCCGACAGTAGTATGCTCCACTGTCACTGGGTTGGATGTTAGAGATGGTCTCTATCTTCTTCCGTGCCACTATAGTTCTGTCTTTGAAAATGATGTAACTCTGGATTGGTGGATTTGACCTGCTGCTGCAGGTGAAAGTGACTGAGCTTCCTTTGACAACATCTCCTGGTGGACTTACTGCCAAAAGGACATACCTGGGACGATCTATTGGTAAAACATTTATGTCACTTTAAAAGCTCTACATCATTAATGAACCATTAAAATTTTATTGAATTGAAACTAGAAAAAGTGCTCCTCGGAGCACAGGTCTCCGCCAGGTCAGGTAGGTTAGTGTGGGCCAGCAGTGTTTGGAATTTGCCAATCAGGCTGGAATGTGAAACATCGGACGGACGGTGGCGCTACAATAGGGCAATGTTGAAAGGGTGGTATTTGTTTCTCAACGTAGTGCAAATGTGCGAAAAGTTTTATTTCAATACTCCGCTCCGAGGTCTCACTATGGTAGAGCGCCCCCTAGCGTGAACACAGAAGCATTTTCTTGATACACTTCCAGACAAAGTCCATTTGGCTGGATTCTGATTCGCTCCCCTGACCTGAAGGTCCCGCCCTCCGCCTATACAGTCCCCTGACTGGAGGGCGGGACTTCCAGATCGTTCCTTCATTCCTCTTCTCGTCTGAATGCAGAACTCATTTCCTCAGTTTCGCCAAAGGTTTGTTAGCTTAACTACGTTTCAACAGGCCAGGATCGACTTCTGTGACCTTTTTCACCGTTAGAACACGGTTGTCCGTAATATTCTCGCTCCCAGCGTTTTTAGTACGGGTTAGCTAACTGTTAGCCGTGCTAACTACAGCTTAGAAGCACTTATTAGCACGGAACGCTAACTGGTGGCTAACACGCGGTAGCTGTTTAGGCTAGCTCACCACTGTTGCTCGGCTAAGCCCCCAGGCTAGCCTTGACTCCACGTGTAGCGGCCCGCTAGCTATCTAAGCCAGCTCGACGGGAAACTCGTGGTTGGCAGGCCTTCCTCTGAGTTTTCCCAGTCAGGAGTGAATTAGGCCCAGAGCTAAAGTCTCCCTCTCCCCCCAAGCCTTAGTCAAAGCCCCAGAGGCCGAGGCTAAGAGCATGGCTTCCGGGACCAGGTGGAAAACCCGGTCCAGTCCCTGCCCCTCTACAAAAGTCCTGCGAACACCGTGACCGACTGATGTCGGACTACGACAAGCACACCCAGTGTGTGACCTGTCTGGGAATCAACCACGCAAATATAGAAGGAGCAGGCTTCTGTCCGATCTGTGGAGATACAGACATGAGGTTCCTCCGCAAACGGCTCAACAAGTTCCCGTCACAACCTCACCACCACCCCTGGACCCTCCGATGAGGGTCGAGCGATTGGACGGAGGCCAGTTGGGGTGGTCAAAAGGAGACAGTCGACCCACCCTACGACGTGGACCTGGCGCATCACGTCTTCGACCCCCTCGTAGATGAGGCCATGGAGGAAGATGACGGGGACAACTTGGATCCCTCGGATCGGCGCAGCACACCCCCCTCCCGACGCCATGCGTCTTCCTCCCCTCCTCCCTCGTATCGGCCGTGCGCCTCCTCCTCCCCCGGACCGGAACAAGACGCCGCCTTGCCGACGGCACGCTTCTCCCTCACCTCCTCCCCCGGACCGGCCAAGCACACCTCCTCCCTCAAATTGGCGCAGCACACCGCCCTCCCGACGCCCTCCCGACGCCATGGATATTTTAGAATGCCAACCTGTTCTAAAATCATTTCTGTACTATCTAACTGTATTTGAACCAAGGAGCTTTAAACTCACAGCAGGGGTTTTTAGTCAACCACTCTTCACATGAATGTGCTAATTCTAACTCAGCTACAGCTGAGCTGACTTCTCCATGCTATTCTCTGTGTCAGCATATCATTTGTCCTGTGATACTATTCATGGTCATTGCTATTTGTGTACCTATGTTTGTGTAGCTCTTATCTTTAGTACATACCTTATGACCATTTAGAATAGCATCTTTGGTACAATGTGAACTATAAAGAACTGTGTTAGATGGGTGTTCGAAAAGCTTGTGCCCCGAGGGGCTGCAGGAGCAGGGCTGGAGGCCTGCTTCTCATGATCTGTATGGTGATTGCTCTGCTGGAATCTTCCTAATAAATGATGAAAACTTGGCGACGAGGATGGGATCAATATTTCATCATCATAAACATTATGATTATGGATACTTGATCAAAATAACTTAGGGTGAAGGACTTTTTGGGAAGAAGATTTTTTCTAAAAGCAGATCCAGACGATGGAGGCAGAAGCAAGCTATGCAGAATCAACTTCTGATGATCTTCAACAAGGTCTACACGATTGGAACCTCGCAGACCGATCTATTCTGTCTGTGATGATAACAAGGAAACCACAAGATTCAAGTGCCAGAAGGAAGGAGCAGAGCATGCGGTTTCCACAGCAGAGCGTGCATTTTCACCAGCCATGAGAGGAGTACCAGAAACAGCGCTGGTCAGGGTCACTAATGACCTTTTGATGGCAGCTGATGCCGGCTCCCCCTCCCTCCTCATCCTCCTGGACCTCTCGGTGGCTTTCGATACAGTCGACCACAACATTCTCCTCAACCGTCTTCACTCCATAGGACTCTCCGACTCTGCGCTACACTGGTTCACCTCCTACCTCACAGACAGAACCGAGCGTGTCTCCCTGGGAGGTGCAAGTTCCCGGACACAGCCTGTCACCTGTGGCGTCCCCCAAGGTTCTGTTCTCGGCCCCACCCTCTTCACACTCTACATACTCCCCCTTGGTCGTGTCATCAGCCGGCATGGGATTTCCTACCACTGCTACGCTGATGACACCCAACTTTACATCAGGACCAACCAAACCCACTCTGCCTCCCTGCCGTCACCACCTTCAACACCATCATCCACACTGACCACCTGCCTTGAGGAGATAAAGGCGTGGATGACTAAAAATTTCCTACAGCTCAACAGTACAAAAGCAGAGGCCTTTCTAATCGGCACCCCACACCAGGTCAAATCATCCCCAATAACTAGCATCACTTTCTCCAGCCAGATCCTTTCCCTCTCACCCGTAGTCAACAACCTCGGTGTTAAAATGGACCCCCACCTGACTTTCGATTCCCATATCAAACACCTCTGTAAAACCTCATTTTTCCACCTCCGAAATATAGCCAGACTCCGCCCCACACTCACTCTGCCAGATGCCGAAAAACTCATCCACGCCTTTGTCTCCTCAAGGCTTGACTACTGCAACGCACTTCTCATCGGGATCCCTAGCAAGAGCATCCAGAAGCTCCAGTACATCCAGAACAGTGCTGCTAGGATCCTGATGAGAGTGCGGAAATACGAACACGTCACACCCATCCTCCATTCACTACACTGGCTCCCCATCTCCGTCAGGATCGAATACAAGGTCTCCCTCCTCACTCATCAGTGCATCTACAGCAATGCCCCCTCCTACCTAAAGGAACTCATCAAACCCCCGAACTCCACCCGCTCCACCCGCTCACTCCGCTCCAGAAACTCAAACGCACTGAAGCCCCGCACAACAAATCTCCGCACCATGGGGGATCGGGCCTTCTGCTCAGCTGCTCCTCGACTGTGGAATGCCCTCCCGGACCATCTGAGAGCACCACAGTCGACTGACACTTTTAAAAAGGGCCTAAAAACCTTCCTTTTTAACAAGGCATTTGCATAGATAGAGATGTAGTTGTTTTATCTTTTTAAACTTTAAACTACTGTGCCTGCTGACTTGATTTGAAGTTATTCATTTCACTGTTTTATTATTATTGTTGTTTTCTCTTTCTTTTTATGTTTTTAATCCTGTAGCACTTTGAGATTTGCTTCAAATATAAAGTGCATTACAAATAAAATGTATTATTATTATTATTATTATTAACATCAACAGTGTCACCATGTAACAGCGGAGGTGACGAAATCGACACCATGTCAAACAACAAGAGACTTTGCCACAGCAAGAGGACCAAGCCACAGAGAGATATGCTGCATTTGAGAGCCACTGAACAGGGGAACGTTCGGTTACGTTGTAACCTTTGTTCTCTGAGTGAAGAGACTATCTCTCCACCCAACATATTTCATATGTATGGGGAATGACCCCACCTCGCATAAAACGTGGATATTTCTTTAAGACACACCAGTCCTATATAAGGCCCGGCTGTGCGTGATTGCACTGGTTTTACTTTGATCGACACCGCTGACGAGCGACATCGAGGTGGAGAGATAGTCTCTTCACTCAGAGAACAAAGGTTACAACGTAACCGAACGTTCTCTATCGTATCGAGACTATCTCTCCACCCAACATATTTCATTTGTATGGGGAACTCTGTAAGACACCTCGTGAGGAAGCGAAGCAGTCCCAGAACCCCAGAGCCAACACCAGCGGCCTACTAGCCAGCACATACCGACGTTAAAATATTTACAATTATGTTCAATTTAAAATATTTACAACTATGTACAATTTCTACAAAATTATCAAAAAAAGTGTCAATATTTACACGTATGTACAACCCCGGGGCAGCCGGATGGCCAGACGCCATCCGCTGCAAAATTCTCGGGCGCAAGACGCTACCCAGAGCCCGGCCCACCAGACGCTAAGGCCAGTGACCACAGGGGTGAAGCCGCTCAAGCCGGCCTGCCAGACGCAAAGCCGACCTGACTGGTGAAGGCGTGACGCCTACCGCCGAGTAACACGCAAGACCGACTCCCCAAAGGAAGCGGATGCCGCCACGTTCAGTCGGTAGAACCGGGTGAATGTCGACGGAGTCGACCACCTTGCCGCCGTGCAGATCTCTGACAGAGATGCGCCGTTCCACAGCGCCCAGGAGGCCGCCATCCCACAGGCAGAGTGTGCCCGCAATCCGAGCGGCGCCGGTACTCCTGGCTGCTTGTATGCCTGCTGGATCACTTCTGTGACCCAGTGGGACAGTCTAGCCTTCGACAGTGGTCTACCCAAGCACTCCTGCTTAAAGCACACAAAGAGCTGGTCCGTTAATCTATGGGCTCGTGTGGCCCTGATGTATGACTCTAATGCTCTGACAGGGCAGAGTGGGGACCGATTCTGTCTCGGCACTCCGTCCGTCTGTACGTCGAAGAGAGGACAGAGCTCAATCACCTGGTTGAGATGTGCCTCCGAGAGAACCTTGGGGAGAAAGGCCGGGTTGGGACGTAATGTTACTCCTCCATCATCCGGCCTAAACCTGCACAGCTCCTCATGGACTGACAGAGCTTGTAACTCCCCTATTCTCCTTGCCGACGTGACTGCCAACAAGAATGCAGTCTTGAGTGACAGCCATTTTAGATTCGCTGACTCAAGGGGTTCAAAGGGGGCTCGGCGTAGAGCCTCCAGGACCAACCCAAGGTCCCATTTGGAACCGGTGGGGCCCTAACCCGAGCTCTGAGTCTCCGGGCACCCTTCAGGAAAAGTGTGACCAGACTACTGCAGCCTGCAGACAGCCTGCACTCCCCTACACGGGCAGCCTTAATGGCAGCCACCATACCTCTAAGGGTTGAAAACGCCTTCCCCTTGTCTAATTGATCCTGCAGGAAAAGCAGGATCTCCCGAGACCCACACCGGAGTGGGACTGCTTGGTTCTCCCCACACCATGACTCAAACATCCCCCACCTGTATGAGTACGCAGCCCTTGTAGATGGAGCTCTTGCTCCCTGCAGGGTTCGCACCACTGTGAGTGGCAGACCCATTGCTGAGAGGCCGGCCCTCTCAGGGGCCAGGCCCAGAGCCGAAGCCCCTGGGGAAAGGGGTGAAACAAAGCCCCTTGAGCCTGCGAAAGCAGGTCCCTCCGGGCCGGGAGCTCCCATGGTTTCCCGCAAACCAGTGGTGGGATATCCGAGAACCAGATCATGTGAGGCCAGTATGGGGCTATCAGAACCATCTGTACTCCCTCCTCCCCCACTCTCTGTAGGAGGGGAGGGAGGAGACTGAAGGGGAAAAAAGCTGCCCTTAGCTCCAGCATATTGATGTGCTGGAAAGCCCACTGACTGCTCCAACGGTCCCCGATTCCTGCGCCCTCGTGCACCGCACAGCCAGCTAGGGATGCGTCTGCTGACACCAGCTGGCGACGTGTTACCGGACCCAGCCTACTCCCTCTGGCTAGATTGCCTGGGCATCTCCACCAGCGGAGGGCTAGCTGCAACCTGTAGGTGACCCGCACCTTGGCCTGCAGCTGTCTCTGTGGGTGCAGCCCCAGGCCGAGGAGGTACCTCTGTACCGGGCGCATGTAAAGGAGGGCCAAAGGGACTATCTGGACCGTTGCTGCCATCACCCTTGCCTCCACGGAAAAAGGAGACAGACAGGCCTTGAGAGCTTGCTGTCTCACCTCCGTAAGGGACGCGGTGGCAAGCCTGGAGTCCATAACCATGCATAGGAATTGCACAGCCTGGCATGGCTCTAGTCTGCTCTTCTCTCGATTGAGGCGAAGACCCAGGCCCTGAATGTGCTCCAGGAGCCGGGCCACATGGCGGCGGCACATCTCCTCTGACCTGGCACACACCAGCTAGTCGTCGAGGTAATTTAGAATTCTGATCCCTTCTTGCCGCAGAGGCCCCAGGACTGCATCCATGCACCTCGTGAAGGTGCGAGGGGCCAGCGAGATCCCGAAGAGAGGACGCAGAATTCGTAGGTCTGGCAACGATCCCCAGAGCCCTCGATGCCCTTTCTACTAGGGCCTGAATGATGGGGGCCGCCAGAGTGCGCTCACCGCCCTCTTCATCCTCTGGATCAGCCTGCGGCTGAGGGGAGGGCATGGCCTCCTCGTCTATGAACTCGACATCGACATCTTCCTCCTCGCCGTCTTCATCATCCTCGTCGGCCCAGTTTACACCAGGCCGGGCGAGCAAGGGGGTGGAGCCATAGCCTGAGCTTGGCTCACCAACCTCTGCCAACCTTGGACGTTTAGTCTGTAGGGCTGGAGTGGGCCCGGCTGACCTTTGTCCAAACAACCGGCACCTAGCCTCCCTAGCCGGTAAAATGAAGCAATTCATGCAGGAGGCGGGATCGTCACGAGCTGCTATGGTGTGCCCAAGGCCCAGGCAGGATGCACACTGCTCATGGCCGTCCTCTGAGGGCATACGCACACATGCAGCACAAGAGAAACCCCCCGCTGCTGCCATCTCCAGCCTCTTTATTTGTTTATTTATTTATTAATTCATATAAAGATATATATATACATATATACATATATATACTGTGTATTCATTATATATATATTCTCTATTTTCACTGTTTGGCCGTGCTTAAAACAGGGATTTCTTTTTTTTTTTTTGCAATTTTGCCACAATTCAGCCTTGTATTACCTAATCAAGGCAATAGCCGGTACCCTAAGACCCTGACACGGGGCTCCAGCCTCAGCCTGGAGCACTCCAAACACTTCCTGCTTCTTTGCTGTGGAACGCGCGCCACAACGCAGAGTCGCACCTTGGTGTAGACTGCTCCGCCGTGCAACACACCATATATGGCGTGCCCCGCCCCCTTGCAGTACGGATGCTTTTCGCTGGTATCACCGGACCACCAGCGAACTACGCCACAGCTGCGCAAACCGACCCCGTCGGCGATACGCTGTATAGCGTGCAATGACTGTCCAGTAAATATAAAGCTATATCAACATGTAGTTGTTTAAATGTCTATTGATTTGTCATTCTATATATCTCCTGTCGTATGTACATGAATATAATTATTCATGTACAAAAACAAAAAACTCTGGAATGTAATGGATATTTTAGAAGGCCAACCTGTTCTAAAATATTTTTTGTACTATCTAACTGTATTTGAAGTTGAAGAGGAGTTTTAAACTCACAGCAGGGGTTTTTAGTCAACCACTCTTCACATGAATGTGCTAATTCTAACTCAGCTACAGCTGTCAATCTAACAGCTGAGCTGAATCCTCCATGCTATTGTCTGTGTCAGCATCATTTGTCCTGTGATACTATACATGGTCATTGCTATTTGTATTTGTGTACCTATGTTTGTGTTAGCCTGGTTCCAGACGAATCTGCCTTTGCAAAATTGCATCGCACTTTAGCCCTCGGCAGATTAGGTCTGGCCCCCCTCAATAGAGATTTCATTTCTCTCCCTCCGAAGTCGTGAGGGACCAATCAGGGCCCAGTATCCAAATGTGGGCGGGCTTATCACCTTA
Source organism: Gymnoscopelus braueri (assembly GCF_963280865.1). Lineage (NCBI taxonomy): Eukaryota > Metazoa > Chordata > Actinopteri > Myctophiformes > Myctophidae > Gymnoscopelus > Gymnoscopelus braueri. Next base: position 2,253,138 of record NC_137611.1, read on the forward strand.
TTTGGAGCAATGACGTACAAGGAAGCACTGCTCTGATTGGTTCGTACAAGGATGCACTGCTCTGATTGGTTTAGGTCTAACCAATCTTTTTGTAACCGCCCCTTGGAATAAAATCTATCGTTGATAGGGACCAGACTAATATCCACGCAGTGTGTCGTGTGATATTGTCTGGCCACGCGAGGCTATGTTTGTGTAGCTCTTATCTTTAGTACATACCTTATATGACCATTTAGAATAGCATCTTTGGTACAATGTGGACTATAAAGAACTGTGTTAGATGGGTGTTAGAAAAGCAGCAGGTTTGGATCCACGCACCACGGTGGGAGCGGCAAGATCTTGGGCCCTGTCTAAGAGGTGTTCTATTCAGGGTGCCGGCGAGTACAGTCCTAGGTGTCACTTCCAGGCTAATCTCTCAAGAACAGATTCTGCTCTCCGCTTGAATCTGTCGGGGGGGTTCGTCATATCGCGTACGCACTGGCCTACAAGTGGGCGTGCCTTCAGATCAGGAAGCAGGCCGCGCTTTACCCAATCAAATGTAGTGGGCGGGATTTACGTGTGTGTCGATCCTTCCCCACTAGAAACAAACCGAAACTAATTTAACAATAGCGTCCTTGGAGCAGACAAAACCACGGAAAGATATTCACATTTTAACTAAAAAACGATCCATGTTTAAGGGGGCACGGTGGCACAGTCGGTAGTGCTGTCGCCTCACAGCTAGAAGGTCCTGGGTTCGATTCCCGCAGGGGATGCTGTGGGCGCTGGGGGTGTGTTCTCTCCTCCGCGTCATCAGTGCCCATACCCTAGGTGGGGTTGGCGAAAGGGCCTTTCTGTGTGGAGTTTGCATGTTCTCCCCGTGTCTCCTAGGGTAGGTACCCTCACAAAAACATGCAGTAATCCTGGTCACTATACTGCCTCCCCCTGGCCAGCCGGGGCGCCTGATGGAGGGGAAGGGAACTGGTTGGAATAACGTGTTCCTTCCACGCGCTACGTCCAACCAGGGAAACTCTCCCCTGTCAGGTAACAAGAAGGTCAGTTGGCTCTCATGCATTGAAGGAGGCATGAGCTCGGCCCCGGCCTCCCTAGGTTGGCAGAGGGAAGGTAGTGCCCAGGATTACATAGACAATTGGCACTGGGTGTAAAAAATAGGGTTACAAAATCGTGGGATAAAAATGTAAGAAGAAAAAAAAAAAACGATCCATGTTCTCTGGGAGAAGTGGTGTTAGTGTTCCGTGTAGAAATATTGTTAGTGGGAATGAAAACATAGTCGCACCACCGGAAGTGATGCGCTGAATGCAAACCAAAACCCCGGTTTCCCTGCACACGGGCACTCAATCGAGCTCCTCCCAGAGCCAAGTATAAGAATAAAAAACAGCAGAGGGCGCTGTTTTTCCTTTTTTATTTGGCGATGGGTTCCCAGATTGCTTCCAGGCTTGTCATACCTCGAGCTGGTAACTCGAAACTTCAAAATTACAATCAGGGAGTTTATCAAATCTCTCCCATAAGCGGAGTATTGAAATAGAGCTAGGATACTACCGTAACCCCGGTTCTATTTAGATGTCAATTTTAGCCAATCAGGATGGAATATGAAGAATAAAACAGATCCGTCTTGATCACATGACTATAGAGTTACTGTGTACTGATTTGCGTGAAATTTTGATAAAATCTGAAGGAGTAATATCCAAAAATGTGATTTACATAAGTCGGCCTCCTGGTGGCGCTTTAAAAGGCAGATGTGAATAATGCAGGTCAAAGGTTATTCCTTGGCCTCTAGGAAGTACATACAACGTTTTACACAGATCGGTGCAGTTATAGGTAAAAACACAAATCTGCCTGATATAGCGCCACCATGAGGCTGATTTGAAACATTTCAAGTGGCATTTCTTCCTCGGCCTAGTGGGAATGTGCTCGTGTTCATGATTTGAGGCATTTTGTTCCAAACGGAGCACTCCTGCAAACTTTGGAAGACATTCTTAGCCAATCAAGATGGAATATGACAAATTGAAAGACGTGTTTTGTTTGATGACTATAGAGATACTGTGTGATGTTTGGACAAAATCTGTAGGAGTGCTATGCAAAAAGCGGCCTGACAGGGTGCAAAACTAACTCTCTCGCCATGCCTTTCGGCCTGGTGGAGACAATTAAGTGATCCCACTTGAAGAAAATATGCTGATATTTTGCTGTCTGTAAAAAACAAGTATAAAATATTTTAAAAAATCCAAACAGTTTAGTTCACTTACACTGAACATCTAGATCGTATGGTGATGATCTCTGTGATCCACGTGTGTTTGTCACCTCACAGACGTACTGTCCAGAGTCTGCAGGAGACACATTGTCCTTCACCAGCTGAGGACCAGTGGAGATAGATATGTCATCTCTGTACCAGGTGTAGGTGTCTACTGGTGGGTTGGCATCACTTCTGCAGGTCAGAGTCACTTTGCTGCCCTCAACAACTTCTCCTGGTGGATCCACTGATACTGAGGGTTTTTCTGGAGGGCCTATGGAGGAATAAAGATTTATACTTTACACTATTGTATTTATAAGGGATGGGCGACAGTATTGAATAATGTGGTGCTAACATTATACCAGCTTTGGTAAAAAATAATAAAATACTGGACACTACTCACTTATTTATCATCTTTCCCTCTTTGTCTCTCTCTCTCTCTCTCTCTTTTTGTCTCTTTTGTCAAGGAAATTTACAACATAACGTAATATGAACTAATGTCTATATCACTTTTCGTTCCCCTGTTCCGATCTTGTGTGTGTGAATCAGCCCTGGCTCATCAGACAGGCGATACAAGTATGTATGGTAATCATCTGAAAAGTTAGGCTACATAGCTTAAGCAATTACAGCCTGTCCCTATTGGCCGTCTAAGCACCTAGCAAGTTTCGTAGGTTTAGCATGGTGGGAACTGGAGTTATGACTGTTTAAAACCCAGCCAATAGGAACACAGAGGGGGTGGGGCTTAAGCAATTGCAGCCTGGTCGTCTTAGTGCACCTAGCAAGGTTTAGCATGCTGGGAACTGGAGTTACGGCTATTTAAAGCTGTGCCACATAGGCTGCCAATCAAATAAAAAATGGTTTCTATCACAAAAGAGTTCAGAATGGTTGCTTAGCTGTAGAACGTTAAATTGCAAACTGCATGTTGATGTGTTGCATCTATGTCTAGTTATCTAAAGTATGGCAATAATTATAATCAAATACTATCCTTTCCTATTTTATACTTTAGTCATATGTGACCATTTTGACTGGGAGACTGTCATCTCACTGGTGCCCATTCTTCAGGAAAGCAGAAAAACTCATGAAAATATTTGTTTTATCCAAAATGAGTTAATAGCCCAGGTAGACTCTTCACATACTAGAGTATGTCTGACATAAATGTCAGCGCTTAAATCAACATGTAAAAATAAAATACACGCATAAACATGTCACTAAGATATAAAGTTAGAGCTATCTATACTGGGCTATCAAAACATTGATAGCCCAGTATACTATCTCTGTTTCAAGTGATGTTTTCTCTACTTAAGAGATTTCACTTGACCTCAGTTCTATCCACAAGTTTCCTAGGGCGTTATGGGCATCACTTCCTGTCGATTTGATCAGGTATCCGTATGTCCCATTATTGTATAAGTGATATTTGAGGACGCCTTGACTGTATTTATTCAAATGTGGCTTAAACATCCACTTGTACAAAAGGATGAACTGATTACAAAGGGGAAAGGTTTTTCTTTTTTTATAAATATAAAAATACACTTCATACCTTTTATTACATTGCTTCAAAATCCTCATTACATGGACAGATGGATTTAAACAAGTGGCGCGGGCAGAAATAGTGGCTGGGTTTGCGCGTGCCAAAATGTTATATTAATTAAATAAAAAATCATATTTCTGCCTTACATTTTCTCAAAATATTAAGTCAGGTGTCATAATGTCAGCGTTTTGCCTCCAGGCAAAACACTGACTGAGGCCAATACCGAGGCAGCACAGCACAGTTGACACAGCCATGTCTTTTTTTTTACCTGCTGGCTACTTCAAATAATGAGCATTATCTATTATTATTAATAACTACTGTGTAAGAAATAGAAATATTGGCACAGCGGCTTAAATTAAATCTAGCTAATGATTAATCAAGACAAATAAACAATCTTGTACCTGAGATCACACAAACCATAAAGCCATTTGCACATTCGTAACCTCACGTGAGTCGTGTCACCATGCTGTTCCAGTTCCAAACTGGCCCATGTGATCCGGTTTAGAAAAAAGGAAAAACATATTGTGTTCCGTTTCTCGCTAGTCGAGCCACGAGTAAGGGGAATAAAAGATGGACATAAACAATTATTATACCAAAAGAAACAAAACGATTATACCAAACTAAACATTATTATGTTAAACTAGGGGAATCATATTGGAGGTGCACAGTGCCGGAGGTCCCGGCCGCCTGATGACGTACTGTAAGCTATTTCCGCTCCGACTGGATCAGAAACCCAAAAATGGTATTGATATTATGACCCTGGCCTAGGGGGACCAGGGAACACAACAACAATACAGGGGAGACGCAGTTTAGAAAGAATATAGTGTTTATTAAATAACCAAAATGAACAAATAGATCATAACTGAACAGATGAGGTGTGGAAATCAGTAAAGTCAGTAGTATAATGCGTGTATGGATGAGTGGATTGTGTAGTGTGTGTGAGTGTTGAATGTGTGAACATAAGGTGGAAACAAGGTAGGTTGGTGAGGAGCTAAAGCAAATGAACTGAAGGAGAGAAAGAGGACTGGGGAGGCAGGCTTTTATAGGGCGTGGACACCCTGGCCCAGTAACACGCCAATTTAGCTGATTGCCAACTCATCTCACTGCTCTCCCCAAGTCCTAGGAACCAATGAGAACACAAATGAATACAAAGCAACTTTAAACCATAACCATATAACCTAAGAGTGACATAACATACTATAATATCATACAGGGAACCGTCACATTGATATAGCACATTCTTATGGGATCACACACACACACACACACACACACACACACACACACACACACACACACACACACACACACACACACACACAACATGGATATCACCAGAAAGCCGAAGATCCATTCCATACCTGCTGATACATAGGCGATGATATCCCGGACCCACCTCTGAGTTGGGTCAACACATTTCTGGGCATCATTTCTCATTGTGAACCTAGAACAGACAGAGATAGAGAATTTCCGGTAACACTGTAGAATAACTATCCGTTATAAGTAGTTAATAGATCATTCATAAACTGTTAGTTAATAAGTTATTAATGACTTGTTAAGCATTTGTTAATAGTTATTTAATGATTAATAACAATGTATTATAACTACTTAATAGATCATTTACAAACGATTAGTCAATGAGTTATTCTGCCCCACACAGCCAGAGTGCAGTGACTACATTTTTGGTCGAAATTGAGTTATAACTATAAATGAACTCCTTGGTGTCTGTTTTATTTTGTGACGAAGTTTCATAGCTTAATATTGCTTTTTTTTAATTAGATTAAAAGCATCATAAAAATTGCAGTAACTACAAAACCTTAATCAAAACCAAGTTGAACAGTGTCTTATGTTTTTTTTATTTTTATGTTTGCATTTTCTCCATTTCCGGCCCTTAAATCTACATAAACGTTCATATTTCAAATATATAGTGCTTACCCCATGGCCACGGATGTTATAATATTGTACAGGCCAGCTGAAGTACCCGTATCATCCGTATTGTTCAATAAAAAGCATTCTAATCTGATCCGTGACTATTTTCTCATAGAGTTATAATGTGTCAGAGTGCAGTATACGCGACCCTCCCAACCAATAGGGTCGCATAGTTGAAAGCATATAGGATATACAGAGAAAATAGCCAGCAATCGGATTCAAATTCTATTGAACAATACGGATGATACAGGTAATTCTGAGGACCCGTACATAATCGTAATATCCGTGGCCATAAGGTCAGCACTTTATATTTGAAATCTGAACGTTTATGTAGATGTACGGGTTGTAAATGGAGAAAGTGCAAACACCAGGTTGAAGTTCATCCATGTTACCTGTTAGTGATCTGTTCCATGAAAGCTGTGACATAATCCTTTGTACTTTAATGTGATCGCCGATCGGCAGATGCCGTCACCTTTGTTGTTAATCAAGTTAATCCAACAGTTTCATGTAATCAAGCAATCACACAAAAATCAAGCAGCAATGATAGGGACCTCATTTAGGTTTGTTTCTCAAATTCAATGTGTTGATACATCTGCCGCTGTACTGAATAATTTCACTCTCCATTCATGACGTGACATTCAAATTCATTAGAGCATGTTGGCAAGGCAAGCTTGTAGCCTATTCTATGAAAAATGCATTGTTTTGAGGGTTACAATCCTGCGGTTTCTCCTTCAATTTCCTGAAGTTTAGTGCATAAGGTATTTCTTTCCCTCGAGTCACGTCTGTTAGGCAAATAACATGCATTTTCCTCATGGTAATGATGTATACTTGTCAAACATAAGCGTGGTATTTGAATATAAGTAAGGATATAAGACAGCAGAACTTGCTTGAAGTAAAGACACACTGATGAATTTAAATGTTGGTCGGGGGTTTTCTCCAGTTGTTCATGAAGGCTGAGGCTGAGATGCGATCAATTTGCATTCCCTAAAGTTCTGGCCATTGTGTTAGAAGCCCAGGTGAGGTGAGAAATGGAACAGGCTGCTCTGCCAACCTTTTGTGTCTTGTTTTAGAGAAGTAAATCTTTAGAATTCCGGTGTAGACACTCGCAGGTGAAGGTACAGAGACAGCGCCTTGATTTGATTAACCAAAGAAACTTGTGTTTACACCTACAAGGGAGACCTATTGTCCTATTGTATACAGAATGTTTGAAGCTTCCTGGAGTCCAACAGAGCCATTCTTTTGTTTTGGTTTGAGCTGATTACAGTACTATTGTCTTTATGCAAGGGAGATGGCTGAGGTGAAGGCGTCTGTTCTACCATCTCTAAAAGGATCTCTGTGTGGCTGGAGGAGTAACCAGCTAAAATGTTTACCCACTAAATATGCTTCTCTTTTAGGTCTGCAGTATGTAGTTAAAATGAGTAAAGTCTTGATAACTAAGATTGGTGCTGTTAACAAAGAGAAATATCATTTAAAGGAAGTGGTCAGTCTTAGAGTGACTGCTGGGTTTTATTTGACTCATTGTATTCTTAAACTGCTGTTTGCAATCATGAAAGTATATAGTGTGTGGGCTTATTATAAAGCTTAAGAGATTTTGAACAAGGATTACTAAACAAGGTTTTGTGCAAAAGTAAAGTTTGATAAATAGAGACAAGACAAAATTGGTACAGTGTGAAGACATGCAACTGAATTTCAATAGTGGGCTCGACCACGACTCCCCAGTATCATGTATTGTGTTGAGATTGGCTGACAAAGGGAGTAGGGGCGGGACTTAACTCTTTGGCCCTCCCATGTGAGCCAGATTTGAGACAGTATAATTATTGTGTTTGTATGTGAATGCTGAGCTCTGCTAATCTGACCTTAACCTGGCAGCTTGCCTGTTGGGTGGAATAAAATGATACCTAACTGAAAACCTTGGACTGGAACTTCCCTTCATGAACCTTTCTCCAGTAGACTGATTACAGCCACTCTCTCGACCAGAAATATACATCAGAAATGGCGTTTGTCGGCAGTCGTTTTACTATTTTTTCCTTCTTTTTGGAGGGCAGAATATGCGAAAAGGACTTTGTTTGTTTTTGGTTTTGGGAGTGATGGCTGGTTTCCTGGGTGGTTTTTTGGGGGGGATCTGGGCAAGGTAAGTGTTTTGTGGCACTAAATAGCTTGTAGGACCGTTAAAAGCCTGGAAGCTACTAAGTTCTATTTTATACCTATTATAACAATGTAATAGGCCTTCGTGTTCTTCATTTTCCAGATCCAGTTGACTTGTGCTTATTTCAACTCGGGTTTTGGAACCAACAAATGGTGTTAAAGAATTTTGCGCCTCTTGACATGTTCCAAAGTCGACTAAGTTCGGAGCAAAAGGCAAATGGATGTCAAAAAGCTCACTTTACTGGCTTTTGGGACATTTCACAGGAGTGTTGAATTGTTTGCAACTCCATCATCCAAGATCATTTAACTGGGGCTAAACGAGCCTATTATTTGATTTTGGAAATAAATAAGTAACCGTGCAATAACAATGGGATTATTTTTTTTTATGTTTGGGGTTTCCATTCCTTTTCCGCAGTCCAACAAGCCTCCACTCGTGGGAGGCAATGATGCCTGTTTGGTTGCTTGTTTGACTGTGCTTGAGGCGTCGAAATTTCATACAACTTTGTAGAGATTCTATTATTTTTAATGTTTGGGGTTTCCATTCCTTTTGAGCAGTCGAACTGCCACCAAACTGGGGTAGACAATAATGCCTATTTGGTTGGTTTTTGACTGTGCTTGAGGCATCGAAATTTCATACAACTTCGTAGGGATTTTTTTCTATTTTTTTATTTTTGAAGTGTCCATTCCTTTTGAGCAGTCGAACTGCCGCCAAACTGGGGTAGACAATGATGCCTATTTGGTTGGTTTTTGACTGTGCATGGGGTATTGACGTTTCATACAACAGTGTACTGGTGTTTCGAAAAATTGTGTGTGTCCGATATGCGTTCATGGAGCGACGCACTAAGTTGATTGGCCGCCCGGTGGTATGGGTCCGGGCGTGAGGACATAATTCGGTTCCTTTTTACTGATTTTGACTGGTGCTTAGTGACAAATTGTGTATGTCCGATATGTGTCCAAGGAGCGGCACACTGAGTATATTGGCCGCCCGGTGGTATGGGTCCGGGCGTGAGGACATAGGTCACCACCTTTTTACAGTGTAAATAGATTTTGTAGTGTCTCTGACAAACTATAATAAGGCGATAAAAAGTTTGGGCTTGAGATAATTGTTTTACATTGGTACGGCGGTAGAATATATATAGTAACAGGGCGCGCTGGTTATGCGCACAGGATATCATAGATACTTTGTGTTATATGACTTAGCGTACCGTGATATTATAGTGAGACTGGGGGTGATTCTAGGATTCAGGGGCCGGGCCTCTGCTCCAAACCCTTTCCGATACCTCTGACCGGTGTTTTGACATATTGTGTGTGCCCGATATGCGTCCAATGGAGTGACGCACTGAGTATATTGGCCGCCCGGTGGTATGGGTCCGGGCGTGAGGGCATAATTCAGCACCTTTTTACTGTGTTTGCGGACTTTGAAAGGTCTAGTCCACAGGTCCCGGTTATAAGATCTGAATATTTGTACAGGTGTCCAGATACATCGGCGCGTGACGAACCCAGTGAGTCGTTTGCCCGTAAAATGCCTGTGGTTTTATTAATGAGGAAATGTGATGACGATGAAATGGGGCTTGAAGTGGCAAATACTACTTTCTTTGAAGTCATTGTTCGGGTTGCAAAGAGTGGGAGTTTTTTAACGTCCCATCATTACCCGGACCTTTCCCTTGAAGAAAGTGCTGGCTGTCGCTTTATTTTTGTATTGAAAGTATAAAGTTGATGTTTTTGGCGGAGTTTGTTGGTAATGTTGTTTTGGATGTGTTTTATTCGAGGACTGTTTGATTCCCTGAGCACTTAGATATCTTGTGATGGTCAGAAGGTGTTTTCTTGAGTAGACCTTTTGTTTTTATGTATTACGTTTGTAATGCTGCTATACTTGGTGACCGTTCTGCGTCTCTTGCACATAGTGCGTGGATTTTGGATTGGCAGTGGTGATCCTTATTTGGTCATTTTCTTTGGGCTTTTCCGGTTTGGCTGGCAGACGCGGCGGGCCGGTTTTCGTCCTTCATGTGCTTGCGTGTGGCGTCAGGGCTTTTCGGCTGTGTGCTACTTTCTTAAACTTTTCACTTTCGTGGTAAGCCTGCTTTCTTGTGATGACTCTTTGTTGTGAGTGTGGGCTACTTTTTTCAAATATCACTTTCGTGGTAAAGTTGCATTGTTGTGAGTGCAGTGGTGCGGTGTGGAGATTTTGATGACCAGAGGCTGCGCGCGGTGGTGGCTGGAGCGTAGGGTCATTTTTATTTTTGCGTGTGAGTATGCTGTGGTTCTGGAGGCGACGTGTGGTAGTATGGCTTTTCGGCTGTGTACTGCTATCTTAATTATCACTTTTCGTGGTAATGCAGCCTTGGGAGTTTCTCCTGAATGGTGATGTGTGTGATTAAGCTGTGTTTTCTGTGTGTGAGTTGTGTGTGAGTAGGTGAGTGGAAAGGTGATGTGAGTTGTGAGTGAAAATGTGCGTGTGTTGTTTGTGAGTATTGTGAATTTTTGTGTCTTGTGTTTGTTATTTTATTTTTTTATTTTTAGCTGGATTTTGGGAGTTTTTCGGTGCTTCTGTGCGTGAAATAGCTTGACTCCAGTGCTGATTTTTAGGTGTTATTAGTTACAACACATTTTTGTTAATAGTGTTGTAAGAGGGGAGAGGTATGTGATACAAAAAAGGAAGACAGTAAAAAGTGAAGTTAAGAAAAAGATAAATTGGAATATGACAGTAAAGAGTGAATTTAGGAAGAAGAAAATTGGAATAATACAGTAAGAAGTGAATATAGGAAAATTTGAATGTTAGGAACAAAGGTTACATTGAAGTTATGCTTTATTCATGGCGGTTTAATTATTTGGCAGATCCTTAAAGTATGATTGTGGTAGGCTGTCCTTTGTTGTGTGAAATCGAGGTTTTTTTCCTGAGATATGTGACCTGGGTGTGCACGCCTGGGAGATTACGTTACTTTGGCCAAGAAACGGAATCGTTCATATATTTTCTGGGGAACGGCTGAGTTTGATCACAGCGGGGAATAGCATGCCATGGCCGTATTCGGATCGGTTAAAAAGTGCCTAGAAATTGAAGGACGGAGTGTTCGCGACACAGACGTGCTTTGACTGACAGACACATTATTTAGTTGAACTGACCCATGAATGATGCGCAGAGGGAACTGATTTTAAAAGTAAGGTTGTGGTTATAAGAGAAGGTTAAAATGGAGAAATAATTAAGTAGAAGTTTCACAAGCTTTCTGGATGCAAGGGTTTACAGGCTCATTCTAAAAAGCCTTTCAGCAATATGCTCCAGGGAGATTTTGTGATCCATATGTTGTTGAAATTAATTCGATTTTGGTTTATTTTTAGGAGATCTTAGGACAGAACCATTGATTAATTCTGATGGTTAAGTGAGGGTATTACACCCTTTCTTTCATGTTTTTCGTAAGAACACAGTCTTTTATCTTTTGTGCTAAAATGAAACTGTAAACTTTGCCTCAATTGAGTGACAGCTTGTAACCAGTTCCCAGTCTGAATCACTATTCTTTTAACTCTCACGGATCGTTTCGATAGTGAACTAAAATACCTAATTCAGTGGTTCACCACTGGGGCTAAACATAGGCTGTACCTCTCTTTTGTTTGAGGAACAGATAAACATTTATAATACTAAAGCACCATATCAGAGATGTTCTGTGTCCTCCTTGAAAGTTACCATGCGTTCTGTGCTCTTGTGTCTGTTAGGAGTCAGGAGCTGAGAGAAAGAGTGCGTTGGACGACAGAGTGCAGATTTAAGGTGAGTGCTGGGGTATTGGTTACAATGGTGGATGAGAATAGTTTTTGGGAACAGACCTAAAGCGACTGATATGTTTATAATGTCAGTGGGTGGTTATTTTTAGCTATACTCTCAGTGAGTCTGAATAGCGATGGATCTTGGGGTAGGGGATTGATTTAGCAGTTCCCATGCCCGGGTGTCGAATGTAGGAAAAGTTAGTAAGCTAGTTAATAGTTGACAGACAGAGAGGGGGGTCTGTTCCATTTGTTTAAACTGCTCTGACACCCTTGTGATGGACACCACCAGCACTGACCATTGTAAATCTGTACTTAAGTAGAATAGATCTGAGTAGGCTATAAGCCGTGTAAACATTTTGAAAATATTGAGAGTAAAACTTCTGGTATTACTAAACTTAGAACCCAGAGGGGTGACGCTTATACAGAGTGTATCATAACACAAATGTTGAAGTATTGGTAGGAAAATAGAGTTAAAAAGTTGCTAAAACTGTGAAAAATTGTACTATTAGGAAAATGCTAAGACGTTCTGGTCCATGAGTAACAAATGAGAATCATTGTTTGTAAAATATCACAAGGAGGGAAAGAGCAATACAATAGATTAGGATGTGAGATTTAGCCAGAGTAATTTATGTAGGAATAAATTGACTAAAACATAGCTGAAATATGATATTTGTAGAAGGATGTCTATTTTCTAGGACAGGGTAGGGACATTTTTTCCAAGTCTTTTATGTCAGGAACGGAGGGAGTTGGAGAAAGTTGGAGATTCGTGGAGCTGACGTTCCAGAGGGGACATCAGGCTGAGTGGACAGCAGAGTTCTACAGCCGACGATTGGGTGTCTCAGGTCTAGCGGCGTCGAGCAGATGAGGAGCGGTGAGAAACCTTCGAACTACACCACTACAGGACGGCGGAAAACATGGAGCCCCTACATCAAGCAGATGGCTGGATGGTGTGGTATCACAGATATACTGCAATGGTCCGGCATCCAGATCCAGGCCTTCGAGATTCCACAGAGATATGCTAAGGTCGACTGCAAAGTGATGAGAAATGCCCATCAGGTGTCATTGGAAAATGACACATCCTGCCCCCACCCTTCACCGATCCCCCATCACACTTTCCTCTGTCTCATGGCCTAAGCTGTGAACCGCTTCTGATTCAATGACTGCCCATTCCCCAGTAGAACTTGGACATTCAAGACGAAGACCGACCAGCGTTTTTAGCTCAGGCGAAAAAAAGAAAAACAGATGATATCTGTGCGCGTGGACACCAAAGGACACTCTTTGTCAAAGTATGTTATATGATGTGTGTTGATCAAGTAACCAAATGACGATTGTTTTCCGGTTTCAGTTGGCTACGTCCGTGGGCTACTAATGGAGATTCTTTTCAGGTTCGACAGATGGCTGGCGGAGAATTTAACCCAGAGTGTTTAACAGTATTTATTATTTCCAATGTTTGAAAGTTTCTTTATGGTAGACATTATTAAGTCTCCCAAGAGGGGATTGATGTATACTTGTCAAACATAAGCGTGGTATTTGAATATAAGTAAGGATATAAGACAGCAGAACTTGCTTGAAGTAAAGACACACTGATGAATTTAAATGTTGGTCGGGGGTTTTCTCCAGTTGTTCATGAAGGCTGAGGCTGAGATGTGATCAATTTGCATTCCCTAAAGTTCTGGCCATTGTGTTAGAAGCCCAGGTGAGGTGAGAAATGGAGCTCTGCCAACCTTTTGTGTCTTGTTTTAGAGAAGTAAATCTTTAGAATTCCGGTGTAGACACTCGCAGGTGAAGATACAGAGACAGCGCCTTGATTTAATTAACCAAAGAAACTTGTGTTTACACCTACAAGGGAGACCTATTGTCCTATTGTATACAGAATGTTTGAAGCTTCCTGGAGTCCAACAGAGCCATTCTTTTGTTTTGGTTTGAGCTGATTACAGTACTATTGTCTTTATGCAAGGGAGATGGCTGAGGTGAAGGCGTCTGTTCTACCATCTCTAAAAGGATCTCTGTGTGGCTGGAGGAGTAACCAGCTAAAATGTTTACCCACTAAATATGCTTCTCTTTTAGGTCTGCAGTATGTAGTTAAAATGAGTAAAGTCTTGATAACTAAGATTGGTGCTGTTAACAAAGAGAAATATCATTTAAAGGAAGTGGTCAGTCTTAGAGTGACTGCTGGGTTTTATTTGACTCATTGTATTCTTAAACTGCTGTTTGCAATCATGAAAGTATATAGTGTGTGGGCTTATTATAAAGCTTAAGAGATTTTGAACAAGGATTACTAAACAAGGTTTTGTGCAAAAGTAAAGTTTGATAAATAGAGACAAGACAAAATTGGTACAGTGTGAAGACATGCAACTGAATTTCAATAGTGGGCTCGGCCACGACTCCCCAGTATCATGTATTGTGTTGAGATTAGCTGACAAAGGGAGTAGGGGCGGGACTTAACTCTTTGGCCCTCCCATGTGAGCCAGATTTGAGACAGTATAATTATTGTGTTTGTATGTGAATGCTGAGCTCTGCTAATCTGACCTTAACCTGGCAGCTTGCCTGTTGGGTGGAATAAAATGATACCTAACTGAAAACCTTGGACTGGAACTTCCCTTCATGAACCTTTCTCCAGGAGACTGATTACAGCCACTCTCTCGACCAGAAATATACATCAGTAACACCACAGGTAAAACAGCATCTGCTTGACAGTTCTACTTTAGGTTCAAATGTATCTTTGTCAAGACAACAAATCATGGCTAGTCAAAATGTTAACCCTTCACTGGCCCATTCAGCAAACATAATGGTGCATCTCAAGGCAGGCTCTTACTAGGCATACTGTTATGCTGAATGGATTTAGGGTTAGTTTTGTTGGAGCAGCAGCAGGGGTGAACATGCATGACTTAATAGTACATATTAACAATATGATTTTCTATTTGTTTGGGCATTAAACATGTCTCAGAACATATATTATGGGTGCAAATGTATGTATGTATTACTCCTTATTAGTGTTAGCTCAATTTACACATTAGTTTGGCCATGGGCCTAATTGGTATAAGTTATTTAAATGTAATTAATATTTATCAAAGTCAGCATGTTGCCCTGGAGTTCCACTTGTAAACAAATGAATTAATACATGCATACATGCATAAATAAATATTATTGTATTGCATATTTGAATGTAATTAATACTTATCAAAGTTTCAACTTCAGTAAAAGGTTAAATTAAATTATATTAACCCATTAACCCTCTAGAACCTGAACTATGAAGGAAAGGTCAGAAAATTCAAAAATTTTGAAAAGGGACACTTTATTGGGTCTTAAAACATTTTTGATTTTGTTTTATTTTTTTTTAGCATTCCTTTGTATCATTTATTTGTTGTATCATATTTGATACAAGGGGTATTACAAGGGGTATTTCAAGTCGGTTTGACTGCCTCCCCCTGGCCAGCCGGGGCGCCTGATGGAGGGGAAAGGAACTGGTTGGAATAACGTGTTCCTTCCACGTGCTATGTCCAACCAGGGAAACTCTCCCCTGTCAGGTGATAAGAAGGTCAGTTGGCTCTCATGCATTGAAGGAGGCATGAGCTCGGCCTTGGCCTCCCTAGGTTGGCAGAGGGAGTGTAGTGCCCAGGATTACATAGAGATTGGCACTGGGTGTAAAAAATAGGGTTACAAAATCGTGGGATAAAAATAAAAATAAAAATAAAAAAATCAAGTCTGTTTTAACATTACAAAAACAAAAAAAACATTTATT
The DNA here is from genome assembly GCF_963280865.1 of Gymnoscopelus braueri. NCBI lineage: Eukaryota > Metazoa > Chordata > Actinopteri > Myctophiformes > Myctophidae > Gymnoscopelus > Gymnoscopelus braueri. The sequence goes on from NC_137611.1 coordinate 2,268,456, forward strand.
TTAGACCTGAAGTATCAAATATGATACAAATCGTAAAGGACTATAGACCTGTAGTATCAAATATGATACAAACACTTTGACATCATAAAAAACAAACTCAAATGCTAAATTTTGAGAGCTCATAAGTGCATTCAAGTTATCCAACACTTATTTCAAAATATTAGTAAGGATATACTAGGAAAACTTACCAGAACTGCTTAAAAAATAATTGTTTGTTAGTAGTGCATCAACCTCTCCTGTTTAGTTGATGGCAGCCATTTTGGGTCAGACCACCTGAGGCTCTGTAACTACCTGCAGTGCAAATGGTATGGTCCAGGGGGAAGTGGGGATGTGTCAGATATGATACAACAGGTTCTTGGTCCAAGTATTGATTACACTGATTTATTAAAAAATCAGTGTAATGTGTGTATCATATATGATACGTTTGGTGACATAGGGTTAAGACCTGGAACGAACTGGAATCTGTGTAACTTTAGATTTCTTTGGCTATTCAAAAATAGCAGATATACAAGCTCATAGCGCGGCACCGAGTGTCGCGCTTATTAATAACTCAACTAACTAACTAACAGTTTATGAATGATCTATTAAAGGGATATTTCACTTTCAAAAAAACTTTTGGTGATTTTATCATCTACTCAAGCCTTTGTGAGCCCCCAGACAGTTTTTAAGTTGCTCGATTCAGTATTTAGATATTTGATATTCATTTTATCAGACACGCCCCCTTCCTATACAAACCCATTGTAACTTCAAACTCTATTTTAACCATGTTAGATTCATCAAAAACACCCGTCCTTGGTTCTGGTGACTCACCCTGCCCTCCTAATGCGTGAGGGGGACGTGTTTTTCCGAGATTTATTTTCATTTATTTTATTACATTTTTTAATTGTATTTTTTTTTTCATTTTCCAAATAAAATATAAAAAATAAATGAAAAAAGTAATTGAAAAAACACGGGCCCCTCGCGTATTAGGGGGGCGGTATGAGTCACCAGAACCAAGGACGGGTGTTTATGATTAACATAATTAATGTTAAAAATGGAGTTTGAAGTTACAATGGGTTTGTATAGGAAGGGGGCGTGTCTGATCAAATGAATATCTAATATCCAAATATTGAATCAAGCAACTTAAAAACTGTCTGCGGGGCTCACAAAAGCCTGAGTAGACGATAAAATCACCAAAACATTTTTTGAAAGTGAAATATCCCTTTAACTACTTATAACGAATAGTTATTCTAAAGTGTTACCGGTTTCACATCATCATTGTGTTTCATTGTACTGAACTGTCCATAGCCCATCAATGAGATGCAGAATGAGTGGACAGAAATGGTGCCATCTTATAACGAGCATTAGTGAGGACCAATTATATGAAGATACGGTTGAAAATGGTGTGCTCCTAACTATACTGCTCAAAGAAATGTATAGGCGTGGATAGAGAAGCACATGTCTCTATAGGGTGAAGAATACAGACAGAGGACACTGATAAAATATAAACATAGGCCATTCAGGACCTGCATTTTTGTAGAAATTATTCTTGAAATTCAATTGTTATTAAAAACTGCTTTACTCTGCATGTGTCTACTGTCTTTTTTATGTAGCTATATTCAGTAACCATGTTTATTAATGTAGTAATCTCAATAATATTCTTGGCCAATATAATCTTTCTTTAACCCATTATTCTAAAATAAAAAAAGAAAAACTAACATCTACATTAACACATTGACTGCCATAGGGTTTTCTAGAACAGTCACTGTCAGACATTTTGACTCATATTTGAGGACCCACAGAATATTTTTGCTATGACTATGAACACATGGAATATCTCAAAACAAAGCTTAGAATCTCTTCTTTCATCTGAAAGAAAAAGTGAGTTAGTTAGTTAGTTTGACATTTATTTTGCGCCTTCATTGACATCAGTCATGTAAACAATACTTGTTTATAAAAAATAATAATAATAAATGCTTTTGATTGTACATTTATCGCTGTTTCCAAAGTGCAAGCTTATTTCAGCTCATTTCAAACAACATTTTTCACTGTATTATTTTTTCAAAATATTTGTTTTCCAAATAATAATAAATAATAACAATTCAAAGTTCAAAGTGCAACATCAATACATTCATCGAGAGCTTCCTTTTCCAACATTTTTGCCCACACAAGTCAAAATGTCAAGCCACACCTGTATTCATAGCAACAAATAACAGATCTACAAGCTTTTACTGAGCTTGTAGATCAGCCTTTTTTCTTTTATGCCATTTATGACAATTTGTGAAAATAAATAAATAAAAATAAGTAAACCAAGTAAAGCAGAAATCACATGAATCCCAAAATAAGGATGAATGTGAACAGACTCAACCCTCTATGCACAACAGTGCTGTAAAGTGGTTAGAGTGTTAGAGTGAGGTAGGTTGAACATAGTAGCAGCCGTTTCACTATAAAGCACAAAGTGCAAGTCATTTCAAACGAAATGTAACTACATCAAATAACAATAAATAATAATCATTCAAACCTTTTGTACCCAAGCCACACCAATGGGCAAGTCAAAATCTCAAGCCACACCTGTATTCATAGCAACAAATAGCAGATCTACAAGCTTTTACTGAGCTTGTAGATCAGCTTTTTTTTTCTTTTATGCCATTTATGACAATTTGTGAAAATGAATAAATATAAATAAGGGATGCCAGGGCGTGACCCCCCAAAATAATCATATTTGAACTGGGGACCACCATTTTGTTTGACAGGTTCCACAGATAAATATTGTGAAAATAGCAGATCTACAAGCTAGCCCTCTCTTCTTCCTCTGTCTGTCTGTCTGTCTGTCTGTCTGTCTCTCTCTCTTAGCTTTTTCTAGTGTTTGTCAATGTATTGTGCGATCTGTCTATGTATTGTGTATTTATGTTATGTTTTGTGATTTTTTTGTATCCTGATGGCTGCTTGGTACAAAATGAATTTCCACAATAAAGACAATAAAGTATATCTATCTACAAGCTAGACTAATAGTCCACAAATCACATAGCAATTCAAGTCTAGTGGGGAAATAGCCGATCCACAACACAAGGCCAGAGGTTGTGAGCACGGCGATCCTAACACGGGAGAGACTCACTGTGTCCGCGCAGCCTCACGCACGCACGCACGCACGCACGCACACGCACACACACACACACACACACACACACACACACACACACACACACACACCTAAGTTTCTTGTCAAATTCGTGTGATTCGTGTGACGTAGGCTAATCCTCTTATGCTTCTCTCTAGCAGATGCAACACCGCTCAAGACATACTAAAACAAATTATTGTAAAACTATTCGATTTATCCAGACTGAAACCAGCTCTAGCCCACAGCGGTGGTACTTGTACCAACCCGCGGGTTTTCCTCCTTAAATCTTTTAGTTCCGCTCCCGCGGCTATCTTCTTTCTTCCAACTTTTCTACTACTACAAGTTTTTCCTCCTGGAGCCAGAGTTAGCAGCTAAAGCTTTTTAGCCTAGCAGCTAAAGCTAATTAGCCTAGCTCTCCGTCAGTCGCTGTGTTAAAGCCTAGCCTAGCGTTAGCGTTAGCCTAGCAAACACTCGACGCTAGCTTTCTACAATGGAGGAACCACGCGCATGCGGGCTTCTGGATTGCCCCAGGCTCATCGCCGGAGACGATCCCCACGGTTTCTGCATCTCCTGCCTCGGGAGGCACTTCCCCGATGCGCCAGGATACTGCATTGACTCTACATTCTCCCCAGCCTGCACCTCGACAGCCGCCTGGCCAGGGCCAGGGCACTCGTCGGAGGAAGCAGCGGGGATTCGTCCCAGATCAGTGCGGCTCCAGAGACACCCCGCATCGCCGGCCCAGGGAACGTGCGTGGTGGGCGCCACCGCATGCGTCCCCATATCACCATGGGCCCTCCAGCAGCCCCGGCGCCCCCGAGCAGCGCAAGCCACGGTTCGCGGCACCCCCAGGCTGCTACACCAGTCGTGCAACACGGCACTCCAGCAGCAGCGAGGGCTGTGCCTGGTGGATCCACCCAGGTGCAGCCTTCTAGCGGCTCTTCTTCCCCCTCCTCCCAGCCATCTACACCTCTACCACCGCAGGCGTACAGGGACGGCAGTGCGTCGCCAGAGGACAACGAGGGCTCCGGCGACGGCAGCATAGACGAGGGGGAGAACGAGGCAGGAGCTCATGAGTGAGTTAGCCCAGACTAGCTACGTTAGCTGCTATGCTAGTTTAACGTCGCCTTAGTCAGGCAGTGTTTTTATTGGCTTAACACCCAGCTAGCTTCACTAAGCAACAGGTTATTAGCAGTGCTGTTTCTAGCCTAGCTTGCCTCGCTAGGACAACACCAGCTTGTTAGCCTTCTCACTCTGTGTAACGAGCAACCCCGTTCGGGGGCTTCTAAAGACCGTAGACAGGTTCATCGGGCGCCATTGGGACACATGTTGTTTTTTCATAGAATATGTTAAAACGTTTCATGCGGTTTACTGTTTCTGTGCCTACTCTTATTTCATTTCACATGTTCCAAGTACTTAAAGCACATTAGCAGACTCTCACCGGTGCACAGACCGGTTCAACCCCCCCCCCCCCCCCCCCCGGCAGTTCTTGCTGGGGAAGAGGACAGTGGCTTTTCAGGCCTCGAAGGACAGGATCAAGGACGGCTCCTCGAGTGCCAAAAGACTTGTGTATAAATGTACCTTTTTTTCTGCCAAAGAAAATAAATGTGTTACATGTTACAAACCAGCTCGTATTCCACATGTCCTAGAGCAGCAGAGCAGTTGAGTCACCGTACCGAGGGCTTCCCTGCTCAAATGCTCTCATTATATAAGCCCACAATGCCTGGTACGCCCGAATTCCGGTGTCCCAGACATTGCTGGGATAATATCTGTGCATGTTTTGGATCTTACGAAGGTAATAGAAAAACCGATGTCACCCCCGTCCACCAGGCGCAAAAGCGCCAGTGGAATAAGGTCACGTCGGTTTTGTCTTCCGTCCACCAGGGGGCGGAAAAACGCCACTGTGGAACGGAAGAATTTGAGTCAGGAAAAGCGGACCTCTGTCGCCGCCATTTTGGAGGGACAGATGACCCCTCAGTTTTACCACCACACATGCACAAGGCCTCGTTCGCCGCTGGAGGGCGACAAAGCACCTCCTACAGGGAGGGCCGGTTTGTCGACACTCCGTACAGAGCCGTTGGGCTCAGACAAGATGGCGACGGCCAAGGTAGGCCTAATATTGACATCGGGGAAAGTTCTCATGACCAACCACGTGACTCCCTCGAGTCTCCTGGGCAGGCCATCGCTACCTCTACTGTCTCTAGCGAGGGCCACACACATGGCCCCGTTGGTCCAAGTAGCGGCGCCGTTGGTTTCCATGGAAACAAACAAGCTAAGATGGCGGCAGCCCAGGACAGACCGGATGTTGACATCGAGGAGGGTTCCCGTGACCAGTCACGTGACTCCGTCGAGTCTTCCGGACAGACCGTTAGTACCCCTACTGTCTCTAGCGAACGCCACAGGTAGGGCACCGTTGGCTCCAGTAGCAGCGTCACCGGTCCCCATGGCAACGTTTACACGCTCCAAGCGGCCGGTGACGTCATTAACCCCCACCAACCCGCTCGCTCGGTGTGTGGAACAATGGAACATTTTGCAAGCCAAATCCTTAGTTGTTGCGCACAATACTAAAGGGTTACAGGCTGCAATTCTCCACAAAACCCCCCATGACAGAAAAAGTATTGTTTTCTCATACGAAGGGTCCAGCAGCCAACACTCTGAGGGAGGAAGTCACCTCCCTCTTAAGCAAGGGCGCTATCAGAAAATTACTTCCGATACTTCTGTTTACTATCCCGGTACATCAGTGTTACACTGTGTGTGTACTGGTCTTTTTCAGTACAGCAGTGACACACTGTGGTTGTACTGGTCAGCTCCCCTGATCGACAACAACACACTGTGGTTGTACTGGTGTGTTTTCCACGTGCCTTTATGCATAAACCTCCTATGTCAGACACGGTGTTGTTTCTCTCATGCGGAAAGTAATGCAGCCATGTCTCTGAGAGAGGAGGTTCTCTCTCTCTCCTGAGCGGGGCGCTATCAGAAAACTATGAATCAGAACCAACTGGTTTTCTTTTTTTTTTATTTAATTTTTATCCTGCGATTTTTGTAACCCATTTTTTTCACCCAGTGCCAATTTCCTAAGTGATCCTGGGCGCTACACCAGTCCTACACCAGTCCCCCACAGCCTAGGGAGGCCAGGGCCGAGCTCATGCTTCCTTCAATGCATGAAAGCCAACTGACCTTCTTGTCACCTGACAGGGGGGAGTTTCCCTGGTAGGACGTAGCGCGTGGAAGGAACACGTTATTCCAACCAGTTCCCTTCCCCTCCATCAGGCGCCCCGGCTGTCATGGGGGAGGCGGTATAGTGACCAGGATTACTACATGTTTTTGTGAGGGTATTAACTACCCTAGGAGACACGGGGAGAAGATGCAAACTCCAAACAGAGTATGCCCTTTCGCCAACCCCACCTAGGGTATGGGCGCTGATGACGCGGAGGAGAAGACACGCCCCCAGCGCCCACAGCGTCCCTGGCGGGAATCGAACCCAGGACCTTCTAGCTGTGAGGCGACAGCGCTACCAACTGCGCCACCGTGCCCCCTAACCAACTGGTTTTCTATTCGAAATATTTTCTGGTGGAAAAGAAGGGGGGGGGGGGTGTACGACCCATTCTGAAGGGTCTCAACAAATATCTGACGGTTCACAACTTTCGAATGTTGACAACCGCAATCCTTCCACGGTCTCTAACGGGCGCCGCTCGTGCGGGCCCGCCGGATCACGTGACGACATCACCGGTTCCCTTGGAAACGGACATCAACGTTTCTTGGCTCATGGTGAGTTGGCCTTGACTAGCTTGTTAGCTGCTAGGTTTGCATAACCTCCAGTCATGCTACTGTTGCTTCACTTAGCGGCTAACTGGCCTCACTAACAACATAACAACAACACATTGCAGTGTTGTTTTTTGGTGCAGCGCATAGCCAGCCCCGCTAAAGCAACACCGCAGTGGCCACCTACCACCGCTACCCTTCCACGGTCTCTAACGGGCGCCGCACGTGCGGGTCCGCTGGATCACGTGACGACATCACCGGTCACGTTGGAAACGTGCGCGTTGTCCGCGGGACTGGGTGACATCAGAGCCCCTTCCTAACTCGCTTGCTGAGTGCGCAGCTTGTTGGAGAGTTTGCAGTCCGAAACTGTTTACTATCCCGGTACATCAATGTTACACTGTGTGTGTACTGGTCTATTTCAGTACAGCAGTGACACACTGTGGTTGTACTGGTCAGCTCCCCTGATCAACAACAACACACTGTGGTTGTACTGGTGTGTTTTCCACGTGCCTTTATGTATAAACCTCCTATGTCAGACACGGTGTTGTTTCTCTCATGCGGAAGGTAATGCAGCCATGCCTCTGAGCAGTGTTGTTTTTGGCAGGCATTTTAGATTTAGTCTTAGTTTTGTTTTTCTTTTGGACGAAATGCTTGTTAGTTTTAGTCACATTTTAGTCATTTCTATCCTTGATAGTTTTAGTCTAGTTTTAGTCGACGAAAACTCAAATTGTTTTAGTCTAGTTTTAGTCGACGAAAACTCAAAAAGGTTTAAGTCTAGTTTTAGTCGACGAAAACTTAAAATGGTTTTAGTCTAGTTTTAGTCGACGAAAACTCAAATGGTCATTGGTTTTAGTCAAACAAATAAAATAAAATAATGTATTTAAACTAATTTAATTAGGTCAATATACTATTGTATTTAAGATATGACTGCTAACAGTATTATCATAAAATATATCCCATTTTTAGGGGATAACACAATAGGATACAACGAGTGTTACAACACATACTGTAATTCACACAAAATACTGCATGTTCGGAAAATAGAATAGCCTAGATCAGGTTCTCATTATCAACCTTTTTTTTTTTTTACCAGTACCACCCAGAAAATATTTGTCTCTCCAAGTACCACCATTATGACTGATGTTAAAATACAGTAGCGTACACCTGCCCCATCCTATTCATATGCACAATTCACACAGGAGGCAAATGTATTCCTACAAAAAATGTTGTATTTTTGACAGTTGTGAACATTATGGTAGCACTAAACTGGCACTTAAACTCATGCAGTTGAAAGAAAAACGTCTTAATAGCTTAATAACCACATGGTACCCTCTTTCTAAGCAATGGAAAATTTTGAATGTACATATACTGTACTGTACATAGTTTATGTAAGAACTAGGTATATTGAGTTACTGTACTGTTGAGTTCCAAGGATGTACTCGTCACGTCACAGTCATAGGCACGATGCAAACAACCATTGAACCCCTACTTCACTGACGTACCCCCTTTTTCACTTGCTTTCACTTGCCCCTGTCCAGCCAAAAAAGCCTGCATGTTTTACTCATAACAATCCATAGCCTTGATACAAGGCTAAACAATCCAAGTTAGCTTAAGCCATTGGTTCTCAAAGTGGGGTCCGGGGACCCCCAGGGGTCCTTGAGGGAGTTCCAGGGGGTCCCCAGCTAAATGATGGATAGTTAGGAACCAAATGGACCCTTATGGGTCTGTAACTCTGAGAGTGTACAAATGGAACCAAATGGACCCTAACAGGTTCATTTGGTTCCATTTGCACCCAGAGATATGAATGCCATAAAATAGGGGTCCGTAGCCTTATGCATGCCAAACTGGGGGTCCTTCAATTAAAATGGTTGAGAATTGACTGCTAGAGCTGTAAAAATCATCTCTTATGAGGGGGTCCGTGGCATATCTTTTCAAATGGGGGTCCTAAGGGCTAATAAGTGTCAATTTGGGGGTCCTTGACATGAAACAGTTTGAGAACCACTGGCTTAAGCACGCCAGCTTTAGCCTGAAGCTAGCGTCAGATGTTATGGAAAACCTTTAGGAAGTAGGAAAAACATTACCACGGGCCAATTGTCGAGTAACATCGACTTATTATGTCAGTAAATGGACTGCCGTTAGCTTACCGTTGCAAAAATAGTAGCGTGGCACGCCTTCTGGTGTCTCTTATCTCCCTCTCCCGTTAGGTTAGGTTAGGTTTCAAAACCAAATTCATTCAAATTTTGGACAGTGTGGCTCCCATGAAAACCGTCAGGGTCAAAACCCGCTCGGTACCATGGATGAATTCGGACATCCTTACTGCCATGAAAGTCAGAAACAAAAAGTGTTCTGAGTTTCATAAAGGTAGGATCAAACTCGCCAAATGTTTTAACAGTGGTCTCGAATCCCACGTAGCTAAACTTGAAAAAGAAAAAAACAAGCTAAGAAACAAGGTTAATGGCATGCTCCTATTAGCAGAAAAAAGCTTCCTCGATGACAAAATTGAGGAAAATCAAAGCAAACCACGAGAGCTTTGGAAGCTATTCATCAACCTACTAGGCTGCAGCAAGAAATTGAAAACCAGGTTTTCAAACATAAGCCTCAAGGTGAATGACACTCTCACCACATCCACACATGAAGTGAGTAAAATCCTCAATATATTCTTCACGACCATAACCTCAGATTTGGTTGAAAAACTACCCCCTCACTCTGGGTGCTATGGTGAAGAGTATGTTGACTTATTTTACGAAAAACAGGGTGTACGCAAAGATGATTTAAAACTCTCCCCTGTGAAAACAGAAGAGGTGTTTAAAAAATGTTAGTGCTCTTCATCAACACAGAGCCACAGGCCTCGACAATATCCCCGCCAAATTTCTAAAAGACTCAGCCGCCTCCATTGCTCCAATCATTACCCACATAATAAACCTCTCCATCATACAGGGACGGGTCCCTAACGATTTTAAAAAAGCAAGGGTGACCCCTCTGTACAAAAAAGGAAACAAATTAGACCCTGGCAACTACCGCCCTATTTCTATTCTTAGCTCCATCTCGAAAGTCATGGAAAAAATAGTCTATGAACGTCGATAAGTATCTTGCCAAAGTGTATAGACTCAGTCACCCTATAGTCATCCTCTCCCCCCCCTTTTTCCTCTCTCCTCTCGTCCTCTCCTTTCTCGTCCTCCCTTTGGTTGTGTGGGTTTGTGTCCCATTGGTGCAATCGTAATTAACCCTGTACAGATTCACGCTCTAGTAAGGCCTGCCACTAATTCTACAACCGGGGACCTGCTCCCCGGAGTTTCTTTTATTTCCCACGTCGCAGGTCCATGGACCCCCAGCTGCGGCTCAATACTGTGACTGCGGACCGGGCCTCTCCATGGAGCACGACCGTGGATTTCTACTACACTACACTATACCACTACACTATACTGTATATTATCTTAACATTCTTTTATTATACCATTATATACTGCATACACACTATTGCTGTACTATATTATTTTATTATATTATATTATCATATACTATCTTACACTATTATATTTGCTGCTAGTGTTATTGTTACTACTTGCACTGTATCTCTTTCTGTCTCTCCTCTGTCTGTCTCTCCCTCTCTCTCTCTCTTCTTTCCCCCGACACGGTCGAGGCAGAAGGCCGCCACCCTAGAGCCTAGGGTCTGCCTGACGTTTCTTCCAGTTAAGAGGGAGTTTTTCGTTGCCACTGTCGCAAAATTGCTTGCTCAGGGTGGGATGTCGGGTCTCTTCTCTACATGTAAAGTGTCTTGAGACAACTTGTTGTGATTTGACACTTTAATAAAATTGAATTGAATTGAAATTGCCGAGAAAAATCTAATCTACAAATTCCAATCTGGTTTCAGAACAAACCACTCCACTGACACATGCCTTCTCTATTTGAACGACTCTATCAAACAAGATGTCGACAAGGGCAAATATTGCGGCATGGTCATGCTGGACCTCCAGAAGGCCTTTGACACCGTTAATCACCCAATCATGATCAATAAGCTCAAAGCAATAGGTTTTGATGATACGTCAGTGAACTGGATGAGATCCTACCCGGAAGGGAGGGAGCAAGTGGTGGAAGTAAACGGCACCCAGTCCCCCCCCTCCCTGTGACTTGTGGTGTTCCTCAAGGAAGTATACTAGGACCTTTACTGTTCTTGATATATGCGAATGATGTGTCTTCAGCCTGCGACTGCAAACTGTTCCTGTTCGCAGATGACTCGGCCCTGCTAGTCTCGGACAGGGACAGGCTGCAGGTTGAGAAAACTCTCAGCTCTGAACTCAACAAGATCTGCATCTGGCTCTCTGACAACAAACTTTCATTACACCTTGAATCCATCCTCTTTGGGTCCAGTCCTAACCTTAGCAAGGCAGAGAGTTTCACGATCAAAGTGGGTGATGATGTCATCAAAAGAAAGGATGAAATTACCTACCTGGGCTCCATCTTGGAGGCAAACCTCTCTGGTAACAAAAACGCAGAAAAAATGTCAACCAAACAACACGCTATTTGTGGAGGATTGATCGTCTAGTCAGTAAGAATACTCTGAAGATTCTTGCAGGGGCCCTCATTCAAGGTCATTATGATTATGCATGCACTTCATGGTATCACAACACCTCCAAGGCCTTAAAAACAAGGCTCCAAACATCCCAAAACAAACTTGTAAGGCTACTTCTTGGCCTCAATCACAAAACCCATCTAACCCCTGCTCATTTTGCTAGGATTGGATGGCTTAGGGTTGAGGACAGAATACAGCAACTTGCTATGGGCCTGGCCTTCAAGATACACCACAACATTGGGATCCCCATGTATTTGTCAAAATACTTCCAAAATGTTAATGAAGTCCATGATCATAACACCAGAGGCAGCTCCACAAATCATGTTCAACCCAGATTTGGCTCAACTAAGGGAATGAACTCGTTCTCATGCTATTCATCAAAAATGTGGAATGCCCTACCAAAAGGAGTAAAGGAGTGTAAAACCTGTCTAAGTCTTAACCTACCCCCCCCCCCCCCCCGCTACCCCCCCCCCTCTTTCTTTTTCTTCTTTTGTATATATATTTTTTCTCTCTTCATACCAGTAACCTGAAAGCTGATTGTATGACATTCTGTATAGTATTGTGTATATCTGTCTGTCTCTTATATGTAATCATGATTTGTGTGCATGGGGTTCTCATCTTAAACAAGCCAAGTGCTTAATGAGTCTTCCAGTTTAGTAGACCTTGAATTGTGAATTTGTACTTCCGTGTACTGTGATTCTCATGTCTTACTAAATAAAAGTACATCAATCAATCAATCAATCAAGGTGCATTAGGTTTCCTTTCAGATGGATTGTAAAGTAGTATGTATGTCCATAATATATCCATTATTTTCAGACCACCTAACCCATTAAAACCTAATAACATGCCCACTATCATAACTTAAGGCAGCTAGGCAACTCGCGTCTTCACGTTCACAACAACAACAACAACAACAACTACACGTGAAGCCGGTACTATCAGTGTTGCCAGATTCTGTGAAAGAAACAAGCAACCAGGTCTAGGAAAACTAGCCCAAAAGAAGCAACTATGGGCCACATGTGCACTTACAACTTAGTACTTAAACCTACTGTATACATCGGTTATTTGAAAATAGCAGATCTACAAGCTCACAACGTGTTGCATCAAGAGCGACACGTTGTGAGCTTGTAGATCTGCTATTTTCAAATAAAGTTCTTGGTGGAAACTTATAATAAAAGAACATGGCAACACTGCCTAGACCAGGCCGGTATCCCAGCCAATCACAGAGCCCCCCCTCCCAAGAAAAGGAAAAGAAACCAATCACAGAGCCGGATGTTGCAATGCATCCTAGAACCCTCCCTGTGATTGGCCACTATTCCCCCATTGAAATAATATCGCTATAATATTTTGATCTCTTCATGCATTTTGAACGTCCCACCCAATAAAAATGTCTCGTCATCGCCTTGTCGACGAAAACACACATTCGTCTCGTCATATTTTAGTCATCAAAGAGCTATGTTCAGCACGTCAACGTTACGTCTTTGTCATGAAAAAAAGGGGCGTTGACGAAATCATATCGTCTTCGTCATCGTTGACGAAAACAACACTGCCTCTGAGAGAGGAGGTTCTCTCTCCTGAGCGAGGGCGCTATCAGAAAACTATCTATGAATCAGAACCAACTGGGCTTCTATTCGAAACATTTTCTGGTGGAAAAGAAGGGGGGGCGTATGACCCTCTCTGCGGACGGTGCGTCAAGGAGATTGGTGGACCAGCATCGATGCTTTTTTTCCACGTTCCTTTCTATCCACCACAGTCAGGAGGTGGTGCGGCACACAGACGTGGCCGTTTCCCCACTTGACGTCGCGGGGTTTTCAACATCAACGTCCGTCGAGCGTCTTGGTCCCGTCTCAGCAGACCACCTTCATGGGATCTCGCTGGGCTAGACCAGGCTCACGGCGCATCTGTCTCAGGCGGGATAGACAGTTTTTCGGCCTATGGTCTTCTCGCGTGAGGCGACAAGTCACATACAGGCTATGCATGCAGGCGACGGGTCTCATGACTTCGGCCTTACACCCGTTTCGTTTGGACAAGCCCCACATGTGACCTTTTTTCCCAGAGGTGGATGTGGGCTCTTGGAGCCCCGTCCACCTGAGGTTATCGGAAGGTCCGGGTATCCCCACGGTGCGTGGACACGCTTAGATCGTGGTCGGACGCAGCCCTTCTGTCCAAGGGATCAAAATGGATGATGTGGTCTCGCGGAAGGTCATTACCACGGACGCCAGCCTCACAGGAGGGGTGCCGCCCACGAGAGCCGCTCGGCCAGGGGGGTGTGGGGTCCCAGTCTACAGACGGCCCACATCAACTACCTGGAGCTGATGACGGTCTTTTCTGACGGTCAGACTTTGCAAGGCTCGGTTTCGAGGTTGTCATGTCCTGATCAGAACCAACAACACCACGACCGTGTGCTATGTCAACAAGCAGGGAGGCCTGGCCTCTCCAGTGTTGGACAAGCTAGCTGGCGATCTGACGCTGTGGTGCGACGCGCGCCTTGCGTCAACCAGAGCCTCACATGTACCGGGCCTCCTGAACAGCGGAGCGACTCTGTTGTCCAGGGGCAATTTTTGGTACGCAGATTGGCCTCTTCTCCGGAGGTAACGAGCCAGATCTGGGCCAGGTTGGCCGACTGAACTGCTTTATGCGTTCCCGTCACTGGAGTTGGTCCTCTCAACAATGGAGAGGGTCAGACTCCACGGACTGTCAGTGCCGCTGGTGGCACTGGCGTGGGGCGCGTGGAGGTCAGGAGTAATCCTCTCCTCTACGACGAGCCCTGGCCCCTCCCCCCGATCAGAGATCTGCTACTGCAGGCAGGGGACGAGTTTTTCCACAAGCAACCTCAGGACCTAGACCTGTGGGTCTGGTCCGTGAGGGGGAGACCTTGACTTCGTGTGGCCTGCCCCCTCATGTGGTGGCGAGGGCCGTTTCCACGAGGGCTGCGTACGATGACAGATGGAACATGTTCGTGTCTCGGTGTCTGGAACAATCACCGCCAGTGGTGGCTTTCCAGGCCCCGGTGCGCAGCATCCTCATCTTCCTACAAGACAGGTTGAGTCAGGGTCTGGCTTTCTCGACGGTTGAGGTGTACCAGGCGGCCATTTCCGCTTGTCACGAGGGTTTCGATGGCATGACGGTTGGCCGACATCCTTTGGTGCGTAGTTTATGAACGGTGCCAGGCACGCTAGACCGGCTACTAGGCCTCTTTTCCCGGCCTGGGACCTGGCGGTGGTGCTGGATGCACTCTGCCGTCCAGCCTTTTGAGTCAGTGGATCTGAAGATCGTTAGTCTCAAAACGGGTTCGGAATGCATGAGGTTTTTGGGTGACGACAGAAGGGTTTTGTTTAAACCCAACATGGCGTTTTTTCCGAAGAACGGGGTGGTGACCCAGGCCCCGGTTGAGCTGGTAGCTTTTCATCCACCTCCTTTCACTTCAGCGAAGGATAGACGGCGGCACTGTCTCTGTCCAGTGAGGGCTTTGAAGCTCTACTGCCAGAGGACAGCGATCGGCCGGTCGTCGTCACAGCTTTTTGTCTCCTTCGGCCCAGGTGGTCGGAGGAAAGCGGTGGCTAGGGCGACGCTTTCAAGATGGATCTTGGATGCCATTAGGCTGGCCTACGTCAGTGGTGGCTCTCCAGTTCCAGAAGGACTGAAGACTCACTCTACTAGAGGCGGGGCTGAATCCAGGGCCCTCTCCAGGGGAGTTTCGGTCCAGGAGGTATGCGCGGCTGCAAACTGGTCGTCTCCATCAACTTTTGCGGTTTTCTACAGCCTGGACGTGGCGGCGTCATCAGTGGCGCACGCTGTCCTGGGCGTAGCGGCTGTCTCTAGCTAGAGTAGGGGAGGTTGGACAGGTTTTTGTTTTCTTTCTCTTGCCTTCCTTCTCCTGAGTCCCCTCGGGACCACCGTTGGTAGGGTCCGAGGGGAGGAGGCCCTGTTTCCTTGTGTTCACTTATGGGACAGACTTGTGTCTGTTCATTAGTTGAACAAGGCAGACTTGGTCTGTCAGGGTCTACTTTCACGCCCGTGGGGGCGGGGCCTTGGGGCTGGGGGGGTGCGGGACTGTGAGGGTTTTGTATGGCTATAGCCCCAGGGGGGTTTATGAATCCCATAGTGAGTATGTTACGGAGAATTTTACAAGAAACTTGAGGTTACAGATGTAACCCCGGTTTCTTTAGGATTCGGAGTAACATACTCACCTAACACCCCTTTTTGTGTGCATCTGCATGCAGAGAGCTGTTGTTAAAGAGGATTAGCCTACGTCACGCGAGGGGTTTTATACCCCTTCCGGTCTTCCGGTGACGTAACAAACCCTTCTCAGCCAATGAATGGCCCGGAAGTTTATGGTATGTAGCTCTGTGCATCGCCAGGAGCCGCTGATATCCCATAGTGAGTATGTTACTCCGAATTCTAAAGAAACCGGGGTTACATCTGTAACCTCAAGTTTTTCTTTATTTGTTTCAAAACAACAATGATAGCGATCGGCAACTCTCACACGGGAGAGACTGCCGGTCTCTGTGTGAGTGTGTGTGTGCGCAGCCTCCCTGCAGTGAGGCGCGCGCGCACACACACACACACACACACACAATAGCCTACCTCCAGTAAGTCATCTGCAACCCGTCGATGGCACACAGATTTATCCATATAAAAAAAAACTCCATCGACGGATTCATGGCGACGGTGACGCGCGCGTGTTGCAATGATCGCGATCGCAGTTTTTCTTTATTTGTTTCAAAACAACAATGATAGTGACGCGACCACATCACTCGGCTGATCCGAGGGCTAATGTGTTTGGGGTCATGAAAAGTGCATCCCGGGCGTGTACGAGCATGCTCGTGCACATTACGAGCGCAAGCATGTGACGTGCACACGGCACGCTTCCCCCGGCTGCTCCCCTCTCACTGATCACAGGCAGCCGCTCGCTGCTCGGATTAAACTTATGGTTTGATCGTGGACCCCCTGATTGACCTGATTTAGTGTTTTGTAATAATGTGTTTTGTGTGATCATGTGTGCAGATCACTTTTTTTCAACTTCTATGTAATTTACATGAAAGAGATAAACACTCGCGTGTCTAACCGGTAAATCTGGCCGTTTTGAGAATGTAAAGTGGATTATCTTCTCTCATGAAGCTCTGAGAAAGTTCCCCTTTCATGACTTTTCCTAAATATTCGATTCAAATAATCTCAGTTTTTTTTAATTATCTGAAACGTATTATAAATATGAAATTATATATATACCGTCCCAGACGTTATATTTCGGCTATATTGACCGGTCTTACACTTTCTCCCCCACTAAGAGCTGTTCACACCTCAGAGACCCCCTGCATTGGCCAGCCGATCGTCATTGTTCTATTTAACACATTGTCCGCCAAGCCCGTAGTTCTACGGAACGATAAATTCACCTCTTAAGTGCCGAGCCCGTAGTTCTACGAGCTAGGGTCTTTTAATGGTCCACGTTAAATTACCCCCTTAGGCACATTGTGAGTTAACACTTACATGACTGGGGTTTCACCATCCCATACACTGCCTGATTTGGAGGTCAAAAAGGCAGTTTTTCCAGCTATTCTATTGGTCACTGTCTCCCCTCTGTGCTCCAGACGAGCTGACACCTTCTCCCCCACACAGTGGGGGTTCCATTGTCTTTTAAATAGCTATTAACATTTCAATTGCACTCTGCTCAGTCAGTGAGCTCACATATGTTGTTGTAGGCAGGCAGAAACATTATAAAATAGGCTAACTTGTAATGGTAACTGCAGATTCTGTATGTAAACATGGATAGCCTATATGAACCGCTGAAGCCACTGTCTAATTATGTGACTATCTCCATTGTCCAAAACACATGGATATCTCTTGACAAACCAATATTATTATTCATGATAATAATATTCACATTATTGCCTGAGCTTAAAGCGTCTCCTTCTATCAGCTGTCCACGCTGACAAAAGCGTCTCCTCTCCTCCCCATGTCAGCGCAACAAGTGAACACATCGGTATGTTCCACAAATGTGCTCATTCCTGCTCTACTCCTGCGCTAAATATCTGATCTGCAAACAAAAAACAGTCGCTGCCTGACGCGCCCTAGGGCATTCACGAATAGTGATTTTTAGTATTCGAATTATTCGACCTATAAGTATTCGAATATTCGATTAATCGATTTGATTATAAAAAATAAAATTATATATATATATATATATATATATATATATATATATATATATATATATTATTTTTTTATGGCATTGATGTCTCGACTCAAGGAATGCGAGTTGACGTCACACCAGAGCTCACAGCTGCGTGTCTGCTGTAGAAAAGCCACAACAAAAAAAAAGATATAAAAAAATGTAATAGAATAATCAAATAGTGGTTTGATAGTCGAATAGTCGGTTTGATATTCGAATATTCGACTATTCGGTGAATGCCCTAACGCACCCTCTGCTTGTAGATCAGATCTGTTGGCGCAGCATTAGTTACATGCAGGCAGCGTTGCCAAATGGGTTTGCGAGAGAAATAAGCAGCCAGGTCTTTGAAAATGTTACTGCATGCGCTGATGTCGAAAGCAAGCGAGTTGTCTGCACAAGTTTATGCAATGTTTTTATCTTAAAGTCGCTTATAATAAGCAGACATGGCAACACCGAGACAGAGCGCAAGCGAGAGAGCGAGAGAGAGAAGCAACCCATTGCTCAGAACAAAAATACAACATTTAGTGGTTTGATTTATGGGGACAAAGCAGTAGTTATTTCTATTTCATTATTAGTAGGCCTAGAGGAGAGAAGTCCCTTGACCAGGCGGACAGAGAAATCCAAATCAGCCATAAACTGATAGCTGACATGTCAGTTGTTTCTTGGTATCTTGACTCTTGTGTGTAAACAGTGCTCTCTGAATGTGAGCATAAATATGTTGATTGCACCTGTAGAATGTGTTCAGTGTTTATGTATAATTACAATAAATAGTAAATGATAACATAATACTCACACAACAGCATCCATAGCACATAGGATGTGTGTGCGCCTGAAGCTCACCACTCTGTCCATAGGCAAGCGATTTGTAAAATAACTCGAACAGCAATCCGTGGGTCCTGTGTGACCTAACAGAGTGAAAAAACATCACCAGATATTAGATACTGGTTCAGGTCTGTAGGCTACACAATCCTACTGGATCCCAGAACTTCACCCACTGGTCATGGAAAAAAAATCATGTAAGGCTTAATAACCAGGGATCCTTTTAAATGAATGTGGGTGGGACAAGTTTGACAGGTTTGGGGGTCCTCCCAGAGTAGATGTAATTTCCTGTATTCTGGTGCATTTTAACAGGGTGTTTGATATATCAAAATCAAAGGAACTATAGCCTATTTTCAAGCACAATGTGATACACCTGCTCAAATGTGATACATTTGCGTATATTTGATATACAATACATGCTGAAATGCCCCTGTGACCGTGCCTATGTGATATGTGGGTCAGAAGGACCCTAAAGAACTAGCAGGACCCTAAAGACTGTAATATCAGTGAACACAGATCCTCACTCACTCACTCACTCACACTCAACTTTATTGTCACTTCACAGGTTTACATTTGTTAAGAAGTGGATTAAGGGCCTTTCTCTGTGGAGTTTGCATGTTCTCCCCTCACAAAAACATGCAGTAATCCTGGTCTCTATACTGCCTCCCCCTGGTCAGCCGGGGCGCCTGATGGAGGGGAAAGGAACTGGTTGGAATAACTCCCCCCTGTCAGGTGATAAGAAGCGGCCTGCTCACTCCTCATGCATTGAGGGAAGTATGAGCTCAGTTCGGGGCTCTCCCCAGGCTGGCAGAGGGAGAGTAGCACCCAGGATTACAAGCTTAGGCATTGGCACTGGGTGAACAATGGGTTACAAAATCGTGGGATAAAAATTATATTAAAAAAAAAAGTGGATTAAATTATTTTTTGTCGTTCAAACTTTTCATGGATCTGTGGCTGACTTCTGGACAATACACTTAAAGGGTAAGACCACTTTGGTAGAGGTTTGGGTTGTGTAGTTACCTTGCCATGATGTAACTCCAAAGGTGGGCAAGAAATCAAAAATAATTGCTCCATTGATTAGAAATTGATAATTCAAAATATGCTCCTCATTGACTTACATTGTACGGTAAAACAGCTCTCAAAGTCACTCTTTTAGCACATAAATGAACCCAAACAGAGCTGATTCAGACAATATAGAGCATCACCAAACCCAGTACTGTTTGTTTTTTTAATAAAAATGTCAACTTCCTGTTGATTTTACTATTTGAAGATCTGGATCCGGATCCGCGGATCCAGTCCAGGTTTTCTACTTATTAAAAATGGCAAAATCAACAGGAAGTTGACATTTTTATTAAAAAAAAAAACAGTACTGGGTTTGGTGATGTTCTATATTGTCTGAATCAACTTTGTTTGCGTTCGTTTATGTGCTAAAAGAGTGACTTTGAGAGCAGTTTTACCGTACAATGTAAGTCAATGAGGAGCATATTTTGAATTATCAATTTCTAATCAATAGTGCAATTATTTTTTATTTCTTGCACACCTTTGGAGTTACATCATGGCAAGGTAACTACACAACCCAAACCTCTACCAAAGTGGTCTTGCCCTTTAAGCTAAATTTAGCTTCTTCGAGAAAGCTAACACAATCTAAAATAGAAAAAGTGCTCCTTGGAGCACAGGTCTCCGCCAGGTTTGGTAGGTTAGTGTGGGCCAGCAATGTTCGGAATTCGCCAATCAGGCTGGAATGTGAAAAATCGTACGGATCCGTCTTGATCACTTGACTAAAGAGATAATATGTACAGATTTGCTTGATGTTTGGACAACATTTGTAGGAGTAATATAAAAATAAGTGTTTTGCAAAAATCGGCCTCCTGGTGGCGCT
This sequence comes from Gymnoscopelus braueri, assembly GCF_963280865.1. Taxonomy (NCBI): domain Eukaryota; kingdom Metazoa; phylum Chordata; class Actinopteri; order Myctophiformes; family Myctophidae; genus Gymnoscopelus; species Gymnoscopelus braueri. The sequence continues at coordinate 2,288,749 of NC_137611.1, forward strand.
ATAACAGGGCAATGTTGAAAGGGTGGCATTTGTTCCTCAACATAGTGTGAATGTGCGTGCAAAGTTTCACCGTAATCGGACGCTGTGTTAATGATTTGCGGCATTTTGTTCAAAACGGGCCACTCCTGCAAACTTTAGATATCAATCTTAGCCAATCAGGATGGAATATGAAAAATCAAACAGATCCGTCTTGATCACAGACTAGGTCAGTTTTCCAAAAATCTTAACCCCGAAGGCAAATCGTGTTAATTTATGACACACATGTTTTTTAGGGGTATTAAGGTGTGCTGAATCCAAATCTGCTGTGTGTCAAGCTCAAAAATGGCCGCTAAGCCCTCAAAATGGACCATTTAAAGATGGCGGCCACCACTATGCTAAAACATAATAAAACACTATATGTTTGATTAAACAAGGTAGAAAATAAACTGAAATGTCCTTTTTTATGTTTACATATATGGGGAATACAATGCAATATTCTGATTTAAGATAAATTGTGAAGGAACCACTTTTATATAATTTATATTGTGAAAATCGGCCTCTTTGGTAATGAATAATGTTTTTGTTTTTGTTTTTGGGGGGGGGGGGGGGGGGGGGTAATGAATAATGTTTTTTTTGGGGGGGGTTGGTAATGAATAATTGCTTTAAGATGTATAATTGCCTTAATTTGTGTTTCTGACTTGTATTTGCTCAGTGTTCTGGCAGGTTTCTTGCAATTGCGCGCTTCAATGCACTCCATGCGTACTTTCCTGCAGCCGCAGCGTTGGCTGAGACATCCCTTTGTGCAACTGCATGACGTGATAATAAGGATAAGGATAATTCCTTTTAACAGGTCGTTCATGAAAGTCCTTGCGGTCTTGTTTCCAATGAGAACCTGTGAGCAATTGGGGTTAAGAGTCTTGCTCAGGGACAAATTTCATATCATCGGCACATATGCTGGGATAGCCTGGAATCGAACCTGGGGCAACCAGGGCCAGCTGGTTCCCTAGGCGGGCTCACTAACCACTCAGCTATGGCCGCCCCCAATGCTAACCACAAAGCTATGGCCGCTGCATGCTTTTGGCATAGGTGGCAGAGAAAGCAGCCGTGGCACCAACTGACCATTCAGGTGCATCCATCCCATTTCGGTCACTGGAGGAAGACCAGGATGTGGCAAGTGAGCTTGGTTCCAGACAAGAGCTTGATAGTGGGAACGCATGATGTGAAACTGCTGCATCTGAGATTGGTGGCAGAGTCTCTTGTGCACGACCTATACAAAACAACTTGACTCTTGCTTCATCGCATGTATCAACTTCAGGCACACCGTATATCTTACAGATGAATTTCTCTGTTGACCTCGCTATGTCTACTGTGAGAGGGCCTTTTCCAAGCCCAATGAGACCTGTGTGATGTTGCTGGAACACCTGCCAGGCTGTTTTCTTACTGGGGCCACTGAACTATGACATGCTGTCACAGCCAGTGACAGCATGGAAGGCAAGTAGTGTGTCAACTTGATCAGCAGTGAGCAACATGCAAATTTCATGTACTGGAAGATACTTCGGCACCTTTGATGTCCCAGCTTTCATGTAGATACGCTTACATTGCATTCTGTCATAGTGTGCCAGAGGTAGAAGAAGCACATCTGTATCACGTGCTGACACAACTAGTGTTTCCATTTGAGCATGGATGCAATGCAAAATCAGTCGTGTGTCAGCTTCTTCATGGTCAGCACTTAGAGAAGAGACTTCAAGATCTGGATCCGATGACAAATCCTTCGGCAAACCCCCCTGATACAACTTAGATTATTAGGGCTGTGTTTAATCAGATGGTTTGAAAGCAATTGAGCAAGGTCTGCTTTATTTTCCTCAAGTGCCATGAGGCTAGACCAGTCTGGTGGAAGAGGAACTGACTCGTTCTCTATTTTACGACGTATTGGTCGGTGGCGCTGCTTGTGTTTAATCCTTGTGCCTGCTTTGATCATTTCCTCTTGATACCTGTCAAAGACTACATCAATCCTCTGGCAGTTTTCTCCCATTCTAAACACAGCTCCAGCAAACATGTTGGCATATTCACCAAATGTTCCAGGTTGCTTTCCTAGTGCCACCACGAGTGCTTGGCCATCAATGAACAGGCAGCTGGAATCATCAAGTGTAACCTTTGCAGGGGTTTGGACTTGTTCTGTCAGTATGTTTACTAGCACAGATTAGTTTTTTTGTGGAATGTAGACTACCATTAGTTGTGGCCAAAGGTAGTGGGATGGTCATGAGTTCATGCGTAAGGATGTTTTCAAGGTTTATCTGGCGCCCTGCTCTGTAAGCTGTAATGAGCCTTTCTTAAGGACCCTCTCTAAAATGAGATGACACATCTCAAGGGGTTATCCTTCAAATAAAGGTACTTTGTAGAATGTTCCTATCCACTTTGATAGAATTCCCTGAACACCTTATATTCAAGCTACTTTTATCCAGTAATCCATAAACCAACCAGAGTAACTGACAGGTCTGCTACATTAATAGATAACATCATAACAAATGAAGTGAATAAAGTGCTCCAGGCAGGTATTGTGTGCACAGACATCTCGGATCATTTCCCTATTTTTCAATTTACCCTCCTTGACAAAGTAAGCAATCAGTGTGATGACAAATTTACTTACCGGAAATATAATGAAAAAAATATATCAACATTTAAAAGTCTACTTAAAGATATATCCTGGGAGAATGTCTACACGCAAACTGACGCAAATAGTGCATACCAAGTCTTTATTCAATCATTTAATCATGTCTTCAACAAATGTTTTCCCCTAACTACTGTAAAAAATGCAAAAAAGCAGGAGCCTTGCAAGCCCTGGTTTACGCCAGGACTGCATAAGTCCTCAAGAAAGAAAAGCAGACTCTATAAAATATATATAACAAAACCAACCCCAGAGAACCACACTAGATATAAACTGTACAGAAATAAATGTAATCATCTCCTCCGAGTGGTAAAAAAAAAAGCACTTCAGTGATAGATTCAAGGCATCCGCCGGAAACATCAAAGAAACTTGGACCATAATAAACCAGTTACTCCACCGAAGGAAAGTAATATCCAAGTTCCCACATCAGTTCTATGATGGAGGGAAAACCATCACTGAACCTGACGAAATAGCCCATAAGTTTAATAAGTTCTTTGTAAACGTTGGTGCCTCTCTCAGTAAAAAGATCGTAAGTAGAGAGGGAAGTCCCCTGGACTATATTGATGGTTGTTTTCCTGTATGTAATAATTTTGACTGCCCTGACCCACAGGAGGTACTGGACATTATAGATAAACTGAAACCAACAGCAGCAGGCCACGACGAAATCAGAACTACACTCATAAAAGAGGTAAAATCAACTATCATTAACCCACTAACCTTTATATGTTCAATCTCAATGTCAACTGGAGAGGTACCAAGTGACCTCAAGATAGCAAAAGTTATTCCTATTTTCAAATCTGACGACCAAAACTACATTACTAACTATCGCCCTATCTCAATATTACCTTCATTTTCAAAGATCATAGAAAAACTTGTCTACAAAAGAATGCTCCAGCACATTAACTCCAACAATATACTATACAACCATCAATATGGTTTCCGTAAAAACCATTCAGCTTACATGGCTTTACTAGACCTCACTGAGAAAATCTCCTCTGCACTAGACAATAAGGAATATGCACTGGGACTCTTCCTGGATCTCTCCAAGGCGTTTGATACTGTGAATTATAATATACTGCTAATGAAGTTGTCTAAATATGGGTTTAGAGGTACTGTGTACAACTGGCTAGAAAATTATATAACTGATAGACAACAATATGTTGCTGTCAAAAATGCAGAATCCTCGAGGGCAACATTATCCTGTGGAGTGGCACAAGGCTCAATTCTTGGCCCCCTGTTATTCCTTATCTATATAAATGATTTTCCCGCAGCATCAAAAAACATGTTTTCCATCTTGTTCGCCGACGACACAAGCGTCATCCATACCCATAAAAATTTCAATACCCTCATCAGGGAAGCAAACCAAGGTCTACTTATCCTCTCTAAATGGTTCCAACTAAATAAGCTCTCACTAAATATAAAAAAAACTAAATTTATAATATTTTCTGGAAAGAAAAAATACAACCCTGAGGAAGCGAAACTCAATATTGAAGGCGTTGAAATAAGCAGAGTAGCCTCCACCCCTTTCCTAGGAATAATGGTGGATGAGAAATACTGTTGGAAGGATCACATCAACCAGGTAACAAAGAAAGTCTCAAAATCAGTGGGGATTATCAGGAAAATCAGTCCATTTCTAAGTAGAGCCTGTTTAATAACCCTATACTACAGCCTAGTACATCCCTACCTAACCTACTGTAACATTGTATGGGCTAGCACCTACCCAACTTCTCTCCATAAACTATATATGCTACAAAAAAAGTTTGTCAGGATAGCTACAAATTCTAGTCCCCGGGATCCGTCCTCACCTCTTTTTTCTTCACTCAATTTACTTACTATTTTTAATATAAATATACTTCAAACATGTATATTCACCTACAAAACAAAATACCAGTATAACCACCTCCCGTATCATTTCAAACAGTACTTCCAGCCAAATTCTAGCATTCATTCCTACCCAACCAGGCAAGCGAATCAATTACATGTCCCACTAAGTACCACCAACAGGGGGCAGTTCGCCACAAAATATAGAGGTGTTGTGCTATGGAATGCCCACTTCCACCTAGTGGCAACCACATCCTCCCTTCCTACCTACAAGAGAAGTCTGTTAAGTAAATTGAATACACTAGATGGTAGGCAACCATAATTGGTGTCAAGTATGGACCTTCGAAATATCTTTACTATTTTCACATGGCTATACCGTAGTATCATGTTTTTTGCCTTGTCCCAATCATTTTATTTCCGTTTTGTTTTTGTCTCTGTCATTTATTTTTCCTTTATCTTATGTTTAGTTCACAGATGTTTTATTTTTTTCTGTCTTGTTTTTTTTTCTCTATGTTCATATTTTTTAATTTTTGTTTTTGTTTTTAATAATAAATAAATTAATATATGTGACTGGGTACAATGGTTTATGCCGCAAGTGATCATTTTCCATTTTCCATTTTTTACAGATTATTAAAGTAGAGAATATAAGCTTTCATATGATGTATCATTCATTGAAATTGGACAATATTTAAAGAAGATGTGGTCATTTGAATCTTGTTGAACCTTAAACCCCAAAGCAGAGAAATTGCCCTGCAAAGATCCTAGAGATTTTAACACTTCAGTGGCCCAGAAATGGGTGTGACAATGGGAGGGACAATAGGTACTCAACCCCACCCCTAATCACTCCCCCACCCCTAACCACTCCCCTACAGGAGTGACAGTAGGTTAGCTGTCAACACTATAAACACACTTGACAAGACAGACCTGCTTTTAAATTTCTAAATGTACAGTGAAACAGTACATTAAAAGTAAAGCTCCCGATACTTTTACCCGATACCAAAACAATTACGGCCGCTGGTATTAACATCGCATTGTTAACAGCTGTGCCTCAAAGTTATAACCACTTTGAGTTTCTAACTTGTGGTCATAGTCGCGATACTTTTCAGTTGTGTGGTGGTACTTTTAGATGGATTTTACTGTAACAGAAAGTTCTGTCCACCGTCCAGTCAGAGGGCATGGTTCAGACCGGAGCAGGCTCTGTTATCACAGACGGAGCTAGCGTTATTATTAGCCGTAGCCAGTGTTGCCAGATTCTGCTGGAGAGAAACAAGCAGCCAGGTCTATAAAAATAAGGCCAAAATAAGCAACTAGGGCAGGTCAATCAAACTGTCTAATATTAAATACTGTCTAATATTGTTTTATGTTTTCCCAAAGATTTTCATGCCAAGAGGACCCCTCTTGCCCCTCAATATGTACAATCTACTTTACAGAAAAACAATACCAAAGTCGCTTATAATAAACGGATTTGGCAACACTGGTCAAAGCCTCATTTATGCTCCTTATGCACGACGGTGTCGCGCGCTGAAAACAGCAGATCTACAAGCTCACAACGCGTCCAGACGTGACCCGTTGTGAGCTTGTAGATCTGCTGTTTTTTGGAGTATGAGTCGGTGCTAATACAGGGAAAGAGGACAGGAGAGCTGATTAGCGTTAGAAGGAGTTCTCCTTAACGTTATGGTGCTGTCGTTCCTTTCTCCTCACACCCGCGGTAGCGCAGGCTGCTCGTCTTTAGTAAAAAATAATAATAATAATACACTTTCGCTACTGACCAAAACAAAGACGGTTTTGTTGAGTTGAAAGCCTTGCTGTGTGTTTACTAACAGAAACACGTTGTACTTATGGGGGCTGTACTAGAGAGAGAAACCGGAGAACAAAGCCTAGCCAGGACCAATCGAAACCACTCTATGCAAATCTCGGCAGAGTATCTCTCCACCCCCCTCTCCACACGCAAAGTAACACAGAGACTTGCTCTAAGCAGCCTAGTAGAGACTACTTTGCCCTACAAATGTAACCATTTAATGATTCTCCCACGACTATATTTTGCAATAGAAACCTTCTTTAACATTCGAACTGTTTTAATATGAAAAAAAAAAACGAAAAACACAAAAAAAAAAAACGAAGCTAAATTCTAATTTTTACTCTGTTTCCACAAAAGCGACTTGGGGAAGGTTTCATTGTATTCAGTCACATATGTAATGTAAACGGTGAGGTACTCGCATAAGCCCCCCAGGGTTTCTTACCTCACCGGCACAACAACTAATACTGTAAACTTTCCCATGGAAAGAGCTATTATGTATGCCTATGCTTAAGTAACTGTTGTGCAAATCAAATAAATCAAATAAATCAAATAGTGTTTTGCTTTCCCTTGGAAAGTTGCACAACTTCATATAAAGAGGCAAATGTCTTGGCCTTATTCTTTCGAATAGGTGGTTTCAGAGACAGGTGCTGGTCACTATCTGGAGGCTCACACAGATGTTTCTTGATGTTCCAGATGAAGTTCTTCTGCATTAAGCAGAGATTCCTGAATCTCAGATGTGACTACATCCTTGTTGATCAGGTTTTTCAATGTGTCGCCACCATCTTGAAACACACCATGCTGTTTCAATGACACAACTATTCTGCCTTCATCAGAGTCGTCTTTTTCTTTTTTTTGTGCACTCATTGTGTGTGTACTCATCTTCATTGCCTGATGTCATTCCTAGCAAAGCTGTTGTCTGAGAAACTATGTCTGTCCTCAAATTGTCATATAATGTCCATCTACTCAGTGCAGACCCTATTCTGGTAATACCTACTAAGCCTCCACTCTTCTTTCCTGTAGCATTTAGCCATTCTCTACTTTGGTCCGCTGAGCAAGGTGTTTGTGGCTGATATTTGAGTTAGGCCATCACTTTATACCACAGGCTTGCAATATGCTTTTTCAGCAGTTTCTTCACATGTATTATGGAGTTGGTTACCTTTATATAATGACACATTTATGTACATCATTATTAGGAACATATAAGTTATCGGACATTGGTGAATAATATTCACCCAATAAATGACAATTTTCACAATATATGAGTTTTAAGCAGTTTCCTCACACTTGATATCAAATCAAAATATTTAATTGGATTCCTCATAAATTAAAAACAAAAAAAAAGAAAATCAATCAGGTTTCTACCTTGTTTAGTCAAAAAGATGCTTTGTAATATATCACAGCATAGTGGCGGCCGCCATCTTTAAATGGTCCATTTTGAGGGCTTAGCGGCCATTTTTGAGCTTGACACACAGCAGATTTGGATTCAGCACACCTTAATACCCCTAAAAAACATGTGTGTCATAAATTAACACGGTTTGCCTTCAGCACTTTAAATAAGCACATTTTCTGAAATCCTACCTAGTCTAATAGAGATCACTGTGTATACTGATTTGCGTGAAACGTGGATACAATCTGAAGGAGTAATATCCAAAAATGTGTTTTAGATGAGTCTGCCTCCTGGAGGCGCTATAGAAGGCAGATGTGAAAATGCAGGGCATAGGTTTTTCCTTGGCCTCTAGGGAGTGCGCATTCAAAGTGTTACGGCCAGCCATATTTTAGTTTATATATTATTGGTATAAATGTATTGTACTTCAATTAGTGTATATATTCAGTATTATTTGGTCTTTATGTTGCTTTCATATTCTGATATTCCTGTGTTTCTGAGGTGGAGAATTGGTGCAGACTGTGCTGCTGAGTGCCAAATGTCTGGCAGCTGTGGCAAATGACACCTGCATGTGCACGCTGGACAAGACGTGGGCTGTTGGTTGTCTAGGCGGAAGTGGTTGAATTTGGCGGAAGTACCGCCCAAGGCTATGACGTTGATGCTTTACAAATCTGTTAACATTCTCCGTGAATGAAACAAGTCTTGTGATTGATCAAAAAAGATGTTTCCGGGGAAACACGTACGACGGAAATCCTGTCCAGTCAGGACTTCCGAGACACTCTCTGCTTTAGGTCGTGACGAGGCTCTTCTCTTCGCAGATGAGTGAGGCTGGGACCGAGGCTACTGCATGTGGGGAATTGTCCATGCCACTGATTCGCTGGTTCACTAATGATCATGGTTGCTGATTGGGTATGATTGAATATTTCGCAAAAAGCAGCCTCCTAGTGGGTCTATAACAGGTCCATGTGAACAATTTAGGTCAGAGGTTCTGCTCTGGCATCTGTGGTGTGATTGTGCTATGCAAGAAAGACTACAGGGTCGACAGGCGATGACGTCACTGGAGTGCGACCGGCGTGAGCATCACAGCTGTAGTCATCAGAGAGTGAGGGACATGTGTGTGAAGCAGTGAATAAAGTAACCACGTTAATAGTACAGTTGGACTCACGCGTACGTTATTCAATAACACGACAGCATCCAGGGAGTGTGTGTGCACAGTTTCACTGCAATCAAGCCAACAGTGCTGGAGATAAGCTTTTCACAGACGGAGGGGGCGACGGACACAACCACACACACACGCGCGCGTGCACACATACACACGCACACACACTGGGTGCAAAACATAGTCTCGGCCATGTCTTTCGGCCTGTCAGAGAAAATAACTGACAATACATTTTATTCATGAGTTATTTATTTAATTCTAATCCAATATTATGGGCTCAATTTAGTGCCAATATTATTTTGTACTTGTAAAAAGATTTTGTATTTGTAAACAAATTTTGTATTTGTAAAAAATATATTTGTATTCGTAAAAATAATTTGTACTCGTAAAAGAAATATTTGTATTCGTAAATAAAAGATTTGTATTCGTAAGATAAAAATGTGTCCATAAAAAAAAGATTTTAAACTTTTTTGCTATATATATTTTGTTGTGTGTTTGTAACATGTGTTAAACATGTTGTAATTGTAGAATTATATTTACAATGAACATTGTGACCAGAAAAAAATAAACTGTTTCTACAGATTGCAAAACTTTCTACAGATTGCAAAACTTTCTACAAGTTGCAAAACTTTATTTTTGGCACTCTGCACTTCCGGGTCTGAGCCAATCACGTGAGGCCTTTCCCACTACCCAATCATAAAGCTCCATAGGTCTCCATGGCAACATGGCAACCGGGGTTGCCATGTTGCAACCCCAAGAGTTTTAGCTGCAACATAATTCCATTGCTCAGGAAATAAATAACGGATTACAATAATATAACATTCCCTATAATCACTAACATGTAGGTGATACCTATGTCTATCAAATATGGTTTTATTGAAAGGCAATCAAAGGCTAGATCGAGTTTAGAAAGCAAACAGGTAAAGTCAGGGGGCCTCAGTGCGGCTGCAGAGTTTGATTGAGTGTGAGACTAGGACACTCATTATCCCACATCATATGTCAAAATGACCGGCTTCACCGGGAATCGTGCGTGTGTATTTTGCTAAGAGATTGGTTACATAGTTTAATTGATATTCATTTATTAGTGCATTAAATTTCCCCATCCACTTTAATGGGAAAATGAAAAAACTCAATTTCAAGTATTTTTTTTTCTCAGAAACTGTAAGGGCTAGAGTTACAAGACATGGAGGGGAGGTTCATAATTTAGTCCGAAATTATCCAAAAACAAAAATACACCAGTCGGCCTCATGGTGGTGCTATAAAAGCCCCATTTACGTTTTGGCCTTTAACTTTTGAACCGTAGGTCGTAAAAAAAAAAAAAAAGATATATATATATATATATATATATATATATATACATATACATATACATATACATATACATATACATATATATATATATATATATATATACATATACATATACATATACATATATATATATATATATACATACATACACATTAGTTATCAGTGGCGGAGCGTCCGGGGAGGCCAGGGAGGCGGCCGCCTCTGGGCCCGCGACCATGGAGGGCCCGGGCCGTCCGATAATAAATCGGTAAAATCAGGCAAAAATAAGAATTTAACAACATAACCCTACCCAAGAGTGCAAGAGTGATGCTTTATTATTTTATTGTTATTATTATTATTAGATACTGTATATATGTGTGTTGGAGGGAATCACATCCTGCCAAAAACTAGACTACACCGCTGGCATATACATATGGCCTACATATTTTTCTACACTTCTAATAGCCTACATGACTCATGCTATTTAATGGTAATAGAAGAAATATGTATTCATTCACATTTATGTATTTGACACAGGCCACATCAAATACGCATTTAGCCCTGTGTGTCTCATATATTTAGGCATATTTCTTCTATTACCATTAAATAGCATATATGAGTCATGTAGGCTATTAGAAGTGTAGAGAAATTATCATTATTATTATATTATACACAACAAAAGCCAGGTAGAATCCTCCCAGGAACTGTCAAATATCTCCTACACAATATTTTAATAGATTTAATTAACAATAAATATCAATTAAATAATAAAAGTTTTTGAATTATAAAATAAAAAATATTTATTAGTCCAAATTAAGTCACAGGCTTTTACATTTTTTGTAGGCCCCTCCCACTAATTGTGCAAGCCAATTACATTGTCACATATCAGAGATCATGTGTAGCTTAAATGGAGTGGATTGGTCCAAAAATAATCATGTTTTTGCATCAAACGGTTACATTTTGTGCATTTGTGGCGTCCCCTATGGATCAAAGTGGAAATGCTTTTAGGCATTCGTTGAGTAAACTACCCTTGACATGTGATTCAAATTTGGGATTGACCGGACGTTTCGTTTCGTGAGTTTTGGCCTTTTTTGTAAAAATCCCTCCCGCTAATTTTGGAAGTCATTTATGGAAGAGCCGTATGGGCTATCAAAATTCCGTTTGGAGGTGTTTATCGTATGGGTCCAGAGATCATGTGTACCGATTTTTGTGAAATTTGGACAAAATATGTGGGAGGAGGAGCTAAAAGTGTGTTTTGAAGATTATTTAAAATGGCGGAAAATCTATCCTGATGCAAATGGGCGTGGCCTATATGGGGAGTTGCGTCATGACCCAAGGAATCTAGGGAAAAAGATTTTTATTTTACGACCTACGGTTCAAAAGTTATAGGCCAAAACGTAAAGGGGGCTTTTATAGCGCCACCATGAGGCCGACTGGTGTCATTTTGTTTTTGGATAATTTCGGACTAAATTATGAACCTCCCCTCCATGTCTTGTAACTCTAGCCCTTACAGTTTCTGAGAAAAAAATACTTAAAATTGAGTTTTTTCATTTTCCCATTAAAGTGGATAGGGAAATTTAATGCACTAATAAATTAATATCAATTAAACTATGTAACCAATCTCTTAGCAAAATACACACGCACGATTCCCGGTGAAGCCGGTCATTTTGACATATGATGTGGGATAATGAGTGTCCTAGTCTCACACTCAATCAAACTCTGCAGCCGCACTGAGGCCCCTGGACATTACCTGTTTGCTTTCTAAACTCGATCTAGCCTTTGATTGCCTTTCAATAAAACCATATTTGATAGACATAGGTATCACCTACATGTTAGTGATTATAGGGAATGTTATATTATTGTAATCCGTTATTTATTTCCTGAGCAATGGAATTATGTTGCAGCAAAAACTCTTGGGCTTGCAACATGGCAACCCTGTTTGCCATGTTGCCATGGAGACCTATGGAGCTTTATGATTGGGTAGTGGGAAAGGCCTCACGTGATTGGCTCAGACCCGGAAGTGCAGAGTGCCAAAAATAAAGTTTTGCAACTTGTAGAAAGTTTTGCAATCTGTAGAAAGTTTTGCAATCCGTAGAAACAGTTATTTTTTTTCTGGTCACAATGTTCATTGTAAATATAATTCTACAATTACAACATGTTTAACACATGTTACAAACACACAATAAATGTATATATAGCAAAAAAGTTTACGAATAAAAATCTTTTGCTTACAAATACAAAACTTTTTTTTACGAATACAAATCTTTTTTTTACGAATACAAATCTTTTATTTACGAATAGAAATATTTTTTTTACGAGTACAAATTATTTTTACGAATACAAATATATATTTTTTACAAATACAAAATTTGTTTACAAATACAACATCATTTTACAAGTACAAAATAATATTGGCACTAAATTGAGCCCATACAATATCCATATATTTTTAAATTACTATGATGTGTTGTTCAACCCTCTTAGCTGTGATTTAACGTGAAAAAAGTGAAAAACTGTAATACCACTAACTTAGATATATAGTGTATATCAAAGTTCAATCAAAGTTTTGTGTGTATATATATATATATATATATATATATATATATATAATATATATATATATATATATATATATATATATATATATATATATATCATCATCATACCACAGGGACATTTCAACATATAAATCACATGGGTGGTGTTACAGTTGATAACATTTTTAATTTTGTATTCCTGTCCTGTGTGTGGGTGAAAAAAGACCTTAGTGGTTGAAGTGTTAGAGCAATGTGTGCATCTCCCACACGGGTGGTTACCACATAGTTCCTCTCTTAACCAGTTAGAACTAGAACTAGGTGATCTATATAGTGATGTGACGACAGAGTCTCTAAGGTTCTTTCCTCAAAACCTTGATGGTGACAATGCTATGTTTTTCAAATTAGGATCACATTTAAGCAGATTCCAGTGTTTGTTAATGATGTTCTTGATAGTTTGGGATGAAGTGTTGTACTCCCAAACAAAAGTGACTCTGTTCCCCACAACATCTTTATGTGAGGGATCTAAGAGGGACTCTCTTTGTACAGTTCTGATTTTGTTCATTGCTGTGCGTATCACAGGTTCTTTGTAACCCCGGTCTCTGAATCTGTCATGCATGTCCTCTGCCTTCACCTCATAGTCTGCAGGGTTATTGCTGATGTGTTTAAGACGCAGGAACTGTCCATATGGGATGTTCTCTATAAGACGTTTAGGATGATGGCTATTTGCATGTAAAATACTGTTTCTGTCAGTAGGTTTGCGGAAAATGGTGGTGTTGAGGTGTCCATCATCACCCACTGATATACTGTACATACATCTAAGAAATCAATCTGTTTTTTACTGAACTCTATTGAGAATTTCAGAGTGGGATGTGTGTTGTTGATGTAATGCCTGAATTCAACCAATTCATCTTCCGAACCAGCAAATACCATCAATATGTATATATCTTTGCTGTCGGGCAGAAGCCAGCACACTTGGGTGTCTAAGCACTGCAGTCAACCTCACCGATTTTGAAGTGGATTATCTTTGCTCATGAACCTCTCAGAAGGGTCCCCTTCCATGACTTTTCCTAAATATTCAATTCAAATCATCTTTTTTTTTTATCTGAAATGTTTTCTAAATATGAAAGTAGGCATACTCATACCATTTTGTTGTGCCAGAACATCCAGAGTTGTGAACAGCACCATGCAGACCACGAGAATAAATGGTATCTTCATCATCCCCATAGTCATCATCACAATTATTATGTTGTTTGTAGTCTTTCAGTCAATAACGTCAAGTTGTATCTATCTGCTTCACTGTCTCTGGTAGTTTCAGTCTCTCTCTCTTTAAATCTCTGCACAGGGGCGTGTTGAGAACATTCCAGGGAAAAGATCCAGGAGAGAGAGTCTCTCTCTCTCTCTCTCTCTCTCTCTCTCTCTCTCTCTCTCTCTCTCTCTCTCTCTCTCTCTCTCTCTCTCTCTCTCTCTCTCTCTCTCTCTCTCTCTCTCTCTCTCTCTCTCTCTCTCTCTCTCTTAAAACAAAACAACAAAAAGGGAATTAGCCACACAAATGAAAAGGGGAGGGGGGATTACCACTACCACTGGGGCTGACCAGCACCAGTCCTGAAAGGAGAACAGTAGTTAGTGCTGCACAGTACAATATATTAAAAGGAAATACTTTAAAAACAAACACTGGCCGTTATGCCGGCGACATTAAACCATAAAACCATATTATCAGGGGTGAAAAAAGTACTCAAATGTTTTAATTAAGTAAAAGTATCAATACTGCCATGTAGAACTACTCTGTTACAAGTAAAAGTCTGAAATTCAAAATTTTCCTTGAGTAAAAGTACAAAAGTATTGGTATCAAAATGCACTTAAAAGTACTGCAAGTAAAAGTACTAAATTGTTTGCAAATAGCAGATCTACAAGCTCACAACGCGTTGCGATGTGACGCATTTTCAAATAGCCTATGTATAAAATAGGGCTAAAGGGGTTAATTCATGTTTTATAATATAATCATTTATATCTGCAAATTAACTAGTAACTAAAAGTTTTCAAATAATTGTAGTGGAGTAAAAGTACAATATGTGCCTCTGCGATGTAGTGGAGTAGAAGTAAGTAAGTACTGAAAATTGGAAATACTCCAGTAAAGTAAAAGTACCTCAAAATTGTACTTGTGTAAGTACAGTACTTAAGTAAATGTACTTCATTACTTTACACAACTGCATATTAGGCAATCTCCAGCAACACGGTTGCCGTGTGGTCACAGTTGTTCCACGTCACAATATGCTGTTTTGTGAATGGGAGGAGTGTGTAGAATTACCATGACGTTCTTATTTCTCAAAGGTGTAACTACACCGGACAAAGCAGCAGTGTGCGTCACCAGTCCTGGAATTACAAGCGGCAGTATTGTAACCTACTATTCAATAATAATGAAATAAAAGAGACAAGAACAGAGAGAACACATTTGCAAGAGCAGAGCGCACAGTTCGCAATGCTCGCAGTAGCGGGGACGGCGTAGTAGTAGCGAAACTGAAATAACAAAAGCTCAATGTTTACATGCACTGTAGTGCCAGTGACACCAAAGGAACGCATTATACTGCTGAGAGGGAGGACCGCCAACATATGTGTGGCGAGGTGACACACGCGCCAGGGGTAGACAACCCTAGAAGGAAGTGCTTGTAGCACACAGGGGCTATAATGACATGACAAACGGTCAAGTTCATGTCCACAACATATTATATGCACTGAAGGCACTTGCTAAACAACAGATAGAGACATACCTGCGCTGATGCGTAACGAGACACAAACTGAAGCCCAACGGGCCAGCATGGTTTAGGAAACAATTGTGAGGACCCGCACACGCCGTGGACCAGAGATGGGGACTCGAGTTAGGGACTCGGACTCGAGTCGCACTCGAGTGGCCAAAAACGAGACTCTCGACTCGACTCTGACTCGCCCCTCAAAGACTTGAGACTTGACTCGACTCGAGCCTCAAAGGCTTGAGACTTGACTCGACTCGAGCCTCAAAGACTCGTGGACAATCTTTATTTTATGTTTATTTTTTGGACAAATAAATGAATGAAATGCCCAAAAAACTTCCACTCCCCTGTCCCCCCCCGCAAAGAAACCTCCGCTCCAGTGCGCGCTGAGCGGAGCCGGCTTCAGTCAAGCTGTTTCATGCTGCTCATAAACGTAAACATGGAGAGGCGAGCGCAACAGCTGCTATGTGTGTGGCCGCCGCGGCCTTTCATCATAAAGTTTAAATATAAAAACTTCGAAATTAAACAAATATGTTCAGCTCAGAATCAGCTATATAACCTCAGTTATCTTGGCATATGCTTACATTTTTTATAAGATGGTCGGATCATCTGTGACAGCACGTTTAGGAAACATCGGATTTTCATTTCGTTAAACCCAGCTGGGTGAATATTCAACACTTCACCACGGTAAACGCTACGCTCATGTAATGTTCACTGCATAAAAGCTGTGGTTCTCCAACCTTTTCAGGCCGTGACCCCCCAAAAGAATCATATTTGAACTGGGGATCCATATTTAGACAGTTTTTTGGTGCGCAACACAGCCCTCGTTTAAGTGAATTGCTTTCACCTGCTCTGCTGTTGGACTGCTGTGCGGAGTCGAGTGTGCGCAACAGGGCATATCTCCGCCAAGCCAGGGTGACCTACCCAGGCCCATGAAATTCATATGCAGGCATAGTAGCCAATTAGAATGAAATCTGCAAAAACTGACTCATATACTGATACAGAACCATATTGGCTATATATTATCGCTGTCGGGTGGAAATCTTGTATGTTCCTTTTTTATTATTATTTAAAAACAATTAAAAATCATGAAAATAGCCAATCTACAAGCTGTAATTATTAATAATTAAGAAATACTATATTTTAAAGAGTGAAAAATCAACTAAAGTCATTATTAGTGCAAGTTCAATCACATTTCATTTGAATGAAAATAAATTGTGGGGAAAATACATAAAATCTCTAATCTGTGAATCTAATGTGATTTATTATGACCTGTCTATACCCCCATTTTTTTCTTTTCTTTTTAAAGACTTTAAAAAGACTCGAGACTTGACTCGGACTCGACCCTCAAAGACTTGACTCGGACTCGACTCGACTCAACCCTCAAAGACTTGAGACTCGACTCGACTCGAGCCTCAAAGACTTGAGACTCGACTCGACTCGAGCCTCAAAGACCCGAGACTTGACTCGGACTCGACTCGACTCAACCCTCAAAGACTTGAGACTTGACTCGACTCGAGCCTCAAAGACTTGAGACTTGACTCGACTCGAGCCTCAAAGACCCGAGACTTGACTCGGACTCGACTCGACTCAACCCTCAAAGACTTGAGACTTGACTCGACTCGAGCCTCAAAGACTTGAGACTTGACTCGACTCAACCCTCAAAGACTTGAGACTTGACTCGACTCGAGCCTCAAAGACTTGAGACTTGACTCGGACTCGAGCTCAGAGACTCGTGGACATCTCTGCCGTGGACAAGCGTGGCCGGCTGAAGCCCAACGGGCCAGCTCCTAGGAGGCATACCTCCTGAAGGCAGAGTGTGTGCTGCCTAAATATTGCAGGCATTCAGCCCACTGATTAGTGGGAGGAGATGGGCCATGGGCAGAGTGGGAGACAAAGCCCATCCTGCTAGTCCGGGGGATTGAACCTGAACACTTTATGCCACCTGCAAGCAGTCATAAACAAATAAAGTCACAGCCCTGTTCAGCAAAAGTGCCTAAACATGCCAAGAGATTTTTAAATACATTAGAGACAAAAGTGCTTGGGGGAAAAAAGCCGGCTTTTCACCCAAAATGCATTAAAACTGTGACAACCTACAGGAAACTATGCTTGTATTGTGACAGAAGCACATAACACACTGACAAACCAAGAACAGCAACAACAAACCAATTAAGATTCAAAACACACACACACACACACACACACACACACACACACACACACACACACACACACACACACACACACACACACACACACACACACACACACACACACACACACACACACAGAGAGAGAGAGAGAACTGTATGACCTTTTCCATTTGTCATAAAGCAAAGCTTCAGCGTTGTGAGAAACTAATGATTCATTAGACAGCTGGTCTGGACTCCAGATGGGAGATGGTTTTCTGGACCCAGTCCTGAGTTGTGTCAACACAGAGCTTGGCACCATTCTTCACTGTGAACCTAGAACACACATAGATATCCAAATGATTTCCATCATTAAGATGTTTGATTTTACAGTGTATTCATAGTCACTAACCAGTCAAATGGTACAATGTGTTGATACTCTTTCACACCTTAATCCATTCAAACCGGAAAAGCATACTGTAAGTGTCATTTTAGATTTTATATATGCTATGATATAGCAATGTATGTATATATTAGGAATTAGAACAGTGGAATTAGTTCTCAAAAATAGTAGATATACAAGCTCACACCGTGCCATTTCGTGCCATGCTGTGAGCGTGTACATTTCTTAAAAATCTGTGTTTGAACATTTTTTAACATCTCTTTTGGGGGTCCCTGGCACAAAACATTTTCAGATGAGGGTCCACGGCCAAATATATATAATTTTGGAGGTCCTTGGCACTAAAAAGTTTAAAGGGATTCTAGGCAACTTCAGAGATCAAAAAAAGAAAAAAACTGTTGTCAAACACCGCCCCTCCAAGCTAATAGAAACTGTAGGCTCTCTATTCCTGGAAAGTTGCAAGGCAATAATAGAAGCCATTGTTCTTGTGTTGATAAAAATCGAAATAACATTTTTGAAATATTTTTGGAAAAACAAATCCTGCCTAATGTCACTGGTAGACGGGTTTCTGGACTGTCCACAGCCCTCCTATGAGACACAGACTGAGAAGATTTGAAGATATGTTGAAAATGGGTGAAGTCGTCCTTTAATGTCTAATCTCATGTGCATAGGCCTACCTGCTGCTATGTGGACCTACTGAAGTGTCACCACCTTTGTGTCTAACGTCATGTACATACTGCACATGCTGATTTGTGCTATGTGTATACAGCTCCATGTTTTTCATTACTCATTTGTTCCCCTCCTTACACTCCCTGCCCCTCCCCCCTTTCATTTTTCTTTCTCTCTGAAAATAACAAAAACAATGGAACAAAATAATTTCACCCACTTCTTTGCCTGATCTGCTGTAAAGCAAGTTGAGCAATGACCACTAAACATTGTTTTGTAATAGTAAGAAGGCAGACAGCTGCCAACTTTGACTTTGACTTGTGTCTAGAGAGTCATTTACTGGAAATCACTTGATCTGCTGTAAAGCCCCCCCCCCCCCCCCTATCTGGGCATGTCATAAATGTGTTGCAAGACCATGCTATGTGCGTTTATACATCTGCTATTTAAATATAATACATAATTACACAAAGTTAAATATTTCAAGCCTTTTTTCATTTAATCTTTAGTATGGCATACAGCCATCAAATATCGGGCATCTCAAAATATTGAAAGGCCAATCAAAAATCGTATTTATAATACCAAAATATCAACCTTGTGAAAAGTATGCTCATTGATTATGCACTCAATACTCATCATGGGGGCTTCTTTTACACACATGACTGCATCAATGGAGTGTAGCAGGGAGGTGATCGGCCTGCATCACTGCTGAGGTCGCTTTGACAGCCCTTATTTTTCTTGGAAATAAGGGATGCCCGGAACTGTCCCTTATTTGAATTTCAGGTATAGTTGCCAGCCCTCGTGCAAAGTCCTGCTGGAAAAAGGGGCGCCAGAACGGATTGTAGCACTGGGCACCACAAAGGGTAAATGCCCCTGTGTACACAATTAAATATAAGCTGCTGTAGCATAGTAACTCCAGTTACAGGCCTAAGTAATGAACACACATACACACACAGATATAACTTTAAAGATAAAAGACACAAAGTTGCAAGAAAACCCAGCTTTATTATTAGCCATCGAAAATGGCAACATCAGCAGTCAAATTTGTTTATGGGGCTTATTTTTACAATGTTTTCTCTTTTAACATTTTTTTTTGTTTTTGTTTTTGTTTTTACAAATGGTGCTTTCCTTAGTTTCCACTATATCCACACACATTTCAACTAAGCCTTAGGCCTTAGAGGACTTATATTATTTTTACAATGTTTTCTATTTGAACAGTTTTTGTTTAAACAAATGGTGGTTTCCTTTCCACACACACATTTCAAGTAGGCCAGCGAAACTAAAGTGGCAGCAGCCAGATAGTATACTCTCAAGGTTTTTTTTTTTCAGAGTTTTTTTTTCAAACGAATGGTGCTTTCACTAGTTTCCAGTTTCACACACATTTCAACTAGGCCTTAGTAGTAGGCCTTAGAGGCCTTATATTTAGAGGCCTAAATAATAAAGTGCCACGGAACTCACACATTGACACATAGCCTAGGCCTAGGCCTACTAGTATAGCAATTTTGCCTACTGAAAAAGGCTCACAGTCACAAGTTCAACACAATACTGAAACAGAAAATAATCTGTAGGTCTAGTCTGTAATAACCAATACAAAAAAATTACAAAAAGGCCTCAAACAATAAAGCTAAATAAACTATTACATTTGTATCGTGACAAAACAAAAAAGCCTTCATTTGTGGTAGAAAATAAATTAAGAAACAAACGTTATACTTTAGTGCAAATAAAAAAGCAAAAACAAAAATACTGAGGACGAGAATCTTCTCTGGTCGATCTCCTTTTGGCATGACAGACTGGACAGTTGCACTGCTCCTCTGGCAATGGCATCTAATGAGAGAAAAGTAGCTTTAATAAATCATTATAAAACTCTAAGACGGCACATTATACGGTTAGCTAATAATAAAGGTTAATATAATACATTGTTCTCACCTTATTCGAAGTTGCTGTTTAAGAACAGCAACGCGTTGACACTTGCTGTACTGAGTGAGGTCTGTCTATTCTCCAGGGCCCGTCCAGAGACGCTGAAAGCAGCCTCGCAGCTGACACTGGAAGCAGGAACACACAGGGTCTTCTTTGCAAGTCTGGCCATTGTTGGAAAGAGTTGTCCATGGTGTTTCCAGAATTCTAATATGTCTTTGTCATCTGCCACGTCGATTTGTGATTCAAATAAGTGTCCACCTCATCCTCTGCGTCAACGGCATTGTCCTGACATCCTCCCACTGGCTAAACTTTAAGACTGGGGCCTCCGGCTCCAAGCCTTCTGCTGCCACAACTTCAACGTCAGCGGGTTCTTCACGGACACAGACTTCACGTGGAAACTTGGCCACCTCATCACGAGCAAGTTGATAGATCTGATCCCTTTCTTCTCTGGTGAACATCGTGAGTTGTTTAAACGTTGGCGATAGCATCACAGCCAGCTTTGCGTGGTCGCCCAGGACAATACGAGCAGTAAGAAGATTTTTGCAGGATCTCCAGTGGCTTAGGGTCTGCTGGTGTAATCTCACAGTGGGTCAGGAGAGTCGATTTCCACAGAGCCAGCAGGTTGATGGTTGGGTAATTCGATCCACTGCGCTCATCAGTTGCCTTTTTGAAAGGAGTCAGAAAACGAATCAACAGCGTGTCACCATCTGTGAGCTTGTAGATCTGCTTTTTCAAACATTTTAGTACTTTTACCTTTGGTACTTTAAGTACATTTTGATACCAATACTTTTGTACTTTTACTCAAAGTACATTTTGAATTCTAGACTTTTACTGATTATGGATTGAGAGGGAGTGACAGGTGGTGAGGTGGGTGGAGCCAATCCATGGGAATAGGCCATTTGAAAACAAAGTACTTTCAAAATGCCATTTAATCTTCTCTTTACAAAGTGCACGCATTTATTAACATCATTTACCCCTTTCAAAAATAGCCGAT
Organism: Gymnoscopelus braueri; assembly: GCF_963280865.1. Lineage (NCBI taxonomy): Eukaryota > Metazoa > Chordata > Actinopteri > Myctophiformes > Myctophidae > Gymnoscopelus > Gymnoscopelus braueri. Next base: position 2,310,229 of record NC_137611.1, read on the forward strand.
CCACAAGCTCACATGTTGTTATATTTGAACAACATGAAGTATAAAATAGGGTTAAAGTGGTAAAATTGTTCCCCATTTTGCTGGAGTCCCTCTGGAACCCCGTCAAGGACCCCTCGGGGTCCCCTGACCCCACTTTGAGAACCACTAGAGGGTCTTATCAGCTGACTGATACAATGTTTCTACTGTATCAGAAACCTCTTATCCTCTCCTACTTCGTCATACTACAGTGTCACACACAAGCAGCAAAACTAGCAGATCTATAAGCTGCAAAACACAAAGTATTTTGAGCTTGTAGATCTGCTATTTGAAAGGTGAAAAGTAAGAGTTTGGACATATGAGGTTTCTACCTGACATATGGTAGGCTATACTACAACCTGTCATAAAGAAGACTCTGCTGCCACCTAGTGGAGACAGAAGTACAGTAGCTCAACAGACCCATCTGTCATTAACCACAGTTAAAAATAGCCGATCTACAAGCTCATAACGCACCAGGTTGTGAGCTTGTAGATCGGCTATTTTGGCAGAATGTTTGCTGTAGAATAGGTAAGCTAAGGTTCAAGTTGTTAAAGACTAAATTAAACCATCATTGGCAACTTGATATTGGAGCAAGTCTTACAACCTGATTAACACAGTTGATTAATGTCAGTTTATTTAGGTATGGAGAGGAGATGACTGGACACACCACTGATTTATATTTAATGTCAGTTTATTTAGGTATGGAGAGGATGGAGATGACTGGACACACCACTGATTTATATTTAATGTCAGTTTATTGTCTCCGAGAGAGTATGTTTTACCCTCCGTCCGTCCGTCCGTGTGTGTGTCCGTGTGTCCGTCCTGTCCGTGTGTTAGCAGCTAATCTCCGGCACCGTTGGCCCAGTCACTCCGAAACTGTGCACACACACTCCCTGGATGCCAATTCAGAACCTCTGCCCCATTTTTTTCACATGGGCCTGTTATAGCGCCACCAGGAGGCCGATTTGTGCAAAACCCATTTTTTTTTACATTACTCCTACAGATTTTATCCAAACGTCATGCAAATCGGTACACAATATCTCTATAGTCATGTGATCAACACGGATCTGTCCGATTTCCCATATTCCATCCTCATTGCCTAAGGTTGGCTTCCAAAGTTTGCAGGATTGGTCCGTTTTGAACAAAAAGCCTCAAACTATGCACACAGCTTGCGATTTCCGTGAAATTTCACGCGCAAATTCCCACTAGGCCGTGGAAGAAATGCCACCCTTTTCACATTGGGCCTGTTATAGCGCCACCAGCAGGTCTAATTTAGCAAAACACATTTTTGGAACAAAATGCCTCAAATCATGAATGCAGTGTCTCATTGCCATGAAAGACCTAAGAATAAATGGCACCTTTTTCACATTGGCCTATTATAGCGCCACCAGGAGGCCACAATAATCTACCTGACCTGTCGGAGACCTGTGCTCCGAGGAGTACTTTTTCTAGTTTAGGTATGGAGTAAGCTTGGGCGATATGCCAAAATATTCCTATCGGCCATCGTCGGGCCAAAAATCGGCAGTTAAGATTAATATTCACAATATCATTCATTTAGAGTGCATCCTATGTATGTGTCTAAAATAAAATACTCGTGGGGCACGGTGGCGCAGTCGGTAGCGCTGTCGCCTCACAGCTAGAAGGTCCTGGGTTCGATTCCCGCCGGGGACGCTGTGGGCACTGGGGGCGTGTCTTCTCCTCCGCGTCATCAGCGCCCATACCCTAGGTGGGGTTGGTGAAAGGGCCTACTCTGTGTGGAGTTTGCATGTTCTCCCTGTGTCTCCTAGGGTAGTTAATACCCTCACAAAAACATGTAGTAATCCTGGTCACTATACCGCCTCCCCCATGACAGCCGGGGCGCCTGATGGAGGGGAAGGGAACTGGTTGGAATAACGTGTTCCTTCCACGCGCTACGTCCAACCAGGGAAACTCCCCCCTGTCAGGTGACAAGAAGGTCAGTTGGCTCTCATGCCTGAAGGAAGCATGAGCTCGGCCCTGGCCTCCCTACTGTGGGGTGACAGGTGTAATACTGGTGTAGGGCTGGTGTAGTGCCCAGGATCACTTAGGAAATTGGCACCGGGTGAAAAAAATGGGTTACAAAAATCGCGGGATAAAAATTTACAATAAAAAAAAATAAAAAAAAATACTCGTCCTCTGATTGGTTCAATAGCGTCATTGGCGCTGTCTGTCAAGCATCTGGTTGCTGATGAGAGATACAACTTTCAAGGTACGTTCTTCTCACGCATATGTTTAATATTAATATCGTACAGAAATAAGGTGTAACACCTGTGTCGAAAAGGTAGTGTAATACAATTACCTAATTACAATGGAGGGTTAGAAGTTGGACTAGTTACTGTAGGTTCGTCTACTGGAGCCAGAGGGGTAAATGATGAGACCAAATGCAAATCACTTTGAGTTGGCCGGCTCAATTTTATATATGGAATGAAGTAGGTAATGTAAAGACAAACATAAAACACTGCGCTCAAACATAGACAATAGAACAATAAATTAGGGAGGTATACCTTGGTATCAATGGATCTCTGAATCTTTAGGGTGCACCCAACTTTCTGACTGACTAACTGTATGCAACTTAGTTGCAGTATTACACCAGTTCAGGTTCCAATATTTCAAAATCAAATGAACAATCAGGACTTGAATCCAAAAATATCACACTTCACAATTACAATTAACCAGGACAATAAATCAAAACACACATTCACTGACAATGACCCATACACCACTAAGTGGCTATAGAATAGTCCCAAAGACACAGGGTGTCTGACCCTTAGTGTGTGTGTGTGTGTATAAGTGTCCACTGTCAAGATCTGCACTGCTCCTTGCAGGGCAGAGAGTTGTGTGTGTGTGTTGGAGCTAATTGTCCAGTCCTGCACTGTTCCTCACAGGGCAGAGGGTGTGGTGAGTATGCGTGTGTCAATGTCCAGTTCTGCACTACTGGCAGGGCAGAAGAGTGTGTGTGGTTCTGTATGTGTGTATCACCGCTCAATACTGCACTGCTCCTTAAAGGGCAGTGTGTGTGTGACAATTTCCCTACCACACTGAGGTCAAGGCTACGGCTCTGGGTCTGTCCCAAGGAGATATCTATCACATTCTGGGTTCTTCCAATCTTCATGGGTTAGGTTAGCTCGCCATCCTTGGTGGACCAGAGTCGGGCTGAATCAGAACAAATGTATCCAAACAAAAAACCTGACCTGCATAAAGCAAGGCCAGAGGCATCTCTGTGTTAATGTACCATAAACACAATACTGCATAAGGTTTCACTTCAAAATACTTATTGAAAATAAATACATTAAACCTTTCAAATTCACATTCATATAACAATTACAATTCAACAATAGTTCAAACAAAACAAAATAAATATTCCTCTCACCGATGGTGGTGTATTCCTTACACTCAAATTAGTAACAGCAGGGTCCAGCAAAATACCATGTGAGTGACACACTCAAAAATGAGTGACACACTCAAAAATTGAGAACACATTCTTTTGATTGAATGAAATTATAATACACTTGGTGCAAAACGTTTTTTAGCTGAACACAAAATAAACTTTAAATTGACTGTTCATTAAACAAACAGCCTAGTCACCAGCAGTGCTGGGACTACACATTGTGACTACACACTCTTAACACATGTTAGCCACCTAGCAGCTAATGCATCCAAACACTGTTTGACACTCACCAAGGTTTGCAAATGAAATCAGCACCAGCACATCAGGGCTGTCTAGATGACTCAATGTTGCTTCTCACAACAAGCTAAAGTCATTAAAGGTTTTATGACATTCACATTTTCACTTTTTTTATTTTTTATGTTTTTTTGGGGGTTTTATGACCTCAATTACACCCAAAAAAATCTGAACTTTGAACATTCAGTGGATTTTCTGTGGTCTGGGGTTTTCTGAATAATCAGGCTGAAAAGTAATCTGAGCTTGGCCCTTCGACAGTGAGGTCACAGCCGATTAATCCCGCCCACTCTCCTCCTCGCCCCTCCCCTATCCTTTCCTTTGGGAGGGGCGGAGCAGAGGCGATGATTGACAGGCAAAATCCCTCACCAGCGACACCCGCAGGCAAAGATTTATTTTTTCATTGCAGTTGAAAAGGTTTTAGAAATGTGAGAGAAAAACACCTGCCATGGATCAATGTAGTGGAATTTTTTGTTAACTTTCTATACACGTTTGAAGGACCATGACAAAGACTTTTAATGTGTGGTAAAACTGAACGTCATGAAACCTTTAATGTTGTGTTCTGGTGTACACAACTGAGATTCAATATTTTCTTAAACTGACGTTTTTCTGGTGCAAGAGACAAGGAGACTGTTCCCAAGCAAAACTTTGCTGAAGTGGCTCCTCTCTGCTCTCACTCTGATTTGCTGGAATTCGTTCCACCTGCTCTCCCTGCACACACAGGCAACAGGCCCTTGTTCAGACAGGGCGTTGTCTCATCTAATTGGACCACAGCTTAATGTCAATCAAGCTGATATAATTGAATTGAATTGAATCTTTATATATGAATTGAATCTTTATACTGTAAACAAACTGTATTGCAGACCAAAAGGAAAACACAAAGCTGTTGTTTTTGAAATTAAATGTAGTACTTTATCTGACCCACTTAATCAAACAAAATAATTCAATTCAAGTAAATGATCAGTACACTTCAAAAACACAAATGAAAACGATCAACCTCAGTTCTTTAGTCCCACAAACGCAAAGTTATTTTAAATATCTCCAATGAGTATTGTAATCCAAAAGTAATCCAAAAGTGTTCCAAAGGTAATCCAACCGATATTGTCGATCTTCTATTTTCCGAAAATGAAAAGGCAATGCATTGCATAACAAAGTATATTCCTCACCCAACCTTCAAGTCAGGAGGCCACATGGGTTCCTTTGTCCAAAAGCTCTGACTGGCTTCAGAGCTAAACCCTCAGAAATGTTCCTGGACCAAACTTCTCTCCTTCCAGATCCATAAGTTCTCTGGCCACACTACTCAGTTGTTTATTAATTCCTGATTTTGGTTTAGTATAGGCTTACAACAGTCTCTTTCTCAAACACCACCAAACACTCTTTTTTAATACCTAAAATGGAACCCCCGGCCGCCTCACTTCCTGTACTTTTATAGCTGTTCCTGATACCTCACTTCCTGTGGAACTTTTGCTACATGTGCTGCTTTTTCCCCACAGCTCCTGTAAACGAGCAGGTTAACTAGTAACTAAATATAATCTCCATTCTTGGAGATGGTTATTTTAGTTAATCTCCTTTTAGAATAAGCAAGTTAACGATTACCTAAACTAATACACTAGTCTAATGGTTTATAATGATATACCTGTTTATATATATCCCATATCCCAGAGGGGCAGACAGTCTGTAGCTGTGGTTTAATAACTTGTTTTTTTTTGTAACATACAGTACATGACATCTACTTTCACACTCATTCATACACATATACCCCCTTGCACTTGCAATTCAAAAAAAACAAAACAAAAATTATCACATTGTGTTACTCTTTCTTGAGTCAAATAAACAACTTAATAAAATATTACTTTCAGTTTCCTTCTCTCTTAAATAATAATGTCCATAACGTTCATATACGTTTCCCAAAGCTGGTCAAATTCATTTAGCTTTCCCCTAGTTATATATGTTAATTTTTCCAGTCCAATACAACTCATGAGTTCCTTGTGCCATGTCCTTAGTGTTGGTGCCTCCATATTTTTCCAGTGTAACGCTACAGCTCTCCTTGCTTGGAGGAGTCCAAAGTCTAAGATTTTGGTCTGGTTTGGACTTTGTAAGAAGTTCTTTGGGTAGATTCCCAGTATACAGAGTTTCGGACTTACAGGAACTATAATTTTAAATACATTTGACAGACATTTTATGATTTCTTTCCAAAATATCTGGATCTTGGGACATTCCCACATACAATGAAATAGCGTTCCTTTCTCAATTAAACATTTAGTACAGACATCTGGAATATTAGCGGACATATGATGGAGTTTGACAGGAGTTATATACATTCTCATTAACCACTTATATTGGAGTAATTTAAATCTTGTATTTATTGTCTGCTTTTGTGCTTTTAAACATGCCTGTTTCCACTCATTATCATCAATGTCTTCTTGAATGTCTAATTTCCAAGCGTTTAATTTATCTATTGTCGAATCAGTACTATATTCAACTAATAGATTGTAATATATAGAGATGTGTCCTTTCCCCTCTGAATGTAATGTTTTCTCCAATGTTGATAGGGGTGGTACATACATGATTTGTTCACATTTTGATGACATAAAGCTTTTTAATTGTAGATATTTAAAAAAATGTTTATTAGGGATCTGATATCTCCGACATAAATGTTCAAATGAGAGCATAACTCCGTCTACATAGAGGTCCATTATTTTCTGAATACCTTTGATATGCCACAGCTTAAAGCCGCCATCTTTTTTCGCAGGTATAAACTGGTCGTTTCCCCAAATAGGAGTGTACTGTGATAATATAGGCATATCGTTCATATGTTTATGGGCAGCATACCAAACTAAGATTGTATTTTTAAGAAAAGGATTTTTTGTGCATTTTTTAATTGTTTTAACATCTGATGAGTATAAATATAAATGTAATGGTAAGTGTGAGACAGATTCTTGTTCAATGCCAACCCATACTGGAGGTGAACTAGTTTTGAAATAATACGATGCTGAGGTCAGCTGGGCTGCCATATAGTACCATCTAAAATTAGGCAGTTGGAGTCCACCTCTTTCATAAGGCAAATATAGCAAATTAAGGCGAAGTCTAGCTTTCTTATCGTTCCAGATAAATCTTCTAAATAATTTAGTTAAATTGTCAAAAAAGTAGTTAGGGAGTGGCAATGGGATTGTTTGGAAATAATATAAGAATTTGGGTAAAATGGACATTTTTATTATATTTATTCTTCCGATCATAGATATAGGTAGATTGGTCCATCGGGCCAGTATTTCCGTTGTTTTATCCACCAAAGGTTTGTAATTTGCTGGGATTATTTCCCCAATCTCTGGGGTGATCATGACACCCAAGTATTTAAAGCCTTCAGTAGTTGTCATAAATGGGGTGTTTACTATGGGACTAAGTCTTTCTTCCTTATTAAAAAACATTAATACAGACTTTGAATTGTTGATTTTATAACCGGAGAACCCTCCAAAGAGTTCAATTAGACTACTTAGGTTGGGAATACTATTTTCTAATTTTGTCACAAAAAAAATAATATCCTCGGCATATAAAGAAATACGGTGGTCTACAGTCCCAATTTTGATGCCTGATATTGCTGTATGTGCTCTTACAGCCATAGCTAATGGTTCGATGGCTAACGTAAATAGCAAAGGAGAGACGGGGCAGCCTTGTCTTGTCGATCGTTGCAAAAAAAAAGGTTTAGATATATTGCTGTTTGTTAATATCTCAGCTGCTGGATTTGTGTATAGTAATTTGAGCCATTTAAGAAAAGTTCCCCCAAGTCCATACCTAGGTAGCACTTCAAAGAGGTAATCCCATTCTATTCTATCAAAAGCTTGGCTCGCATCCACTGATAACATTGCCGTATCTTTTTCGTTATGTTTCTCATGCAGGACATTTAAGACTCTTCTAATATTATGGTATCCTTGTCTTTTCTGTATAAAACCTTGTTGGTCTTCATTAATCAATTGGGGCAGGTACTTATCTAATCTAGTAGAGAGGGCTTTACACAAAATTTTCATATCACATCCCATTAGACTAATCGGTCTATATGATGAGCATTCAGTTGAAGGTTTACTTGGTTTTAATATCACAATTATTGTAGCTAATCTCAATGAATCTGGGAGTATTCCTTTATTAAATGATTCTTCATACATGTCAAGAAGTGGTTTTAGAAGTTGTTTTTTAAAGGTTTTGTAAAACTCTATTGGTAGCCCGTCTGGTCCGGGTGCTTTGCCACTATTTATTTCCCCTATAATTTCACTAAGGTCGTTTATAGTTAATGGGCTATTTGATTCAATTTTTTCTTCCTCTGATATACTCTGAAATTGTAACTGATCAAGAAATGTAGTTTGTGCTTGTTTATTTATTGTATTTTCCGATTTATATAATGTTTTATAGAAGTCTCTAAATGAATTATTAATCTCTACCGAGTCTATGGATATGTCCCCTGATTTTAACTTTATACTATCTATTGATTTTTCAGACTGCATTTTTTTAATCCTCCATGCCAATAGCTTACCTGCTTTCTCCCCTTGGTCATAGTATAACTGTTTAGTCTTCATTAAACTTTTTGCCACTTTATCAGTTGTTAGCTTATCAAAATTAGCTCTCAAAATGGATAGATTGTGTAATTTCCCAGGATTATTATTATTATACATTTCTTTCTCAGCCTCTTTAATTTGTTTTTCTAGTTTTTGTAATTCTTGTTTCTGCTGTTTATTTTTAGAACTTGAGTAACTGATAATTATTCCTCTAATATAAGATTTAAATGCTTCCCATCTAATACTGGCTGTAGTTTCATCTGTATTTAGATCAAAATATGTATCAATATGGCTTTCTACAAAATTAACAAAGGCTGTATCCTGTAGCAGCTCAACTTGTAATCTCCATCTTGAACAATATTCCAGTTGGCCTAAATTGATCTCCAATGATACTGCGGCATGGTCACTGATTACTATACTATTGTACCAGCATTTTCTAACCTTAGTCCATAGTCCCCTAGAAATAAGAAAGAAATCAATTCGTGAATGGGTCTTATATGTACTTGAGTAGCAAGAGTATTCCCTTTTATCTGGGTTTTGAGTTCTCCATACATCAATAAGTCCTAATTCTTTCATATAGTTAATCAAAATTTTCCTAGTTTGTACATGGGTTGTATCAATTCGGGTTGATCTATCATTCTCCGGTTCGAGTGCAATATTAAAATCACCCCCGATCAGATAGTGACCTCCCAAGGCCGATATTGTTAAGAATAGATTTTCCAAAAAAAATGGGTTGTCTTCATTGGGACCGTATACATTTATAAGATTAATTTTTTGTGACAAAATAAGACCATGTATGATTACATATCTCCCACCTGGGTCTTGTATAGTTTTTATCATTTGGAATGGTATTAATTTATGTATGAGAATAATTACACCTCTTGCATGACTATTATAAGATGCGTGAAATACTTGACCAGGCCATTTTTTCCTCAAGTTGTCTATATCTGATGCTATTAGATGTGATTCCTGTAAGAACACTATTTTGGATTGGAGGTATTTTATTCTATTTAATACTTGTTTCAATTTAGCCAATTTTCTCATTCCACGAACATTCCAGCTTGTAATTTTAATATCTGAACAATTTTTCATAGTTTTTTCCATACAAAATTATCTCTGGACGTTATAGAAGTATGAACCATGAAAATCCCCAATAAAAATAAAAGAGAAAAGAAAAAAAAGAGAGAAGGAACCAAAGAAAATAAGAAAAGCACAAAAATAACTAAAACAATGTATATAAGCAGTGCAAGTAGCTTCTTTCCCACCCCTATTCCCCCTACACATCCACACACATACACACACAAACACAGACTGAATCCCCCTTTCCACCCCATAAGCAAACTGAGGCGTCCCACCTCCCCCCATGTGTAAGTCATTAGAGACGTTGATCCACAGCTACCTGAGGAGCAACTATTCTAACTACTAATTGGAAGGAGCCAGTGCCCGTCTGTCAAAACACCAAACAGAAAAAAAATAAAATATATATATTCAGAACTGTAACATTTCAGTTTCTTTTCATCTTTTTTTTTTTTTTTTCTCGATATACATTGAGTGCCAAAAAAGCAAAACAAAAATAGGATCTAAACAACTGCATGGTTTAATAACTTGTTGGTTCTCAACCTTTTTTAATGTCAAGGACCCGGGCCCCCCCAGTTTGCTATGCATATAGGCCACGGACCCCCATAACTCTGAGAGCGTACGGGTCCATTTGGTTCCATGTGTACACTCTCAGAGTTACAGACCTGTAAGGGTTCATTTGGTTCCATTTGTACACTCTCAGAGTTACAGATTGGTAAGGGTCCATCCATTTGGTTCCCAACTATCTATTATTTTGCTAGAAACCCCCTTGAACCCCTTCATAAATATAATTTAAAATAAAAGGTTTCGAATAAATATGAAAACCAAATATTACACCAAACAGGTGCGTAGGCCTTCTTCCAATATAAGGTCAGCTAAATATATTTAAAAAATAGCAAGAGAAACAGGGTGGCCTCCTTACCATGTATCAACAATATTATAACAGAGTACTTACGATGTATCAACAATAACAAGGGGTTACATTTGTTCTACTGCTATGAATCCTTATTCTCCTTCAAAACCTCTGCTCTAAAAGAGCACTTGCAGGTGGCTGCCATTTGGAACTGGCCTCTATAAAAAGTCCAAACCTATCACCAAAAAATATATATATTTTTGATTATTACTGTTTATGATGTTTGTGCATAGTACTGTATATTTGTCTGTCACTAAATGTTTCGATGAATTGAATTGAATATACAGAACCCCAATTGAATATACAGAACCCCAATCCCCAAGCCATAGCGCTTTCTTGGATTTGATCCTTTTAGCATCCCTTTGTATTGAACTGTACTTTCAGTGCTTTTTTTCCCTCTTCATTATAATCTGTGTATAAATGCTTGTACTCACTGTGTAAATTTAAAAAAAAAGAGATTTTTTCATGAAATATATCCTTTTTTTAATTAATTTTAATTAGAGGTTTTCTCTCTTCATTTAGCTTAATTCATTTATGTTTGTCTACAGACAGTTGAGCTGTTTTTATTAGAGATTCTCAGAGCTATCAGAATATAGTCTGTTTTATCACGTCTACTAAACGAAAACCAGCCAATCCAAATCAAGGAATGGGACCAACCATTCTAGAATCCATTTTTATTCATAGTTACTCTAAACAAAATTGACACAATGTTTCATTGTACTTAAGGAAGTATTAAAATTACTCAATCAAGTCAATTTTATAGATATTTTTTCTAATGACACTTAACAGCAGGTCAACACCGATAAACCATTCACTCAACACTTCCCCCATGAGCAAGCAGTGTTAATATCAATGTAATATCTTTAGTAACATTGTATTATGCATTACTATCAACTTAATATCTCTAGTAACATTGTATTATGCATTACTATCAACTTAATATCTCTAGTAACATTGTATTATGCATTACTATCAACTTAATATCTCTAGTAACATTGTATTATGCATTACTATCAACTTAATATCTTTAGTAACATTGTATTATGCATTACTATCAACTTAATATCTCTAGTAACATTGTATTATGCATTACTATCAACTTAATATCTCTAGTAACATTGGCAGCATACTCAGTTACTTGCTAATTACAATTACATTTATTGTGTCATTTCTGCATGAAGGTAAACTTTAACCTGTCTTACAACATGCTTGCTTATCACTTATCACTCAATGGAGGTATGGTCATCATCATAAGAGTAATCATAAGATGTATCAATATGATCATTAGACCTTTTCTCCTTAATCCAGTCCACATATCTGTAGACATTGGCGTAGACACCAGGCCTGTTGCTCACATCACATCGAGGACCCCAGCTCACCAAACCAGTAACGTAGTGAATCCCATCCTGTTCACACATCAGAGGACCACCTGAATCACCCTGTAAAGACAACCAGTTTAATACAGAGTCATTATTAAAGGACATTATTAAAGCCTAAATGCAAACACTCACTGCCAACACCCCCCCCCCCCCCACTACTGTTCAGTGAAGGAACTGAGGCTTATGTGACATCTCACCGTCTCCCATTCCATCCTCCTCAACCGCCTACCCACCCAACCCCAGTAAACCATGGTGTGCCACAAGGTTCTGTACTTGGTCCCCTACTTTTCACCATTTAAATGCTCCCTCTTGGTCAGATCATCCGCCACCATGGTCTACATTTCCACTCAACCTGGTATCTCAACCTGGGTGTCATCCTGGATGCTACCCTCTCCTATCATTTCCACATCAAATATGTTACCAAATCCACCTTCTTCCACGTCACTCTCAGACTCCGTTGCTGAGACCTTCATCCACGCTTACATCACCTCCCGCCCAACAAAGCCCTGAACAGACTGCCAGAGTGCTCAACCGTACCAAGCCTTGGCAGCATATTGCCCCCACCCTTGAACTCTACACTTGCTTCCGGTTAAGTTCTGCATCACCTACAAATTGCTCCTCCTCACCTATAAAGCTCTCCATGCCCTCTATAGCCCCACAGTACCTGTCAGACCTCCTCCAAACATTGGACTCTTTCAAATCTGCCCTGAAGAGACACTTGTTCACAATGGTTTTTGCCAGATAGTTAGTTTTTTTATTGATGTAAAGCGTCCTTGGGTTTTTAAATGGCACTATATAAATTCAAGTTACTATTATGTATTATTATAAAAATGAAAGAGGTCTCCTGGTTTCGGAGTAGTAATAGGACACTTTAAAATTGCAGCTAAGGAAGATGTTCACCTACTTAGGCTGCATTCTAGACAACAACCTCTCTGGTGAGACTCTGGCTCTCAGACTTATTTCAAAGGTTAGATTTCTAGCAAGAGTATCCACATTTAGGGACAGTTGTACTCTGGAAACCCTGGCAGTGGCACATGTCATTTTGATTATACAATAGCACCTCTAAGAGCCTATTCAATACATTGCAGACCTCACAAAATAAATTGAACCTCAATCTCCATTCAAGAACTCATCTCCTCCCTGCTCCCTTTGCCAGCCTGTGGCTTAGAGTGGAAGAGAAGGTCTCTCTTATCAAAATGTATATGGTTCATATTATTGTAAATAATGCTGCTCCAAAATACTTATGCAACTACTTTTCCAGGGTCAGGGATGTTCATAACTATCCCACCAGAGGTAGCTCCACTAATTGTGTGCCATCCATGCAAGTTTAAATCTTGTATAGGAGATGACTCTTTTCTTGTATTCTGCAGTAGTTATGTCAAAATGTTTTCCTGCAGACATCAAGTGGTTAGCTTCCAAAAAAGGCTGTGGAATGGCAGTTTGTCCTGATAATGATTGTATTTATCATATGTCTCGTAGATGGTAAGGTTCTTAACCTTGTTATTTTTCACCCCACCAGGTCGCTCATTAACATCAATGGGACCACAATGGAAGTAAGACCTAGGGCTTTTTTTTAATCCTTTTGACTACGACTGTGCAATTTTGTGTTGTTGTACATTTGTTTCGGTCAATAAGTAATTAAGTAAGTAAATAAGTAAATATGTGAATAAGTAAGTAAGTAAATAAATAAATACATCTAATTATTTACATCATTTGATTATTCAGCATATACAGAAGTGTGTAGTTCTAAAAGCCCAGAAATGTCGGTTCTGTAAGTTTCTGGTTCTGTAAGTGATTTTTTTTGGTCTGATTTCTCCATCAGTCTGCTCTCATCTGAGCTCCTTTACTCTGGTCTGATTTCTCCATCTCTCTGCTCTCATTGGGTCTCAGTCAGTCATGTGACTCTGCTCCTCACTGTCAGTAGTTTAGAATGTAATGTTGACATCATTGACATAAAAAGCACTTCTGCATATGCTTGTGTCATGTCAGATTAGGGTTCCCACCCGTCCCGTAAAATACGGAATCGTCCCATATTTGGAAACTAAAAGACGTGTCCCGTATTGAACTGATACGGGACGTACTTTGTTCAGTATTTTAAGGTCAGGGAATCAATATGAATGACAGGGCGATTTATGTGCTGTCCTGTCTCGTTACTGTGTGACTGTCATTAGAATGTGAGCTGTGCGAGTCTGAGTCAGTGTTGCCAAGTCTCATGAGAGACATAAGCCAACCAACCTCCAAAAACAAGCCCAAAACAAGCCAAATCTTGTCCAGAAGTTGCGGTAAATAAGCAGACTTGGCAACACAGGTCTGATTCTGGTAGTCATGACAAGACCAATGAGAGTTAGCGCTTTCAGAGTTGCTAATATACGTCTCCCCCCCACAACCTGCCTCCACTCCATTGAAGTCACAACAACCTGCAAGCATGACAATGTGACAGTAACACAAGTTGAATGTGTAAAGAAAACAATAAAGACTGAGACGTCAGAAGTATATAACTGAGTTGGGGAAAATAAGGATGACTATAATGTGTGACAGAAGATTATGTACAAACCAGGCAAACCTTTTCAGTTAGCCATGGTAGAATCCATGATGTAGCCTAAACAACATAACGTGAGAAGAAGCCAGGGAGCACTGACACAGTTCCTTGTCTGCCAACTTAACCGACCGCAGACTGGCTAACATGGTATGTGAAATCATGTCAATTAAATCAAAGCATTTTGATCTTAGAATAATGGGCACCTGAGAACCTCTATGCTTTGGAAAATAGTATGAAATAAGGTAATGTATACATGATTTGAACATGCTTGAACATTTGACATTTAAGGCCTAATTTCAACACTTGTGGATGTCATTATGGCATAAACAATAAGTTGAAGGGTACATTTTGCAGGTTCAAATCATGCGTACTTAACATTATTTCATACAAATTTCCAAAGCATTATTGTATTAACTTTTTCATAGTTTGGAAACAATTGCCAATTTCAAAATGCAACACATACATACACAATACATGTGTGCTGTATGGCTGAAGCATTGCGTTTCCTTGTGATTATTATGGTATGAATATTACTTGTTGTGTTTGTATTATTGTATTATTAAAGTCATAATAACTGTTCCGAAATGCATAGATTTCTATGCATTTCAGGTTTTTGGGGGACACCCCAATTCTTTTTATTTATAGATGTCATAGATTATTTAAATATATATATGTTTCAAATCACACACACACACACACACACACACACACACACACACACACACACACACACACACACACACACACACACACACACACACACACACACACACACACACACACACACACACACACACACACACACACACACACACACACACTCACTTCGCAGAAGTGAACTCCTCCCTTCATGTATCCTGCACAGATCATGGTGTCATCCAGTCGGTCTCCATAGACACCTGGATCCATGCAGCTCTGCTTAGAGATCAAGGGAGCCTTGCCTCCCAACAGTCTGTCTGAACGTTTGTTATTCCCTGAGTTTCAAGAACACAGAGAGACAAAGAGAGGAAAAGGAATAGATTGATTACAAATAGAGAGGAATAGATGAGACAGGAACCTTTATGAGGAGGAAATAGTTTCCTCTCAGACATGATTCACTGTCACACAGAAGCTGTGTTGGTGAGAGAGATACAGAACAGCTGTTCAGTACAGCTGTTCAGTACATCAATACAGCTGTTCAGTACATCCATACAGCTGTTCAGTACATCAATACAGCTGTTCAGTACAGCTGTTCAGTACATCAGTATATTAACATGTTTTTAAAACAACACAACACTGAGTTAGGGTTAGGGTGTAGCCTGAGTGTGGACAAAAATACAGCTTCTTGTGTTTTCACTGCTTGACGCTTGTGTAAAGACTAGGATAAATATACCAAGGATGCACCAGTGATGTCACTGTAAGACTCAACCTTTCTCTGCCGTGTGTAAAAGCCTGGTGACGTGAAGTTTGAGACTCAACATTGCCTGCATATATTTGTACATCCATTTACTTGGAATCCATATTTGTACAATCCATATACTTGCAATCCATATTTGTAGGCTACAATCCATATATTTGCTGCCGGGCAGAAACCAACTATCTCCGTTCTTCAACTGTTTATATTTTCTTTAACACATTGGGTGCCAGAGGTTTATTAAAATATTATACGTTCAGTGCCTGCTATTCTTCCATCCACTTACATTGATACGTTTTGTGCTGTAGAAGCTCCGACGCGGAAGTGCATGTAAACAAAGCGTGCGTGCGAGACGGCGGAGGGTCCCGACTAACGCCTGGAACAATAATATTTCTAACGCGATCCTCCATTGCAGAGTGATCGCCGATCGAAAACGGCTCGCTTCCACCACGTTAAAAAGAAATGGAGATATCAAGCTTTTAGTCAAGGAGTTATCACTGGAAAGGCCGAACGGAAGGATTTTTTACATGGATCCACATCCGGCCTCTCCTTCTCAGAGACTCCTTGGATGATCCCAAAGTTTCGTTAGCGCCCCCACGGGCCCCACGTATAAAAATAAAATTGGGTCTTGTTTGGATTCTCAAAAACGGTCCGGACCGTTTTTGGCACCCGATGTGTTAATAAATCAGTGCTTTTGAACACTCTATAGTCTGTCTGTGGGCATTTTTAACAAAGAGCTTCTGACTAAACCTCCTAACTCCATTGGATCCTCAAACTGTTGATCAAACCACAAAACTACAACTCTGTTTTTTTCTGTCTGACTTCATCATTCTCATCAATGTCCACAGAACTTCTTTTTGTTTATCCTTTTAGCCTTAATGTCTGACTGTACCTTGTGCTTTTTACATTTCTGACTAATAAGGTAATCAATCAATCAATCAATAAATCAATCAATCAATGATGGACAAAACAACTATCTCCACATTAATAGTCAAAAACCTCCTAACTCCACTTGAGCTGTATTTGTGTAAAGTGTTGATAATATATGGACATATTTAAGTATCTGACAATGTATAAAGTCACCATACCAACTTTGATGATGCAGTGCTGTGTTGTCTTAACACATCGGGTGCCGAACACGGTCTGAACCTGTTTTCATAGAGTAGCGCTTCGGTGCCGAACATGGTCTGAACCTGTTTTCAATCTTTTAGTTTTTTTTCCTGTTTTTTGATGATGATGATGATGATGATGATGATGATGATGATGATGAAACAAGCACTTTATGACCGGCACTTTATATTTCTGAAGGTAGCCTTTTGTTTTATATCTTGCACTAGATGCGCCCAGACTTATGTTTTATGCTATGGTGTCTCATGTCTGTTGTTGTCCTGTATTGTCTGTACGTTTTAAACCACTACTCCGGCTGTAAACCTAATTGCCCTTCTGGGACATAAAAACTTACCAAAACATATATTTTTTAAAAACATTATATTTTCCTCTTCTAAATACTCCTACAAGACCATCTGAAAGGTTTTTAATTTTTTTTTGCAAGTACAAATATATCCGGGTCTTACAGGGTTAATAAAGACCTTGACCTTGACCTTGAACTCCGAAACTTTTTACGTTAGGGAAAACGACTCATTTCGTATGCGCGATCGCTCCGCCATTGTGACCCACGGTAAAGATGTTATCGTTCCAGGCGTTAGCCAGGACCATCGTGCAAAATGCACGCGTGCTTTGTTTCACATGGATTGCTCGTGGTGGAGTCTACAGCTTAACCAGCGCCGCGCAGCTCAACGGGGAGATTTCTGGCACCGAACGTAATCTGTTATTATAAAATGATGGCACCGAATGTGTTAAAAACATGTATCTTTTTTCATTTCCTGAAAAGTTTATATTTTGAACATATATTCATATTTGTAAAATCCATACTACTTCGCCTTCTCACGGTGGTTGGGAACCTCTGGCTTAGATGATTTGTCAAATTTGACGTATTGCCATCGCTAGCCGACACTTTGTTTAAGCAGAGTTTGCAGATTGGCTTAAGCACGTTAGCTGGCTCACCATTTCTGTCTCCTAAATACGCAAAGTATTTACTTATTGACCTGTAGCGTTTATTTTTGAGCCATTTCCGGCTGTTATTGCTCTCGCTGATATTCTCTACTGCCTCCCTAAACAATAATCACGTGACAGCGTTTTGCTGACAAACCATCAAGATTTCATAAAACCATATTAAACCGTAAAGACACAGGCCCAACCTTATTTTGAGACTGATCTGACTCCATAGTCTGCTAGGTAGTTTTAACTCTCTCTAGTGAAACTCTAGTGAGATTTAAAACTCCCTGGGTTTCCAAATTCACTGTAGCTGTAACTGTCTATGGTATGAGGTTGATTCAGATCAGTGGTAATGTGTAGATAGATACATACCAGTGAATCAGATCAGTGGTAATGTGTAGATAGATACATACCAGTGATTCAGATCAGTGTAATGTGTAGATAGATACATACCATTGATTCAGATCAGTGTAATGTGTAGATAGATACATACCAGTGATTTAGATCAGGTGGTAATGTGTAGATAGATACATACCAGTGATTCAGATCAGTGGTAATGTGTAGATAGATACATACCAGTGAGACCCCATCCAGAGACCACACACTCCTTGCCATCAGGGAAGAGCTGGTTTGGCAGACAGGCAGTTTTAACATGGCGGGTTTCCACGGCACAGAGTGGACTTTGGGTGACGTTCAGCTGAAGTAAAGCTGACACACAGAATGGTTCATTAGCATATCTGACAACAATGTACAATTTAGGCATTTAGCAGACACTAAATGAAAGTGCAGGGTGCAAAGTATAAAGGGTTATTGCACAGTCACTTTTCACTGTTAATTAACAGTCTGATGGCCTGTGAAAAAAAAAGTTCCTCAGCCTAATAGTGTGCGCTAATGTAAAGAGGATCTTGTATCCCTTCACTCTTTAGAGGGGAGAACAGTCTTTTGTGGGGGTGGGTGGGGTCTTTAATTATCCTCAGGGATTTGTTGAAGCAGCCCTGGGTGTAGAGGTCCTCCAGACTAGACAGTGTAGAGGTCCTCCAGACTAGACAGTGTAGAGGTCCTCCAGACTAGACAGTGTAGAGGTCCTCCAGACTAGACAGTGTAGAGATCCTCCAGACTAGACAGTGTAGAGGTCCTCCAGACTAGACAGTGTAGAGGTCCTCCAGACTAGACAGTGTAGAGGTCCTCCAGACTAGACAGTGTAGAGGTCCTCCAGACTAGGCTGCTCTGGGTGTAGAGGTCCTCCAGACTAGACAGTGTAGAGGTCCGCCAGACTAGACAGTGTAGAGGTCCTCCAGACTAGACAGTGTAGAGGTCCTCCAGACTAGGCTGCTCTGGGTGTAGAGGTCCTCCAGACTAGACAGTGTAGAGGTCCTCCAGACTAGACAGTGTAGAGGTCCTCCAGACTAGACAGTGTAGAGGTCCTCCAGACTAGACAGTGTAGAGGTCCTCCAGACTAGACAGCGCTGGGTGTAACGGTCCTCCAGAATAGTTCAGAACAACTAGTTCAGATGTCCTGACTATGTGAACTACTACAGATGTTCTGACTCTGTGAACTGGTTCAGATGTTCTGACTCTGTGAACTGGTTCAGATGTTCTCACTCTGTGAACTGGTTCAGATGTCTTGACTCTGTGAACTGGTTCAGATGTCTTGACTCTGTGAACTGGTTCAGATGTCTTGACTCTGAACTGGTTCAGATGTCTTGACTCTGTGAACTGGTTCAGATGTCCTGACTCTGTGAACTGGTTCAGATGTCTTGACTCTGTGAACTGGTTCAGATGTCTTGACTCTGTGAACTGGTTCAGATGTCTTGACTCTGAACTGGTTCAGATGTCTTGACTCTGTGAACTGGTTCAGATGTCCTGACTCTGTGAACTGGTTCAGATGTCTTGACTCTGTGAACTGGTTCAGATGTCTGAACTAGGAAGTGTTTTTGGAGCACACAGGAAGCTTTTATTTCATGTGATTAATTCACATTGATTTAAACTGCTGCTTCTGTTCTGAGTACATCCACACAGAATACAAATATAACATGACAATATAGTGACTTTATTTTTTATTTTTTTCAACAAGGTCAATATTTCACCGCAAATAAAAGCATCAACGTGTATGAATGTGACATCACCAAAATAATTGTTGATGTGAAATATAAGCAGATGCATTTTCTGATCATCATTTACAGGGGGTGTGTCCAACTCCAGGTGTGGTATTTAAACACAACATTACCTGAGTTTAAATCACTCAAAGGACCACAGCCACAATAAAAGACCCAGAGAGTACTCTGTAGATTAAAGACATTTAACATCTGGTTTGACAGTTAATCATGTTGTGTCTTATGTCAATTCATGGCCTTACCAATGTCACTATGAGCAGCGGAGAGATGACCATCAGAGAAATATGATTCCCTGTAATCCTCATGAACGATGGCTCTCACCACAGGGATGACCTGGTCAGAGTCTTCATTTCTCAAAAGGTACACTCCCCCCAAGACCACCTGCATGTCCATGGACCTGTTGGAGCTACTGAACAAACATTATGTTAAATAAAAGTCAATCTTCTTCAAATCGGATAGTAAATAGCAGAGGTCACATTAGGTCGGTAATTGGCTGTTTTGGCTGTTTGTTTTAAACCGTGTTTCTTGTAGGCTTTTCTGATGGAACAGTCGGGGGGTCGTTAAAACGATAGGACGATGGCGTCGACCCATGTAAACATTGGAGACATGACCTTGGGACGCACAGCACTGTGCGAGAAAAACAAGCCCCTGGATTTGGTCACGGGACACAGGACGTGGGGAGAACCGTCAGTGTTTTTCAGTGGTTTTCCAGGGAAGGAGATTCCGGTAGAAGCGGATGGACGCGCCGTGGGGACACTGTCTGGATTGGTGCGCAGACATCCCACCCTGGAGAAAATCACTTGCGCGCGCGTGCATGTGCGTGCACAGTCCATGCGTGAAGATTTTCATTTTATTTCCAGATTTTGGTACTTTTTGGGTTTTATTTTTTTCTTTAATTATAATTATTTTAATGTTATTTGATTCTTATTTTTGCCTGATTTTACCGATTTATTATCATAGATTATAATTATAATATGCAACGGGAGCAAGTCTAACCCAGTGTTTACAAAAATCGCCAAAATCAACCACAAGCATGAAAGAAACTTAAATTTGACCTAAAATGTATCCATCTCCAAAGGGCAGGTTTGGATAAATCACAGATTCTTAATAATAATAATAATAATAATAACTTAACTTTGGCGATCACTTCAGGCAGTTTCAATGTTAATGACTATGGCAAGTGCACACCACGTGTTCATTTCCCATAGTTACTATGGCGCGTGAACATTCCCTGCTGCCTTTCGTGAACACGGCTATGCCGACTATGATTTATCAATGGGGGACAGCAGAGATCCACTATGTACACGACCAATAGTTTTACATGAACATTTCTCTCGCCAAATTCGTGCAACATTGTGTACACCTCCCATACTATGCTATGGTAAATGGCGTTTACCATCATTATGACCTCCCGGGACGCGGTTTCTCGCCAAATTTGTTAAACAGTCATAACTCCAGTTCCCAGCATCGAAAACGTACGAAACTCCTTAGGTACTCTTAGACGGCCAACAGGGAAAGGCTGAAATGTATTAAGCCCCACCCCCTCTGTGTTCCTATTGGCTGGGCTTCGAACAGCCATAATTCTAGTTCCCAGCATCGAGAGATGCTGAGAGGACTGCACGACCGCTCAACACCTAAAACAATCTTTGTGCTGGTATGACATGCAGGTATCCTGCCCAAGGCACCTGACATCCACACCAGCCCATACCCCCCCAAGTCCTGCGGCAATGGAGAAGTGGCGACGGGAGCAGGCAGAGGATGTTGCTCGGAGCTTCTAGCCATGACTCTGCACGTAGGCGGTTGTAGGGTGATGGCCGTCCACCGTACATCGGGGCAGATACGGTGCCCGTGTCCTCCTACAGCGACAGAGCAGCCCTATCTAGGGATGGCACTGCTCTCCCCGTATGGGGAAGGGGATATAAAAGGTTCCCTAAAAAAAGCCTGCCCCAGTTTAGCCTGGTAGGCAACCGCACCTACCTGGCCATCCAATTTCAGCGGTCGAAAACAAAAACAAAAGAAACAGAGAAACCCCCTAATAATCGGATCATGGAACGTACGGACTCTGCTCGACAGAATCGATCGACCAATGCGCCGCTCAGCCCTCATTGCCAGGATGCTTGGCCGCTACCGGATTGACATAGCTTCCCTGAGCGAGACCAGAATCGCTGGTGAGACTCAGTTTGAGGAAGTTGGAGGAGGCTACACCTTCTATTGCATAGGGAAGCCCGAAGACGACGTGAGAACTTCCGGAGTTGGCTTTGCTATTCGCACAAACTTAGCATGACAACTTGACAGCCTGCCTCGGGGCATCAGTGACCGCCTCATGACACTGCGCATCAGGATAGGAAAAGATCAATATGCAACCATCATCAGTGCCTATGCTCCCACCATGACCAATCCTGAGGATGCCAAAGATGCCTTCTATGAAGAACTCAGCAGCCTCCTCACTAAGGTTAGCCACAAGGACAAGCTCTTCTTACTCGGGGACTTCAATGCCCGAGTGGGATCAGACCATGTTACCTGGCCAAACATCCTTGGTCGCCATGGCACCGGCAGTTGCAATTCCAATGGCCTACGTCTGCTGTCTCTATGTGCGCATTATGAGCTGTCTATCACAAATACTCTCTTCCAACAAGCCCACAGATACAAGAACACCTGGATGCACCCCCGCTCCAAACAGTGGCACATGCTAGACTACGTCATAGTCCGCCAGAGAGACAGAGGTGACGTGCACATCACACGCTGCATGAGAGGTGCGGAATGCTGGTCAGACCATCGTCTACTCAGGAGCAAGATAAACATCCAGCTTGCCCAGAGGAGGAAGACAGCCCGAGACAAGCCCATGCGTAAGCTCAATGTTGGACGCTTAGTACGTGACAACAATGCGCTAGAAGAAAACATCAATGAAGCGCTGCGCAGTTTTGACCCAGAGAATGAAGAAATGGAAGAACAGTGGAAGATCTTTAAGGAGAGTGTCTACACTGCTGCTGCTCACACTCTCGGTTTCGTCAAAAGGAAGCACAGAGACTGGTTTGACGAGAATGATACCGAGATTGACATCCTCATCAACAGGCTCCATGAAGCCCACAAACAACATCTTGATGATAAGGCTTGCAGCCAGAAGAAGTAGCAATACCAACAAGCCAAACAAAAGCTGCAGGAGAGGACTCGGCAGATGGAAAACAACTGGTGGGATAAGATTGCGGAAGACCTTCAGCTTGCTGCTGACATGAAGGACTTTGGGTCTTTCCATGCAGGCCTGCGTGCTGTCTATGGGCCCAAAACCACTGGTTCAATTCCAGTCCGCTCCTCTGACAAGTCTGCCTTGCTCACTGACAAGAGTGACATCCTGGCACGCTGGGCAGTTCACTTCGCTCTTAAACAGAGAGTCCTCAATTTCTGAAGAGGCAATTGCCATAATACCTCAGCTGCCAGTGAAAGTCAAACTGGCTGACCCCCCTACCAGTGCAGAGACAGTGAAAGCTCTCCAACAGACCAATTCTGGAAAGGCACCGGGAGGTGATGGGTTGCCCGCAGACATCTACAAGAGAGGAGGTATGGCACTAGTAGAGAAGCTAACGTCCCTGTACCAGGTAATCTGGAAGAAGGGTGAAGTCCCTCAAGACTTCAAGGACGCATCCATAGTGCATATCTACAAGAGGAAAGGGGACAGGGCATCTTGCGATAACCATCGCGGTATAGCCCTCCTGAGCATCGCAGGAAAGATCTTGGCGAGAATCATCCTCAACCGGCTCATCAGCCATGTAGCTGAGAATGCTGTCCCTGAATCCCAATGTGGTTTCCGCGCAGGCAGAGGTACTTGTGTGATGATCTTTGCCATCCGCCAGTTGCAAGAAAAGTGCAGAGAGCAGAACAAAGGCCTTTATATGGTGTTTGTCGACCTCACCAAGGCCTTTGACACAGTCAATCGTGAGGGCCTGTGGAAGATCCTTGGCAAGTTTGGCTGTCCAGATAAGTTGATCGATCTCATCGCTTCCTTTCATGATGGAATGCAAGCCAGGGTCCAAGAAAATGGTGATGCATCCGAGCCGTTCCCAGTCAGGAATGGAGCGAAGCAAGGATGCGTTCTGGCACCAACCAGTACAGTACAGCCTAGAACACCCAAGACTAGTCTAGTCCAGCCTTTTGGGAGAACAGACTAAGGGAGGGTGGTATAGGCTATACTAGCATGGAATAGGCTGGACTAGGCTAGACTAGGTTGTACTAGGCTGTACCAGACTCTAATAGGCTCTATTAGGCTGTACTAGTCCCTTGTCAGCCCTGTAGATACTCAGACCATTGGGATTAACCACTGTGTACACGGGCAATAGTTTGTGTGTTCACGACCAATAGTTTTGCATGAACATTTGTAGGCCAAAGTAGACCTTTGTAGACCATAGTACAGATCTGCCTTGTACAGTCTAATAGAGCCTAGTACAGCCTAGCACAGCCTACTAGAGCTTAAAACAGCCTATTAGAGACCAGTAGAGTCTAGTACAGTACAGTCGAGTACACCCAAGACTAGTCTAGTCCAGCCTTTTGGGAGGGTGGTATAGGCTATACTATGCATGGAACAGGCTGGACTAGGCTAGACTAGGTTGTACTAGGCTGTACCAGACTCTAATAGGCTCTATTAGGCTGTACTAGTCCCTTGTCAGCCCTGTAGATACTCAGACCATAGGGACATAACCACTGTTGACACGGGCAATAGCTTGTGTGTGCACAAGCAATAGTTTAGCATGAATATTTGTAGGCCAAAGTAAAGTATTGCCTTCTATAGCCTAATAGAGCCCAGTACAGCCTAGCAAAGCCTGCTAGAGCTGAAAACAGACTATTAGAGCCCAGCAGAGTCTAGTAGAGTAAAGCCTAGTAAACCAGGTCTAGCCTAGTCCAGCCTGGTGGGAGAACAAAATAGGGGAGGGGGTACCAGGCTATGCTAGGACTGATAAGACTGGACTAGGATAGATTAGGCTGTAGTAGGCTGTACTAGACTCTAATAGGCTCTATTAGGCTGTACTAGGCTCTTGTCAGCCCTGTAGATCCTCAACCCATTGGGACTAACCACTGCATACACGGGCAATAGCTTGTGTGTGCACGAGCAATAGATTTGCATGAACCTTTGTAGACCATAGTACAGATCTGCCTTGTACAGCCTATTAGAGCCTATTACAGCCTAGCACAGCCTACTAGAGCTTAAAACAGCCTAGTAGAGACCAGTAGAGTCTAGTACAGTACAGCCTAGTACACCCAGGTCTAGCCTAGTCCAGCCTTTTGATAGAACAGACTAGGGGAGGGCGATATAGGCTATACTAGCATGGAACAGACTGGACTAGTTAAGACTAGGTTGTACAGGCTGTACTAGGCTCTATTAGGTTGTACTAGGCTGTACTAGGCTGGACTAGGCTGTAATAGGCTGGATTAGGCTGTAATAGGCGGGACTAAGCTGGACTAGGCTTTAATAGGTTGGACTAGGCTGGACTAGGCTGCGATAGGCTGGACTAGGCTGTAATAGGCTGGACTAGGCTGAAATAGGTTGGATTAGGCTGTACGAGGCTGTAATATGCTGGACTAGGCTGTACTAGGCTGTAATAGGTTGTAATTGGCTGGACGAGGCTGGACTGTACTATAGCCTAGAAATGTAAAACTATTGGTCGTGTACATAGTGGATCTCTGCTGTCCCCCATTGATAAAACATAGTCGGCACAGCCGTGTTCACAAAAGGCAGCAGGGAATGTTCACGCACCATAGTCACTATGGGAAATGAACATGTGGTTTCAATTGGCTGGACTAGGCGGTAATAGGCTGTAATAGGCTGGACTAGGCTGTAATAGGCTGGACTAGGCTGTACTAGGCAGGGCCCATCGGGGGTGGGGGGGACGTGGCATGAATTTGGCAAGACTCCGCCCAGAAACAGCGTCCCGGGAGGTCACACCCTCGAGGTCACGCCCTTGACGTTCTGTCTACAATACAAGCCTGTATGGCAATCAACTGAAAAGTTAGGTTAGTTTAAAGGTTTGGTTAGGTTAGTTTAAAGCCCAGCCAATAGGAACACAGAGGGGGCGGGGCTTAATACATTTCAGCTTGTCCGTGTTGGCCGTCTAAGTGTACCTAGGGAGTTTCGTAGGTTTTCGATGCTGGGAACTGGAATTATGGCTGTTCGAAGCCCAGCCAATAGGAACACAGAGCTGCAGCTCAGTGTAAAGAGGTATTCTCAGACAAAAGGTCACTACAGATTGTTCCGTCCAGATCCCACTGGTTAATAAATGCTGAAAGACACTCAAAGTCATTATGGCTTCAGGAAATATTTCTTTAAGAGAATCCATGTTTTCTCTCATTGCATATTACCATAAAATAATAATTTAATGCAGCTTACATGCAGTGAGCAGCAGTGAGGACCCAACAGGATGCAATGAGGACGCCTCCACATGCATGGGTGAACGGTTCTGATGAACCAGCGGTTCTGCGCTGCAGAGACACCTGCCATGGATGATGTCCAGGAAGAGACGGCCGGCCTCTGACGATCTTGGTCGTATCACCGGGATCAGGTCTGCCACACTGGGAGAACAGGTCTAGACAAGATGGAGACATAACATGAGAGCTAGAGAGAACAGGATCTGTCTGTCTGTCTGTCTGTCTGTCTGTCTGTCTGTCTGTCTGTCTGTCTGTCTGTCTGTCTGTCTGTCTGTCTGTCTGTCTGTCTGTCTGTCTGT
Source organism: Gymnoscopelus braueri (assembly GCF_963280865.1). NCBI lineage: Eukaryota > Metazoa > Chordata > Actinopteri > Myctophiformes > Myctophidae > Gymnoscopelus > Gymnoscopelus braueri. The sequence goes on from NC_137611.1 coordinate 2,336,665, forward strand.
CTGTCTGTCTGTCTGTCTGTCTGTCTGTCTGTCTGTCTGTCTGTCTGTCTGTCTGTCTGTCTGTCTGTGCGTGCGTGCGTGCGTGCGTGCGTGCGTGCGTGCGTGCGTGCGTGCGTGCGTGCGTGCGTGCGTGCGTGCGTGCGTGCGTGCGTGCGTGCGTGCGTGCGTGCGTGCGTGCATTTAAGAGTGTTCATGTGAGTATGTGTAAAGCAAATAGAAGCAAATAATGTATTTGCTTCTTTTGGTTTATTTGAAATAAACCATTACAGGGATATTTCACTTTCAAACATGTTTGCTGTCATTTTAATCTTGGTTTGGTGTCAAGTCTATTCAGGCTTTTGTGAGCACCCCAGACATGTTTTAAGTTGCTTGATTGAGCTATTTAGATATTTGATATTCATTTTTATCAGACATGCCCCCCCTTCCAATATATAATATGTTCGATTAATTAAAAACACCTGTCCTTGGTTCTGGTTACTGATATTGTCCTATCTATCTAATGCATGAGGAGACTGTTTTTTCAATTACTTTTTTCATTTATTATTATTATTATCTTTGTTTTTAATTATTAAAAAAATAATGAAAACAGTAATTGAAAAAACACTGTCTCCTCATGCATTAGAAGGCCAATACCAGTCACCAGAACCATGGTTCTGGTGACTGGTAAACATAAACCAATGTTTAAGTATTTATTATCTATAAATCAATCAATCAATCAATCAAAAGGACAGATAGATGAATAGATTTGTCCGGAGTAGGTGTTGGCTAGTATGTACTCTCGCATCACAGATAGATAGATAGATAGATAGATAGATAGATAGATAGATAGATAGATAGATAGATAGATAGATAGATAGATAGATAGATAGATAGATAGATTACCTGTTGTGTGGACTGTTGGTTGAACCTGGAGAGCTGAAGAGAAAACATATCAAATTAATGAATTTGAGTGTTACAGTACATGGAACCTGTACCTATGTGGCTGTACAGCAGCAAACAAACACGGTTGCCATGGTGATTTGATGACATAGTAACCTTCACCAACAAGGGAGCAGCTCATAGACTGTAAACAATATGGACTAAGAGCCGTGTCGTCAGCCATTGGTTTCTACAGACATGTTTTGTGAGACATGTATCAGTTAGTGAAACCACACCCAGTGTGAAGGGGAGCGAGGGGTGGGTCTTCACTCAGTAGAACCAATCACAAGCCCCGAAAGCATACCCTGCTTTATCATCAATAGAAAGAATGAAGGCAAAAAACGCATAAAGAAGACTTGACACTAGCGACTGAAAACATAACGTCTTTATGAAAAGGTTTACTAAGGTAATAAAACCAAGTGTAAAGTCACGTCACTTCAATGGAATTAAATGTATTAAACAGGCCCCTCCCACAAACTTTGGCTGGCAATCATAGCCAATCGGAATGGAACATGAAAAATCTTACTGATGCATAATACTGAAAACATCTAATCAGACACAAATGTATTTGGGGAGTTGCATCATGTTCCATGCAATCCAGACTGGGGGAAAAAAAGACAACATTTTGATTCGCCTACTGGGAGCGTTGTAACAATCGCCCTTTAACTTTGCAAGGGGAAACATTAACTAAAGGAAAAAACTGCAGGAATTACAATATAATAATTGACAAAGCAATGGTAAATAAAATAATACACTTTGGGACTGTAATACTGTCCCTGCTTCTTTCCCTAACAAACAAAATAAATAACAAACAAACAATCAATAATGTGTTCACAAATCCCTCCCAACAAAAACTAAACACGCTTCAACAAATTATGTTGTTGTGTTGCTGTCTGTAAAAAAATAAATAAAACTAAAAAGTTTAGTCCACTTACACTGAACATCTAGATGGTGTGGTGATGATCTCTGTGATCCATGTTTGTTTGTCACCTCACAGACGTACTGTCCAGAGTCTGCAGGAGACACATTGTCCTTCACCAGCTGAGGACCAGTGGAGATAGATCTGTTGTCTCTGTACCAGGTGTAGCTGTCTACTAGTGGGTTGGCATCACTGCTGCAGGTCAGAGTCACTTTGCTGCCCTCAACAACCTCTCCTGGTGGATTCACTGATACTGAGGGAATTGCCGGAGGGTCTGTGGAGAAATAAACATTGATACACTCAAATTGCACTTTGCTATACTGCTGTATACAGTATTTTCACTAGGAATGAACAATAACTATAATGCAGTATGAATGTATGAATAATGTGGTGTCATTACATCAGCTTTGGTCAAAATAATAAAACACTGGACTGTAAAGTAATTGTGGAGTCTCGCCTCAATACCCCTGATAAGGTGAGTTTTTGGAGTCCTAGTTTTTTCTTTAAATATAGTGGATTAATCAGTGTTTTCTTTGTTCTTCTGTCCGACCAGCCGGCGGTACAATTAGATACAGTCGATACACTACGACATTGAACAAAGGGAACCAGGGGCCTAACTTCTTTTAAGTCCAAGTTCCTGTTTTTTTTCTTTGGGCCACAGGACTATGGATATGTCCCCTGTGTTTTCGGAAGTTGATCCCGACCGGAGTGGATGGACGCGCCATGGCGGCACGGCTGGTGACGGGCTCCTGCTGCGCGATTCCCTGGTAAAAGCGGACATGCGTGTCCAGAACGAGAAGCGGCCTGGAGCGGGTGCCATATACCATATTCACACGGCGGCCATATTATTATATATTATACGGAGAAGAAAGAGTAGCGGTTTGCAAAACAGTGAGAAGAGGGTACAATGGAAATGTAATTCCATTGAAACGCAACCATACGTCTGTTTTGGGGAACATACAGTCAATTCGAGACGACAATAGAGCGTCGCAGTTCCCGCCCACTTCCTGTTTTTTTTGGTGCCGGAAGAAAAAACTCAATGCATTTTTCCATTGACATTTCCAAAAATATTTATATCTATTAATTTAAGCCTCGAATCAAGCCATCACGAGATGACATGAATCATGACCATAAAACGTTTTTTTCTGTGATTTTTTTTTTATTTTATATTTAATTATATGATATACTATATTTAATAAATACCCTTTGTTTTGCCGTTTTCAACAAAAAAAAAAATCACAGAATCAAACGTTTATGGTCATGATTCATGTCATGTCATGATGGCTTGATTCGAGGCTTAAATTAATAGATATAAATATTTTTGGAAATGTCAATGGAAAAATGCATTGAGTTTTTTCTTCCGGCACCAAAAAAAAACAGGAAGTGGGCGGGAACTGCGACGCTCTATAGGGCTGATGAACGAGAGACTTTGATCACATCGCAGAGTCATTACAAGCACTCCAGCCTAATGTGAACCAACTGAGACCGACGGTTAGTGAACACCTCAACCCCCTCCAGTTTCCTTACCTCCAGTTTCCTTCATTTATCCGTTCATCTCCAAAATTTTGGAGAAAGCCGTACTTCTACAGCTTCAGTCATTTTTAACTACAAATAATCTCCTTGAGGTTTTCCAATCGGGTTTCAAAGCCTTTCACAGTACAGAGTCAGCACTTTTAAGAGTTATAAATGACCTTTTAAGAACCACTGACCTTGGTGATCCTACGATCCTTGTGCTTCTAGACCTCACAGCTGCCTTCGACACTTTACAACACATCATTCTCCTCTCACGTCTAGAGTGCTGTGTGGGCGTCGGAGGCACTGCTTTAACCCATTAAGACCTGAGGCGATTCTTAAAAAAAATCTAAATCCGAACAGTTTTTTGAAAAAGAATATAAAAAATATTTTTTCACGATTTTTCAAAAATAGCAGATCTACAAGCTCGTAGCGCGGCACTCGGTGCCGCGCTATGAGCTTGTAGATCTGCTATTTTTGAATAGCCAAAGACATCTAAAGTGACACAGATGCGTTCCAGGTATCAATGGGTTAACATGGTTCAGTTCCTATCTGTCAAACAGATCGTTCTCTGTAGCCCTAGGTGACTCCACATCATCCTCTGCCCCTCTCCCATGTGGAGTCCCGCAGGGCTCAATTCTTGGCCCCATCCTTTTCTCCCTGTACCTCCTCCCTCTGGGTTTGATTTTTAAAAAGCATGGCATTCCATACCATTTCTATGCAGGTGACTCGCAGATCTATATGCCCCTGGAAAAAAAATGACACCACCTCCCTGAACACACTGATGGACCGTCTGAAGGACATACAAGCATGGATGGCCCTGAATGTCCTTAACTTTAATGAAAGTAAAACAGAGGTCATGGTGTTCAGACCCAGCACCGCCTGCGACACCTCCTCTCTGGATCTGGGCCCCCTGCAGCCTTTTCTAAAACCAGTGGTCACTAACCTTTGAACGTCTTATCCATGCTTTTATCTCAACCCGACTCGACTACTGTAATGCACTTTATGTTGGCATTAGCCAAACCTGCTTGTCACGACTACAGTTAGTCCAAAACGCGACCGCTCGCCTCTTAACACATCGACCGCCAGAGGTTAATCTCATAATGTACTCACCAGTGCCAAGGTGTTTTTGTTGTTTTTTTCATGTCGCCATAGATCTTGTTAAAATCCTTAAGATTGAGCTCTACACGGTCTGTTTACATCCGCGAGATCTCCCTGTATCTCCCAGTGAAGATCGCGTGTCAAACGGGGCATCCATGTTGTAGTTAGAGCGGATTACGTTAAACAGTGAAATGCGAGGAGAAAAAACTACAGGAAGAGAATTGAGTTTCAGTTTCGTCTGTAGAATGGGAGCGGGTTGGATTTAACGGACCGTAGGACTACGTTCTTGGCGGTTAATGTGTTAACAGGGGCACGGAAATATGATCACATCTCCCCGATTCTTGCCTTCCTACACTAGCTCCCTGTTCGTTACAGGATTCAGTTTAAGACCTTAATGTTTGTCTTTAAGTCTTTAAATGGGCTGGCACCATTATACATATCTGAACTTCTACCTCCCAATAATGGTACAAGGGTCTTTGAGGTCGACTGACCAGTCACTCCTTAAGGTCCCAGCAACCAAGTTGAAAACCATTTTCCTCCATAGTGCCCACATTGTGGAACAAGCTGCTACCCCATGTTAGAGTGTCTCAAACCCTGCCTGTGTTGAAATCACGTTTGAAAACTCACTTGTTCTCCTTGGCGTTTGAAAATTCAGATTGAGAAGGTGCTGCTTCCCCAGGCATTGTGTCAATCGTTGTCTTGATTATTGTGTGTGTTCTCTTGTTTATTTTAGTATTTTACTGAGTGTACAGCACTTTGGTTCAACACTGTTGTTTTTAAATGTGCTCTATACATAAAGTGGATTGGATTGGATCCGCCACTGCCAGCGGATTTACCTTATTTTGACGATCCACAGAAATGTTTGGTAACACTTTACTTAAAGGTTGCGTCTATGCATTATAATCACATTTATATTGCATTATAATGCACTTATAAGGCATTATAACACTTGTTATAGATGTTTAGGATTATACATAACAACTTATAACAAGGGGTATGAAGTATTATAACTTATATTCATGTAATTTACAAGTGCTGGTCCTAATGCATCGTAAACTCAGTGAAACAGCACATTATAACTGCCAGGTACCACTTTACTTAAAGGTCGTTTCTATAATGCATTATAGTCACATTTATAATGCATTATAATGCATCATAATGCATTACAATGCTTCATAACACTTGTTATAAGTGTTTATAATTATGCATAAAAACTTCTAACAAAGACACTACAACTAACAAAGTTAAGGTTGTTATGTTGTGCTGTTCCACTCAGCTTATAATGCATTATGACCAGCACTTATTATACATTATAAACGTTGTAATAAGTTGTCATACATGATCATAAACATTTATAACACGTGTTATAATGCCTTATAAGCCCATTATATTACATTACATTACCAAATGTAATGTTATCCAAAGCAACTTACAATAAGTGCATTCAACATAGGTAGGAACGAAACTACTAATCACCAGAAGCATTAAGTGCATTCTCTTCTAAAACAAGCAACCAAGAGTATATAAGTATATTGTTGTCTGTAAAAACAATAAATTCATTTAGACACTTCAGCTCAGGATTAACCATTTACCATTTATTGCAATGATATTGCATTCAGTTTGGCGGTGTGACTCTGCTCATGTGATACAACAGATTACCTGTGCAAGCATTCTGAGATCACAAACCTCCCGGAGCAGAGCATAAGATACAGTTACTGTACTACCGCGTAGATACAGTTACTGTACTACCGCGTAGATACAGTTACTGTACTACCACATAGATACAGTTACTGTACTACCACGTAGATACAGTTACTGTACTACCACATACATACAGTTACTGTACTACCACATAGATACAGTTACTGTACTACCACATAGATACAGTTACTGTACTACCACATAGATACAGTTACTGTACTACCACGTAGATACAGTTACTGTACTACCACGTACATACAGTTACTGTACTACCACATAGATACAGTTACTGTACTACCACATAGATACAGTTACTGTACTACCACATACGGTTACTGTACTACCACATAGATACAGTTACTGTACTACCACATACATACAGTTACTGTACTACCACATACGGTTACTGTACTACCACATAGATATAGTTACTGTACTACCACATACATACAGTTACTGTACTACCACATACATACAGTTACTGTACTACCACATACATACAGTTACTGTACTACCACATACATACAGTTACTGTACTACCACATACATACAGTTACTGTACTACCACATACATACATACAGTTACTGTACTACCACATACATACAGTTACTGTACTACCACATACATACAGTTACTGTACTACCACATACATACAGTTACTGTACCACCACATAGATACAGTTACTGTACTACCACATACATACAGTTACTGTACTACCACATATATATAGTTACTGTACTACCACATACATACAGTTACTGTACTACCACATACATACAGTTACTGTACCACCACATAGATACAGTTACTGTACTACCACATAGTTACTGTACTACCACATACATACAGTTACTGTACTACCACATACATATAGTTACTGTACTACCACATACATACAGTTACTGTACTACCACATACATATAGTTACTGTACTACCACATACATACAGTTACTGTACTACCACATACATATAGTTACTGTACTACCACATACATACAGTTACTGTACCACCACATAGATACAGTTACTGTACTACCACATAGTTACTGTACTACCACATACATACAGTTACTGTACTACCACATACATATAGTTACTGTACTACCACATACATACAGTTACTGTACTACCACATAGATACAGTTACTGTACTACCACATATCAATCCATAGAACCACAGTACAATCCACAGAATCATCCTCTTAATAATATGAAACTAGAAGGAGGCCGGGGAGGTGGAGACAAGCTGTACGACCAGCTTTGACAGCTAAACACGTAGAATGAACAGACCGCCATTAAAAAGACCGCCTGAGTTGCACTGTGGGAATGAGGGCGTGTGTGAGTTAGCTTGTAGCGAATGAGAATTAAGAGAGGTTGAACGTGGATGTAATGAAGTATATAATTAATTGGGGGGGGGGGGGGGTCCGGGGAGAGTGAGCTAGCATCTAACCGACTGCCTTCCATGCCTACATGAACTATCGCTACGCTGAATATATTTTAAAATGTAAACATTTTAATTCACTTACACTGAACATCTAGATAGTATGGTGATGAACTGTGGGATCCATGTGTGTTTGTCACCTGACAGACGTACTGTCCAGAGTCTGCAGGAGACACATTGTCCTTCACCAGCTGAGGACCAGTGGAGATAGATCTGCTGTCTCCGCCTTTATACCAGGTGTAGATGTATACTGGGGGGTTGGCATCACTCCTGCAGGTCAGAGTCACTTTGCTGCCCTCAACAACTTCTCCTGGTGGATCCACTGATACTGAGGACATTGCCGGAGGGTCTGTGAAGAAATAAACATACACTCAACATACACTCAAATAACACTTTGTTGTGTATACAGTATTTTCCACTAGGAATGAACAACAACAATAATTCATGTATGAATATGAATCAACTTTGGTTAAAATAATGAAACACTGGACACTGAAGTAATCAATAACGTATGTTCTCTAAACTACACATTTTTTTAAATAATTCCCCCTTTCTATCTTGCTCTTTCTATGTCTTTCTAATATGAACTATGATAATATGGACAACACTTGAACTGTATTCATTAATGTTCATGCATAGCCAACCCCCACCTGCCCTCCCCCAAAATACACCCACACGCACGCACTCACGCACGCACAAGTCATCAATATAATTGATCTTAATTGAATTAAATACTCACAGTGAACATCAACAGTGACTTCAGGTGAACTGGCTGTAGTGATGTTGTTCTTTGCCTGACAGTAATATGTTCCACTGTCACTGGGTTGGATGTTAGAGATGGTCTCTATGTTCTTCTCTGCCACTATAGTTCTGCCTTTGAAAATGATGTAACTCTGGATTGGTGGATTTGATCCACTGCTGCTGCAGGTGAAAGTGACTGAGCTTCCTTTGACAACATCTCCTGGTGGACTTACTGCCAAAAGGACATTCTTGGGACCATCTGTTGGAGAAACATTTATGTCACTTTAAAAGCCCTCTTAAACAAACTTCAACAAATGATGCTGTTGTGTTGCTGTCTGTAAAACATAAAGAAGAGAAAGAAATAACCTAAAAAGTTTAGTCCACTTACACTGAACATCTAGATGGTATGGTGATGATCTCTGTGATCCATGTGTGTTTGTCACCTGACAGAAGTACTGTCCAGAGTCTGCAGGAGACACATTGTCCTTCACCAGCTGAGGACCAGTGGAGATAGATCTGATGTCTCTGTACCAGGTGTAGATGTCTACTGGTGGGTTGGCATCACTGCTGCAGGTCAGAGTCACTTTGCTGCCCTCAACAACTTCTCCTGGTGGATCCACTGATACTGAGGGTTTTTCTGGAGGGTCTATGGAGGAATAAAGATTTATACTGTAACCTAAAATAACTGCAGTATTTCCTGAGTGTTTATAAGGGATAGAAGACATTATTGCTCACTAGGAATGAACAATAAACAATGATTTGAATAATGTGGTGTCTAACATTAGGCTACACCACTATGGACAATATGTGAACTGTATGCACACACACACACACACACACACACACACACACACACACACACACACACACACACACACACACACACACACACACACACACACACACACACACACACACACACACACACACACACACACACACACACACACACACACACACCTAACATGCCTAACATTTGCAATATTATGCAAGTGAAAAAAGGCAGTCCTTAATTTTTTTTATTGTTATTGAAATGACATATCTCGGATTCCGCGTACCCATGGGGTGGGGGGGGGGGGTGGAGTGGTAGGCATAATCTCTACCACTTTCTGGTAAAACCGGAAGTGAACAGATCCACTTCCGGGTTGCACCATTGAGCTACAGATAGAGTGTGACTGTTATTATGGACCTTGTCGAGGAGACTGGGTCTTCGTGGGTGTGGATCTGACCCACATCCTGTTCACCATGATGAAGATGAGCGGGCCCGAGGTCCGCCAGACATGATTGCATCAGAACGGCCTACACCATAACTTCCTCTTATCAATGACTTGCTGTTTCTGACAACGTACTGTATGTTATGACTCGTTGCTACAGGGATGTATATATGGTGTTAGTTGCAATGGGGGACTTTTGGGGAAGGAAGGCCATATTAGGCTTGTCGGATGTAATCAAATTGTATAAATACTGCTGTATAATTCTGTTCGGGGGGTTGGTTGGTAGAGGAGCCTGGTGTGCGTATGAGGTGTTAGAATGTTCCCCCGACTTACGATCGGGCGAGGGACATAGCCTTGTATGTACGGAGCTTCTCCCATATTCCTCCCCCCCAATATTCTATTGGGCTCTCTCCTTTCAGATTGTCTTGGTGACCAGACTGCAACGAGGTTGCGGGGAGCGATAGTGGATTCTGCTGTATTCGACTGGGACCTTGGCATTGCCCATAATCTGGTTGAATAAACAGAGAATTTTGTCAGCTCCTAGCATTACCGATTGCTGGGTCACTTTATCTTAGGTAGCCTTATTGCATGAGAAATGATAGATTATTTCCAGATCTGATTCTGGGGATGTGTTTGTCAATGACCGTGTAGGTCGCAGGAATTGAGGAATATTATCCAGATTTAACATTCAAACAAGAATTCTAGGCAAGCCCGTATCTTGGTTGAATTAAGTTAATCTGGGGATATTTTTCTGTCTGTGCCGGGCACCTTAGATTGAGGACGCGGAGATAGAGCTTGGGGGTCTGTTGTCTGTTTTACCAGAAATGTTACCTTTCCCTTTTTTATTATTTTATACTATTGCCATACCCTGTATCACTTTGAGTTTTAAAATAAAACTCATTTTCCTATGAGAGAAGTCGTAAGAGTTGAATTCTTCAAGGGACCTGTGGGTTCAACTTCCTCACCGTGGACCAGGGGTGAGTGTGTGTGCGCAGTGTCTATTATTAATAGAATACGTGCATGTAGTGTTTGCCTATACAGGAATACTCATAGTTTCACAGCTACACTCGACCTGGGGTATTTCTGTTTAGGGATAGTCCCATTATGCTTTGGGAAGGGTTAAGTCTTTGACGAAACTATCTAATATAGCCAGACTACTGTGGCATATCTGGTTTAGACTTCGCAGGTCGTTACAGATGGGATCAGACATTTGAAAATAGCTGATCTACAAGCTGACATATTGTGACAGACAGACAGAAAATAAGACAGACAGAGACACACACAGAGAGAGAGAGAGAGAGAGAGAGAGAGAGAGAGAGAGAGAGAGAGAGAGAGAAAATAAGACAGCCAGACAGACAGCCAGTAAATAAGACAGACAGACAGAAAAAGAGAGAGAGAGAGAGAGAGAGAGAGAGAGATACAGAGACAGACAGACAGACAGACAGACAGGCAGGCAGACAGACAGACAGACAGACAGACAGACAGACAGACAGACAGACAGACAGACAGACAGACAGACAGTATAGATTAGTGTCATTGTTGAAGTCATTGTTTGTTACCTGAACAGATCAGCTCCAGACTGTAGGAGGAAGTAACAGCTATCTTAGTTCCACACTCCCACAGTGAATATTCATCTCCAACACAGTTAGATCTAATAAACCATGTAGGTTGATCTGTAGAACCACGTCTCTGTTCTGTAGAAACAGCAGAGCCACAGTGTAGCTGTCTACACACTACAGATGATGACTTATGGTTCCAGTCAGAATCAGGATCCACTGGTCTCCATTCTTCCTGGTGTTTCATCTCCAGTCTACCAGCACAGTGACTGGCTCCTCCCACCAACCTCACAGGCTCTGTACACAGACAATAGAATAAGCATTAAGAACTGTAGTGTCTCTATTCTAGTGTTAACTGTCTGCAAAAATAGATGAACCGTAAGCTCACAACTCATCACAATACAAGCTTGTAGATCTGCTATTTTAGAGTGAAAACGGGAGCCTAGTATAGAGCCCTGGGGAATACAGTGAACTAAATATAGGTTTTAACCCATTAAGACCGGGAAAGCATCATTTGTGTCATTTTAAGATTTATTTGGCTATTCAAAAATAGCAGATAGCAGATCTACAAAAATAGCAGATCTACAAGCTCAGATCTACAAGCTCATAGCGCGGCACTCGGAGCTTGTAGATCAGTTTTTTTTACTGTGGAAAATGTGTGCAAATCTTTGTATATTTGTATTTTTGTACAAATATCTTCTAAATCAGTTTTTGGGCGGTCAACCGCCCCTATATGTGAGGTTTGGACATTTGCACCCCCCCAACCCTGCGTTGTGATTGGCCACCAGTGTACCCCCCTAACCCTGCACCGTGATTGGCCAATCACAGTCTATTCAGGACTGTGATTGGCTGTACACTCGGTGCCGCGCTACGAGCCGCGCTACGAGCTTGTAGATCTGCTATTTTTTAATGGCCAAAGTATAAAAAATAATGGTTAAAGTGGTTACACAGATGCGTTCCCGGTCTTAAAGGGTTAAGTGGTTAAAACAGTAATATTACTTTGACTGTAAACTAATAATTAAAGCTAAAGTGTAGTTTGTCTTTTACCTGAGCAGGTGAGTCCAACAGTCTTGTCAGGTGAGCAGGTGTTTCTAGTTGAGTCTGAGGTTCTACAGTCCAGGAGAACAGACTCGTTGCCTTCACACTGGAACTCTTTGGTCCACATTGGAGCCTTCACTTCTCCATAGAGCGCCCCCTGGAGGACTGAAGGAGCCTCACAGCCAAGCTCCCTACAGACCACCTCTGCATCCTGCTGGTTAAAGTCACCTTCACACACTGAGACCCACGACTGATTAGACTTCACCTCCACTCTGCCTGAACATGAACTAGTCCCATTCACCAACCTTACAGACTTTGACTCTGGAGAGAGAGAGAGAGAGAGAGAGAGAGAGAGAGAGAGAGAGAGAGAGAGAGAGAGAGAGAGAGAGAGAGAGAGAGAGAGAGAGAGAGAGAGAGAGAGAGAGAGAGAGAGAGAGAGAGAGAGAGAGAGAGAGAGAGAGGCCTCGTGTGAGCTTGTAGATCCACTATTTTGACAATGTAGACCTGTAGTATCTGAATCAAGAGATAGAGAGAGAGGGACAGACAGACAGACAGACAGACAGACAGACAGACAGACAGACAGAACAACTAAACTAAATAAAAACAACTAAATACAATATGTACAAAACCAATTACAATGAATTGAAGAGTCTCTGGGGTCACATGAATTCAGGGAAAACTAAGACATATAAAAATGAGTCAATCCATTCAAAATGGAGATACATGGAAACATCATTGTGGAGATCTTTAGAGAAAACAAATCAAACCCAAGAGCAGATTTCAGAAACATTTAAACATCTCAAAAGAGCTGTTAACCCATTAAGACCTTCTAAATGTTTGTATATCAGTGGTGCTCAAACCTTTTCATGTCAAGGACCCAGAAAAAAAACCATTTGAAAATGTTGTGTACCAGGGACCCCCAGAAGCAAAGATTCAAGTTAAAAATGTTCGCCTTAAAAAAAGAATGTATTTTTTGCCTGGCCTACTTGTTGTTAACTAGTTGTACGAACGCTTGTTTTATTGTTGTATTGTTTTATTGGATCTTGTTTAGTCGATACAATTATTTGTTTTAGCTCTTGCTCATTTGATTTAGCTATTTTGTCTCATCTGTTTAAGGAAATAGGTAGCTGATATAATGCACTTTTACCTTAGCGCTAGGTATACTCGTGGTTGCTTGTTTTTGCAGAAAATGCACTTAAGACTTCTGGTGATTAGTAGTTTTTGTTCCCTACCTATGTTGAATGCACTTATTGTAAGTCGCTTTGGATAAAGCATCTGCTAAATGACTGTAATGTAATGTAATTCAAAGATTTGCACACATTTTCATGATTTTTTCAAAAATAGCAGATCTACAAGCTCATAGCGCGGCACGAAGTGACTTGCTATGAGCTTGTAGATCTGCTAGTGACAGGTACACACATGTACCTGTCACTTCTTGTATGAACAAATACTATATTAACTTTTTCTTAAAACTCCTAAATGACTTTCAGTTGAGATCCTGCATACAGAGTTCTGCTAAACTATGATCCGGGTTGAAAGAAAAAGCTCAACCTCTGCATGCAGGCTGAATTAGACCAATATCCTTTATTTATAAATGTACAAAAAAGATCTATTACATTCTGGAGCCATATTAACCCATTAAGACCAGGAAAGCATCTGTGTCATTTTACATTTTAACCACTTTAGCCATTATTTATTATCTTATACTTTGGCTATAAAAAAATAGCAGATATACAAGCTCATAGCGCGGCACCGAGTGCATTATAAAAAATATAATGTTTTTGTGGTTACACAGATGCGTTCCCGGTTTGAATGGGTTAACCCATTAAAACCAGTGTCATTTTAGATGTCTTTGGCTATTAGAAAAAAAAATTTGCAAAAATGTTCACGATTATTCAAAAATAGTGCGAGTGCCGCGCTATGAGCTTGTACATCTGCTATTTTTGAATAATCGTGAACATTTTTGCAAATCTTTGAATATATATATTTTCAAAGTGACATTTTTAAACTCAAATAAGTGCTTTTAGGGGGTCCCTGGAACAACATATTTTCAGACGGGGGTCCGCGGCCAATTTTGGGGGTCCTTGACATGAAACTGTTTGAGAACCACTGATTGTAGCAACATAAGTTTCAAAAAAGGATTTAGAAAACATTCTGTAGAATCCCCACTACAGATTGCAGATCTACAAGCTCATAGCACGGCAACGAGTGCCGTGCTATGAGCTTGTAGATCTGCTATTTTTTGAAAAATCTTGAAAATGTGTGGAAATCTTTGAATATATTTTAAAGCCAACATTTTAAACTCATATTTGCTTCTTGTCCCTGGAACAAAATATCTTGAGATGGGGGTCCGTGGCCAAATGCAGGGACGTGCACAGATAGAATCTAGGTGGTGCTAGAGCACCTGCCGTTTTGCCCTCTGGACAAGCAAGTGCCCTTTTGAAAGTTTTTTTTTTTTACAGTGTTTTTTTGTTTTGTTTGTTTTTTACAGTGTAGCATCGATCAATTAAAAGCTTCTAATATATTAACAATTGCCCAAATGTGTGTTGTGATATTGCCAGACATCCCCCTAAATGTGCCTGCGGCACTCCCGTGCCGTGCCCCTCCCTTCCCTCTCGACGTGAGCGGGTCTACAGAGGTGCTACAGCAGCCACACCCACACATCTCCTCTCCTTCCCGGCCTGCGCAAACTCAAAAGAGTTGAAAAGACCTGTTTACATGAGACTGCTTCTCTGTGTAGTCCTACACCTGTATTATGGCTCAATGGGCTGTCATCTCCTTGACAACAGCTCGTTGAGGAGTCAGCAGGTTGTTCATTGGGGTCATTGAGAGTTCAGAGTGTCCACTTTTACTTTTAATGTTTTTTGCAGCAGGTTTAGCAACAGTAGAAGCCTGAATTCCCAATGTGAATGTTTACTTTTACTGACGAACTTTGAAAATACAAGGTTCAAAGTTCGTCAGTAAAAGAAAGGTGGACACTGAAAATCGGCAATGGACTGAACAATATGCATTCATCCTATTATCCCAAGAGGCATGTGGCTCTGGTGGAGAGGCAGTGACCACATTTGAACTGAAGCCAAAAAAAGACAAATTGACTCTCAGATTCCAGCAGCCAGTAGAACTTAAATACTGGCTGATGATGATGATGATGATGATGACAACACACATACATTATTAATTGCAATAAAATTCATATTTACCTGCACAAACAACACCAGCATCTTCACGGTGTCCACAGTTGTGCGTTCCAATCCCCCCATGTCTGCACTGTGAAAGCTGTGACTCACTGCCTGAACACCTGACATCATCCAACCAGATGTTTCCAACACCCTGTTGTGTGTGGGCTCCCCCTGGTGCTGACACAGCTGTTCCACAGCCTAACTGTCTACACACAACCTGGGCATCATCCAGATCCCACTCATCATCACACACCGTCCCCCAGCTGCCATAGTAGAACACCTCCACTCTGCCTGAACAGGAGTGTGAACCACCGACCAGCCTCACTGAATAATCACCTGAATGAGAAGAAAAACATTAAAACATGACAATGATCAGCCTGAAAGAAAGCTTACCTACATGCAGGAGTGTCCTCATAATAAAGATTTGACGTGATCCTTAGACTGTACACCATGTATGCTGAATGAGTCAGATTATAAAAGGTGCACCGACGGAGGCACGCTGTCTGAAGGTGACTTGAGCCACGAGAGGCACCGCTGAGCCAGCGTTGCAAAGTTACCTTCGGCTGACTCAGCGCCGTCCGAGGCAAAATGGTAAAACATACACGGTGCATTATAGCTGTGACAGTGGATGAGTCCACTGACTGACACCACTGATAGTGAATAATGTACATTAAGAATAGTAGTAGCCTACTTATGTATGTTATATTGAACTAGACAATACCCGTGGGGGGATATGCGCACATGATCTGGCAACCCGGGAGCCAGCGAACACAAAAGCGCTAATAAACAGCTGAGATTTTGTGTAATCGGAAAATAGGTGCACATGGTAATGGTCAATGGCTGTGCTCCAGCCACTGAGGAGAAACGGGCAGAACCAATTTTGGCCTCATCACTACACCACGCACTACAGAGGTTTGTCAAATTATAGGAGGATTATATAGGAGGATTGTTACAGCAGAAACCAACCTGTTGAATATTAAATACCTGCATCAGACCGCATATGGCTATTGAAATAAATACATATGCAATTACAACGTACAAGATGTGCCTGTAATAAATATCACTACTAGGCAGTCTGCGGTTCCACGTGCCACACAAGGTGCCCTTTCTTTCACTTGAGCACCTGCCCCTCAAAATGTCTGTGCACGCCACTGGCCAAATGCTTAATAATTTTGGGGGTCCTTGATATGAAAACGTTTGAGTTCCACCGATATATATAGCAACATACGTTTAAAAAAAGACAGAGACAGACAGACAAAGAGAGACAGACAACCAGGCAGACAGACAGACAGACACACAGAGGGAGAGACAGACAGACAGACAGAAAATAAGACACAGAGAGAGAGAGAGAGAGAGAGAGAGAGAGAGAGAGAGAGAGAAAAATGATCAAATGAATGAGTTTGAGCATAACCAGTGGTGGAAGAAGTACTTGAGTAAAAGTATCAATACCACAATGTAGAACTACTCTGTAGTAAAAGTATCAATACCACAATGTAGAAATACTCTGTAGTAAAAGTATCAATACCACAATGTAGAAATATTCTTTAGTAAAAGTATCAATACCACAATGTAGAAATATTCTGTAGTAAAATATCAATACCACAATGTAGAAATACTCTGTAGTAAAAGTATCAATACCACAATGTAGAAATACTCTTTAGTAAAAGTATCAATACCACAATGTAGAAATACTCTGTAGTAAAAGTATTAATACACTCTGTAGTAAAAGTATCAATGCCACAATGCAGAAATACTCTGTTACAAGTAAAGGTTGCAATACCAAAATTTAGAAATACTCCAAGTAAAAGTCAAGTCAGGTATTCAAAATGTACTGAATAAAAGTACTTAAAGTACCAAAAGTAAAAGTACTCATAATGCGGAAGGTCCATTTCAAAAGGTTTTCAAAATGTTAAAAAAATGGTACATTGAAAATAGCAGATCTACAAGCTCAAAACGTGTTACGATGTGAAGTGTGGAGATCTACTCACCATGAAGTAGCAGAGAGCTCACAATCAGCCACAGGGCCATCTTCATCCTGTCTGCCTCACACACACACACACACACACACACACGCACACACACACACACACACACACACACACACACACACACACACACACACAGACACAGACACAGACACAGACACAGACACAGACACAGACACAGACACGCACACGCACGCACACGCACGCGCACGCACACGCACACGCACACGCACACACACAAAGTAAAAAAATCGCTTTAAAAAATATCAATATTCAATTTGCACACATTTTAAAGATGTTTTCTTTTTTTTAGCAGATCATGGCGCGGCACTCGGTGCCGCGCCATGAGCTTGTAGATCTGCTATTTTTGAATAGCCCAAAGAAATGTAAAAATGCCACAGATGCGTTCAGAGCGACCTCTGTCCTCTCTTTAAATGAAATGCAACATAAGGTTCAGTGATATAATCCTCTTTAAATTCAACATCATTTATTAACTTTGATTTGTTTTATTTAATGAATTAATGAATTGAAACAAAAATAAAAACAACAAATTAACAGTATGCAACTAAATAAGAAATAAGACAACATTAGAGACTTTTGCTGCATACACGTGCACATGTGTGCACGTGACAAGTGTCACTGGTGACAAGTGTCACTGGTGAGAAGTGTCACTGGTGAGAAGTGTCACTGGTGAGAAGTGTTGTCACCAGTGACACATACTAGCTGAGCGGCTACGTAAACATGCGTGCGGGTGCATGTGCGCGTGACGTCAGCGAAATAGAGCTCCACTACTAGCTCTCTCACACACACACACACACACACACACACACACACACACACACACACACACACACACACACACACACACACACACACACACACACACACACACACACACACACACACACACACACACACACACACACACACACACACACACACACACACACACACACACACACTCACTGGACGCACTAGCTCTGGTCCTTCTCTTCACTACTCACTGAAACAAAGACTGTTTTGTGTTGTTTAGAGTTTATTCTCCAGGATGGGAATCATCTCAACACCTCACCTTCTCTGTTTAATACACTTTATGGACAGAATATAAAATATGTCCGCCAGACGGAAATTATTAATTATACTCCACTGCGCCCCCTACAGATTTAGTCATTATAAATTGCCATTGACCAGATCTGTAGGGGGCGCAGTGGAATAATATACATAATGTCCATCTGGTGATCCTATTTTATATTCTGTCCATAAAGTGTATTAAACAGAGAAGGTGAGGTGCTGAGATGATTCCCATCCTGGAGAATAGACTCTAAACAACACAAAACAGCCTTTGTTTCAGTGAGTAGTGAAGTAGTTTAGTGTATTTTCACTAAAGAAAGACTGAGACCTCACACGGTGTGTAATGTTGTCTCTATGAGAGCGTTAGAGAGAAGGACCAGAGCTATGGAGCCTCTCTCTATATCCCAGCACTTTCATTTCTAGCGTTTTCACTACAGGCAGTGGTGGAAAGTAGCATGTACATGTAATCAAGTACTGTACTTGAGTACAATTTTGAGCTACTTTTACTTCAATGGAGTATTTACGATTTGCAATACTTTTACTTCTACTCCACTACATCTCAGAGGCAAATATTGTACTTTTACTCCACTACAATTATTTGAAAACTTTAGTTACTAGTTACTTTGTAGATTTTGATTATTATTATGAAACATACATTAACCACTTCAGCCCTATTTAAACTTTGGCAATTTGAAAATAGCCGATCTACAAGCTCACAACGCGTCGCTTCGCAGTAGGCCTATTGTTACTTTTACTTAAGTAAAACATTTTAGTACTTTTCCCACCAGTGACTACAGGGACAATGGCCCAGATTCACTAAGCGATTTACGACCATATTCTGATCTTACCGGCATTTAAGACAATTCCTACACTAGCAGTCAGATTCATTCATGTTTTTTTGTCTGTGCTTTGAGCGTGAGGTGCGCACGTTCTCAAGTCAGCCCCGAGGCTTACCAGGGAGCAAAGCTTGCGTATGTCATTAGAATGCTTTATTCTTCATGCAAAATCAATTACCAACCTCAAATAAAATAGTATGTGCCCAACAATTGTCAACACATAGCCTATATATAAAAAAATAAAATTACGTCAAACGATGTATTGCTTCCACCGCTTTTTGTTTCTTCCCTAGGCTATCAGTTGCATTTAGAGCTGAATTATTAGGTCCCTCAGAGTATTTGCCAGGTCGGCCAAGCGGGCCGTCTCAGCCAAAGTGTCACGTAATAATGAAGATAGGCTATGATGCCTTATTGTCTTAATCATCATGATTTGTGTGCATGGGGATCTCATCTTAAACAAGCTCAGTGCTTAATGAGTCTTCCAGTTTAGTAGACCTTGTATTGTGAATTTGTACTTCCATGTACTGATGTTCTCATGTCTTAATAAATAAAGTACATCAATCAATCAATCAATGTCACTGCGGAGGCTCAGACGCACCTCCAGTGTCTGCGCGATATTAATTTGTAATATTATATTATAATATTATAATATATAATATAAAACAACGCTTCGCGATGTGACGCATTGTGAGCTTGTAGATCTGCGATTTTTTTTAAATCTTGAAATAAAATGTGGAATATTTGGAAGATTTTTAAAACAGTCTAACAACACAAATCTGGTACGGGGCTCCAGCTGGCACAAAACATTTTCAGATGGGGCTTATAGGGATAAATTAGCCTACATATTAACTTGGGGGTCCATGACATAACAATATTTGAGAACCACTGGTTAAAATAATTAAATAATTGTGAAGCAAGCCCAAATAAGCAACTACACTTTAGAAACAAGCACAACAAACTGCACCCCACAGCTACCAATATTTACAAGCAACTTTACAGAAAAATAAGCCCACATTCGCTTATAATAAGTGGATATGGCAACACTGTTCAGTACGGTGACGTTGAAGTTGGATGTTGTTGGATGCAGCCTTCCAGATTAAGGCCCCGATTCATTATGCTGGTCGTAAATATGGGGTAAATAAAGTTTGTAAAGGAGGGCGTATTTTCTGTAAGCTCAAACTGACGTGCAATTCCCAAAGGGGTTCGTATATCCCTGAGACGTGCGGATGACCAGGTGTAGGTCATGATTAATCTGGAAGGCTGCGTCCAACAACATCCAACTTCAACGTCACCGTACTGAACAGTGTTGCCATATCCGCTTATTATAAGCGAATTTGGGCTTGTTTTTCTGCAAAGTTGCTTGTAAATATTGGTAGCTGTGGGTTGCAGTTTTTTGGGCTTGTTTCTAAAGTGTAGTTGCTTATCTGGGCTTGCTTCACAATTGTTCAATTATTTTAACCGGTGGTTCTCAAATATATTGTTATGTCATGGACCCCCAAGTTAATATGTAGGCTAATGTATCCCTATAAGCCCCATCTGAAAATGTTTTGTGCCAGCTGGAGCCCCGTACCAGATTTGTGTTGTTAGAATTTTTTTTTTTTAAATAGCAGATCTACAACTACAAGCTCACAACACGTTACATCACAAAGCGTTGTGAGCTTGTAGATCGGCTATTTTCAATATGCTTGTAGATTGGCTTGTGGATCGGCTATTTTCAATGTATACAGTTAATTTCAATGTATACAGGGTTAATTAAAGTGCTCATAATGGCCTAGTGCCATAGTTGCTTCTTTTGGGCTTGTTTTCCTAGATAAAAGAGGAGGTACATGTGTGGGTGGGTCAGCCTTGAAAGGTGAGACCCCACCTAGACAAACAATAGATCACACTTTGAGTCCCTGATTCGATTTGCAACTGTATGAGCCAGGAAGGGATGGATGGAGACAGTGTGTCGTGGCTTTGTTGCTCCCTGTGCTTTCCAGGTAAAACAAAGAGAATGCTAATTGTACCCCCCACCCAGGTCAGGGCCAACAGTCACCTCTCTGTCTGTACAGGCCAAAGTAGACTTGTAATCCTATAGTAATTCTAACATATGGCTTAGATGTGTATGTTATGTTATGAAATATACAACAGTCTCTCGTCTTAAACATAACAGATGCGGTGTCGCATCGCCTTGACTTGTACAACTGTTCTGTGTTCTGTCTGGAAGAGAGTCCTTCGATCGCACGATGGATCAAGTAATACATGCTCTCATGTTGAGGAGAATAAAGAAGAGGTTTAACCCCATGACCAAATAAAAGGCTAATAAAACATGGAAAGGATATTATATAAGCCTTTTCTAATGAACATTGCTCACCTTTACCGAGGTAAAAAATATGATGAAATCCAGAAAACCCAGACAAAAAAGCATTAATGAATCTGACTGCTAGTGTAGGAATTGTCTTAAATGCCGGTAAGTGAATTGCTTAGTGAATCGGGGCCATTGTCATTCCAGCAGGACATTCAGGGAAACATTACTACGAAGCCAATTGCTGTGAAATGTCAAACTCCAAAACTTCTGCCACACCAGATCATCATCAGAGCCGTTTTCACATGATACTAATGTCAACATTTACACCAGATCATCATCAGAGCCGTTTTCACATGAGACTAATGTCAACATTTACACCAGAAGAACTTTGTGAAATGTGGGGAAAACAGGAAAAATGTTCAAACTTACCTGGAGTTTCCACGCAGAATAAAAAGCTGGATTCCCCGGCCCTCGTTTCGATGGATATTTGATAACGGCAACACGATGGATGAATCTAATTCTGTGGACATTCCATGACACAGTTTGCCAGAGAACTCAACTTTACCGGCTTCACCACGACAGCAACTTAAGGAGCAACAGGTCAGGATATTTAAGCAAGGCGGGGAAGGGGGCGGGACAATCCCCGGGGGCCTGCCGCCTGATTGGCCTGCCTGGGCCTGTCTGTCAAAAAGAGAGAGAGGAGGGGGAGGTGGAGGCTGTCAAAATGTATTTTTCATTGAATACTTTATTATCAGTCTGCAAAAAACAGATGACAGTACAATTCAATACAGAAGAGACTTTACACCCATAGGGGTACTTTGTACTGATATATTCAAAGCAGTGGTGTAAAGTAGCCTAACTAAGTACATTTACTATATAGTACTGTACTTACGTACAATTTTTAGGTATTTTTACTTTACTGGAGTATTTCCAATTTTCAATACTTTTACTTCTACTCCACTACATCTCAGTAGTATTGTAGTATTATTGTAGTACAAATATTGTACTTTTACTCCACTAATATTATTTGACAACTTTAGTTACTAGTTACTTTGTAGATTTTGATTATTATTACAAACACACATTAACCACTTCAGCCCTATATACATTTCGGCCATTTGAAAATAGCAGATCTACAAGCTCACAATGTGTCGCATCGCAAAGATTTTCATACATTTGAAAACTTGTGAAATGGGACATTCTGCATAATGAGTACTTTTACTTTCTTACTTTAAGTATATTTCCATACCAATGCTTTTGTGTACTTTTACTCAAGTAAATTGTGATTACCCAGAATTTTACTTGTAACAGAGTATTTCTACATTGCAATATTAATACTTTTACTCAAGTAAATTGTGATTACCCAGACCCACCGCACTTTTATTTTATCTCTGGGGTGGAATCTGCCAAATGCTTTGTCAATGCAAATGAGTGGATTCATGTTCATGCGCATTTTTTCCATGAATCCATGCATTTACATTGACAAAGCATTGGCAGATTCTGCCCCAGAGGTGCCCTAGCAGAGTATTTCTAAATTGCAGTATTAATACTTTTACTTAAGACATGTGAGTACTTTTTCCACCACTGATTCAAACCCCCCCCCCAGTCAGTCAAATAACATGCTGCTGATGATGATGTTGAGTAAATAAGTCTCAACACTGATTATTCTCAACATGGGATCCACAGGAATGCTTGAGAGCAAAGATGAACAGTTAATCATAGAGCAGCTCTCAGATCCATATGGTCTAATCAATACATGCACTGTGTGTAAAGTAACTAAGTACATTTACTCAAGTACTGTACTTAAGTACAATTTTGAGGTACTTTTACTTTACCGGAGTATTTCCAATTGTCAATTATTTTACTTCTACTCCACTACATCTCAGAGGCAAATATTGTACTTTTACTCCACTACAATTATTTGAAAACTTTAGTTACTAGTTACTTTGCAGATATAAATATATAACATTATAAAACATACATTAACCACTTTAGCCCTATTTTATACATAGGCTATTTGAAAATAGCCGCTCTACAAGCTCACATTGTGGCACGTTGTGAGCTTGTAGATCTGCTATTTTCAAACATTTTAGTACTTTTACTTTTGGTACTTTAAGTACATTTGATACCAATACCAATACTTTTCTACTTTTACTTTTAAGTAAATTTTGAATTCCGGACTTTTACTTGTAACAGAGTACTTCTACATTGCAGTATTGATACTTTTACTTAAGTAAAACATTAGAGTACTTTTTTCCATCACTGGCAGTGGGTCCTTAACATTAAAACAAGATCATTGTTTCAACAAATTATGTGAAAATATCCAAACTACCGATCTACTATCTTGTAGATCGGCTATTTTCCACAGTGTTTGCCTTTTTCTAACGTAATATTTGACAATTTGGTATTAAAAAGGTCTGCCCCATATGGGAAGCCGGCTTCCCATGAGGAGTCACACAGCTGTGCAGAGGTCAATAAATCAATAGAGACCAAATCAAACTACAATTTCAATGTTGATTCTGCTACAGGGGCCCTACAGCATATATAATCAGCTGCCATTGTATTTTTCATCCATACATTAGTCAAATTTATAATAATTTATAAATAATATCTAATATTTACCTGAAAAATAAGAACAACCAACATTCAAACTCGGATTCAAACACTTTCCAGTACGCTAGCCAGATAAACTTGGTATCAAAACACAAGAGGAGATTCCGCTCTTTCAAATGAGACCAACCTTGACTCGATACGACGAAAGAGTAAACAAACAAAGTTTGCTAACAAAGTCATTTGTAAGAATTGTTGTCCATTTTCGCTGTGTTACTCCATCAAAAACTACAGGAAGTTCCATTTCAAGTCATGAATTCCTAAGTGACATCATTCACGAGTCCTTTGCATACTTGGAATTCCTTCCTGTTGGCCCAAAACGGAAGCAAATCTGACAGACAGTGGGACACGTCCAATCACTGCTAAGGGAACACCAGTACTTTCAACCCATTGGACGACAAAGTATTTTGGCTGAGTCATGTTTGGTTGTGATGGATCTATTCCAGGGGTCTTCAACCTTTTCAGGCCAGGGACCCCCAAACTGATGGGGAGATGGAGCAGGGACCCCCTACCTCGTAGGGTAGGGGGGGCTACCACATATATTGTATATTTATGTATACAATTGTGTTTTATATTGCTTGCTCCTATACGCACCTGCCCCAGTAGGTGTGCAAAATAAAAAATCTCTACAAAATATGTATAAACATACCATGTTATTGTGCATTGTGCCTCCATTTATCTGTTTGCTATGAATTCATGTTATGTTTAAAGACAATTTGACATTTTGGGGGAAAAAAAGAAAAAAACAAAGTTTTATTTTTTTCCAAACAAAAATATTGTTTAATCAAACAACAATTTCGCGGACCCCCTGCAGTACCTCCGCGGACCCCCTAGGGGTCGCGGACCCCCTGTTGAAGACCTCTGATCTATTCTATAGGCCCAGAGCTTGCAAAGGAGGGATCAAACGTCGTCATAGCCCAAACAATGGTCAAGTTAGCTTAAGTGCGCACTGGTGAAGCCATGCTTCACTGAAAGCTCACAGCTGCAAAGTCTTACGCATGTGACGCAGCAGTAGGCGGCGCTGTGTAGCAGATGCAGTACACACCCACTTCAGCGTTCTTTTCTGTGATGAAACTTGATATTCTATCTAATTATTTTATTTGGTGAGTTTTTCACAAACATGACACCCCCCCCCCAAAAAAAGAAGACAGATAGTCAGTTTTGACCTAGTTTTGGCATAGCTCCATAAAGAACCTCTCACTCCGCTATACAGCTCCGAGATGAGGTTCTATGTCGTTACCTTCCAGAATCGGGTGAACGTCCGCCAAGGCTCCGCTGTTTACCCTTTTGTATACGTCGTATCCCAAAACTAATGGTAGATTCCAAGCCGCACGGATGTTTAAAGTTTGGTTCGGCGCATAAAATTTTAGGAACGGAGCGAAACTACACGTTTAAATCGCTTATTCAGTCAGCCTGTGGCCATGTTTCCCATTGTAGCCAAACCGGGAGCAGTACTGGCAGCGAACGTAGGGGGGTTTTCCGGGTTGAATGGGAAACATGGCCACAGGCTGACTAAATAAGCGATTTAAACGGGTAGTTTCGCTCCGTTCCTAAAATTTTATGCGCCGAACCAAACTTTAAACATCCGTGCGGCTTGGAATCTACCATTAGTTTTGGGATACGACGTATACAAAAGGGTAAACAGCAGAGCCTTGGCGGACGTTCACCCGATTCTGGAAGGTAACGACATAGAACCTCATCTCGGAGCTGTATAGCGGAGTGAGAGGTTCTTTATGGAGCTAGTTTTGGCAGAGTGTTTGAGAGATTCAGATGTTGACATCATTGATTCAGAGGACACAGAAACATCTGAAGACGACGATGATTATTTGTTGGAAGGAATCGATCCAGTCTTTGAGTAAGTATTTCAATTCCTTTTGCATTGCATGCAATTATTTATCGTTTAGTTCATAATTATGTGTTTATTGGCACTGCAATGGCGTCTGTATGTTTTGACCCAGCATGTAGATAAATGCTTGGTGAATAAACAGAGCCAGTCATCTGACCTGGTCAGTCATTTGACAACTAATCTCATAATACTAATATCATTGACACATTTTCTAATTCATTACTATTTAGTGAATTGCTTGATTTGAGTGTAGCCTACTGTTACAGTACAGCTTGTGTACTGTTACAGTTCACTCAGTTACCTACAACAGTGGTTCTCAACCTGTGGGTCGGGACCCCCAGGGGGGTCGCCACATGATTTTGGGGGGGTCCCCATATGACAGTGAAAGAAATAAAATAAAATAAAGTGTTACAAATAAAACATTTAAAACGAAAGAAAATAAATGAAAAGAGACCAGAAAAGGGCAGACATTGTGAAAATAACAGGTCTACAGTTGTAGATCTGTTATTTTCAAAATATCTGTATCTGTGGAACCATGTCAGACGAAATGTAATGCCTCAACTCCTACAAGTCCAAGTGCTTGTCTGGGTGGGGGGTCCCCATTTCTAATATGATTATTTTGGGGGGTCCCCAGTTCAAATATTATCATGTTTCAGTTGGGGGGTCCCCAGTTCTAATATGATTATTTTGGGGGGTCCCCAGTTCAAATATTATCATGTTTCAGTTGGGGGGTCCCCAGTTCTAATATGATTATTTTGGGGGGTCCCCAGTTCAAATATTATCATGTTTCAGTTGGGGGGTCCCCAGTTCTAATATGATTATTTTTTGAGGGTCGCGGCCTGAAAAGGTTGAGAACCACTGACCTACAACAGTGTATGTAACCTTCTTGCAATAATGAATGGTGAACTAACCCCCACCTCAAAATAATTATTGTGTGTTTCTTACAATGCATTGCAATAAATGTCATTATATTACTGCAAAGTGCAAACTAGGTTTGCAGGTTTTTGTTTACCCCTATAGCTAGTTTACCCCTCACCCCCATGTTTTCATGAGGGTTAGGGTGAGGCATTCAATAAACGGATTGCTTGTTCATTCAACTGTTACTCATATTGGTTTGTGGTTCAAGATGTTATTTGTTACAGCCCATATACACAAGAATAAAAAAATAGCTAAACACATTAGCGGTAATAGTAAATAGAAAGAATGTTTTTCACTGCTCATTGTTGTTGTTGTTTTTTTCGTAGTCTGCTAGAGGAGTTTGAGGACGAGGATGAGGAGAGAGAAACTCCTGCTCAGAAAACCGGGCAACCACCTTGCACAACCCTGTCAGCTGCTGGTACAGCTGTACCAAAGCCACTAGCAAACAGAAAGCGTGCCCGCACAGAACCAGCACAAATAAGACTGCAGCAGCCCATGGTGGTAAAAGGAGAAACCTTCTGAAGGCACCCCTTGATCCACCTCCAGTGACATCAATCTCCTCAAGGTATATAAGACCTGTGTGATGTTGTACCTGTAAGACGTTTTAGTAGGCAGGCATGTAAATAGAAGTGTATTCTTAGGCCCCATTTTCTATAAAATAACTACAGGTGATTTACATGAAAATAACCAATCAGGCTTTTAGATAAGCTGTTTTCAGTGCACAACCATGTATAAATCATAACAGTGAGTTCAACAGCATCGTACATATTGAAAATGGTTTGTTTTTGTCTCTCTCTTCATAGCGAGGATGAGTATGCGACCCCTGCCTGTGGTGCCTCTGCTGCTGAAGAAACAGCAACTCCAACCCCATCAATCCGAAGGCCTCCAGCCTCCAGACTCACAAATAATGCTGGACCAGCCCCATCAACCTCCAGTGGTGGGAGAAGATGCAGCAACAGGCTGAAATCACGCCCTGATATTGTTGCTCCACCTCCAGTGATGTCAAGCCCCTCAAGGTATGTATGTACCTGTGTGATGTTGTACCTGTAAGCAATTTTAGTAGACATGTAAATAGAAGTGTATTCTTAGGCCCTATGTTCTCTAAAATGACTACAGGTTATTTATATGAAAATAGCTGACCTACAAGCTTGTAGATCAGCTGTTTTCAGCAAGTGCAACCAGCACACAACCAAGTATAAATTAGAGTGAGTTCAACAGAACCATATTGATTTTTGTTTTTTGTTTTTGTCACTCTCTTCATAGCGATGATGAATATGCACCCTCTGCCCATGGTGACTCTGCTGCTGCAGTGATGTCAGGCTCCTCTTCAAGGTAAGATGAACTGTCATGTTCCTGTAAGCAATTTCTCTCACATGAATAAAGGATGATTTATATGAAAATAGCGGATCTACAAGCTTGTAGATCAACTGTTATCGGCATTTGCAACCAGCTCACAACCAATTTAGCTCAACACAACTGTATTGAAAATGTTTTGTTTTTGTGGTTCTATTCATAGCGAGGAGGATGATTGTACACCCCCTGCAAGGAAGATACCCCCTGCCAGGAAGACACCCCCTGCCAGGAAGACAAGCAGGTCGGAAACCAACCGGAGACCAAGCCAAGCTACCCCGGAAAACGTGACTGTTTGTGATGGAGAGAGTGAGAGGTGGCACACAAAAGAGGAGAGGGACATACAACCCACAGCATTCAGGTTTGAGCCAGAAAACCCACCAGGGCCACGGATTGATACCTCAAAGTCCTGGTCCGCACTGGATTTATTCCAGCAGTTTTTTTCTGCATCAGTGATAAACAGACTTATCAACAACACAAACAGTAATTCAGACAAGAGAAAGGGAGCAGGTATGAAATATGCCTGGGACAAGCTTGGACGTCCAGAATTCTATATTTTCATGGCCATAATTATCTTCAATGGGTTGTTGGGAGTCAAGGAGAGGAAAGACATGTGGAGGACTACTTTTCCCTACAATTTCAACTTCCCACGCAGCTGTATGTCACGAAACAGGTTCGAGACCATCTTCTGGGCCCTCCACATGTCAGATCCTGAAGAAGATGAGGAGAACCAGAGGAAAAGAGGCACAGCTGAATTTGACCGTCTGTTCAAAATAAAGCCACTTTATGAAGAGATTTTGAATGCCTGCCAGTCTTTCTACCAGCAAAATCAAAAGATCAGCATCGATGAGAGGATGGTGGCTAGCAGGGCAAGGATTTCCTTCAGGCATTACATGAAGGACAAGTCAAGCCCATATGGCTACAAACTATTTGTCCTGGCTGATGCTGCCACCGGGTACACATGGAACATTTTTGTCTACGAGGGGAAAAATTCTTTGTCAACAGGAGAGGGCTTGAGTTACAGCTCAGTAATAAGACTGATGGACTTTAGATTGTTAGGTAGGGGATATCATCTCTATACTGACAATTTCTACACAAGCCCTCTCCTGTACAACAAGTTGGCAGAGCACAAAACCATGGCCTGTGGGACCATTCGGCAGATGAGGATTGGGTTCCCCAAAACCACAGAAAATGACCTCCCAAAGAAGGCAGACAGAGGAGATCTTAGGTGGCTGAGGAAGGACAGTCTCCTTTTTGTCAAGTGGAGGGACACAAAAGAGGTCACAATGTGCAGCAACATACACCAGGCCTACAGTGGCAGAACAGTGCGCAGAAGAGTGAAGCAAGCTGGTACTTTTGAAATGAAGACCGTCACCATCCCCGATCCCGTGTTTGATTACAGAAACAACATGGGTGGTGTTGATCTCTCTGATGCCCTCATTCAGTACTACACAGTGTTACACAAAACAATGAGGTGGTACAAGACATTGTTCTATCATTTTATTGACATTGCCATTGTCAATGCCTTCATCCTGTCCAAACACCTCTCAGAGATCAGAAATGAGACTCCCATGAAGCAGAAGGTTTTCAGGGAAACACTCATCAGAGAGCTTGTCCTTGCAGCTGGTCATTCTTTGGATCCTCCCCGTCCCACAACCGACTGCTTGCCTGAGTTTGGGAAAGGCTTAGGTGATAACAAAAAGCCCAAACGATGCTGGTGGTGTTACCACAAAAAGGGGAAAAAAGAAGACAGAACCCCCATCTACTGTCTGAACTGTAATGTTAACCTCTGTTTGCAAAAAGACAGGAACTGCTTCAGAGAGTACCAT
Organism: Gymnoscopelus braueri; assembly: GCF_963280865.1. Taxonomy (NCBI): domain Eukaryota; kingdom Metazoa; phylum Chordata; class Actinopteri; order Myctophiformes; family Myctophidae; genus Gymnoscopelus; species Gymnoscopelus braueri. The sequence goes on from NC_137611.1 coordinate 2,366,719, forward strand.
CAACAGCACCCCCACTCCCCAGTTCACCCAGCGGGGTGAATCCCCAATTCACCCACACATCAATTCAATCAATCAATCCAATCAATTCAATCATTCAATCAATTCAATCAATCCATTCAATCCATTCAATCAATCAATGAATCAATCATATACCTCGCTCACCTTGCCTCACCTCTACTTTTCCCATGCAGTTTTTTGGTTTATACTGCATTTAGTGATGTGCAGTTTTTTTGTTTCATTGAGCAAATGTGTCGCTCCAAATTAGCTAGCGATTGGCACTATTTTTTGCAAATATTTAGTACAATGTTGCACTGCTCCAACGCTGCCAGGAGCTTTTTTCAGAATCAACTTTATTGTCACATCAGGTTTACAGGTGTTTACAGGTTTATAATTCCTATGCAGTTTTTGTGATGCGCAAATTTCGTTTTTATTGGGTAAATGTGTCGCTCCAACTTAGCCAGGGATTTGCACTATTTTTTGTTGTAAAGAAACTATTGTTGTTCTAGTTATACCCTCTCAGAGACCATACAGTTTTAGAAAGTGTTTTATGGAATAAAAATGCTCCATTTGGGGATACAATTATGATATTTTGTTGTTTCCTCTATGCAGTGCACAATGGTAGACTATACAAATGTATATACTATATATTATGGGGAAAGGCTTCAGAGTGTGTAATTGTCCTTCTGTAATAGAAATCAATTGGAATTTACATGAAAATCCCCTGTTTTGAGGCAAAAAAAAAAATTGGCACACTTTGGGCACATTTGCTATCCAAATGGCTAAACTTTAGAGTCCGTCTAGGACAACTCTGACTAAAATGGCTGTACAATTGTTGTGCTTCAGTTCTATGATACCAAATTTGGGGGACCTGCAGTTCAGAAGTTGTAGAACACAACTGTGCATCCTTGGCCTGCTGGTAATAAGTATAGTGACGTTATTCTCATTCAAATTCAAGTTTTATTTAGGCGGAGGTAAAAAATATATAATTTCTGCTGTACTATATCTACTGTCACTCTGTCCTGGTGGAGGCTACAACTAAACTTCCACTTGATATACATTTTTCAAGGTGTCACCTATCCATAGACAACAAGATTGTGCCTCTAGGCCCTGTAGTTGTTAAGTTATAACTGATTTATTTTGGGCATGTAATATCAGGCGAAAATTCTAAAAATGACCCTGGGGTTTAAGTGGTTAAAGTCCTTAAATTATAACTTTATAAATGTGCAGATAGCCTGTATCCACTTATACTGTATGTTGGTTTGTTTACTGAGTGAGAAAACTATGTTGCACTTTAAGCTAATCATCTGGGGACCCCCCACAATGATCTGAGACCCCCTGTGGGCCCCGACCCCCAGTTTGGGAACCACTGCTTGTTTTCCTGTAAAGTAGAATGTAAATATTGGGCGTCCTTGACATGACATTTTTTTGAGAAGCACATCAGATCTAAAACAACATTAGACAATAAAGTTTAACTGACCTGTCCTAGTTGCTTATTAGGGGCTTGTTTTCATAGACCCGGCGTTGCTTGTTTCTCTTGTAGGATATGGCAACGTAGCAGGCTCTTTAAACCCTCATGTCCTCCAATAAAGTAAAATAAAGATAAAAAAGGGGGTAGAGACAGCTGGGATAGGGCGGGGCAGCCAGAGTAATCTCAGGTGAGTGACGGGTGAGTGTCTAGCCATGGACCAGAGCAGCAGAGCCAGTAAGGCAGGGTAGACACTAGCCCTGAAACATGACTGTCAGTGTCATACCATGACAGTCATGGTGCCATGTCCCCCCGGTTTATCGCAGTGTTCTATTTTTTTAGATTGCCAACTCTCACATGTACATAAACGTTCAGATTTCAAATATAAAGTGCTTACCCCCGAGCCACCGATGTTACCTCGCGATCCGGACCGCGATAAGTACCCTTATCTCCCGTATTGTTCAATTAAAAGCATTTTAGTCCGAGCGACGGACATGTTTACATCTGTTAGCCGCCATCTTTTCTCCATTTCCCCCAACCGCACAACAGTGGCCTCTATCGGTTGAGGCGTGCATGACCAAAGGTATTTCAGTGCAGAAAGAACATCACTTGTGGGGACACAGGAGCGCAAACACCACAGAGAACAGAAAGATAAGAACTTACAAGAAATAGCGATCTTTACAATTTACTTTAATTAATCCATTCATTCATCTCTTAATTGTAATTGATTTGTTTAATGTTGTAGTGTAGTTTTGTTGTTTTTACTTTGCTTTCATTTGTTTGTTTGTTTAGAGATTCCTCTAAACATTGATTTTCTTTTCCATGTAGACAGTGGGTGGGGGATGGGTAGATTTTTTCCTCTCTACTTTCAATTGTTAGTTGTTTCCGCAGTTTTTTGTAGTTTATGTAGATGTACAGTTATTATTCATTTTGTTGTAGCTTATATAGGTTCGTTTTTAGTTACTAAAAACTTTGTGTTAATGTAATACTTGTATAATAATTGTATAGCCTTTTTATTGTTTATTGATTATATTATGACTATAATTGTACAATAGTTGCTATTATTTAATGTTTATAAGATGTTATACGTGAGGTTTATTTCAATCTAATTGTCAATTTATTATTTTACTATTGGTTAATTATATATTTATCAGTTAAGCTTTTAACACACGCACGCACACACACACACACACACACACACACACACACACACACACACACACACACACACACACACACACACACACACACACACACACACACACACACACACACACACACACACACACACACAGAGAGATGTCAGAGGAACATTGTATTAGCTGTAATTCAGCCTTTATGAAGGATGAACATGGCTACAGTAGAACTAGGGTTTATACTGTAACAACTCCGAAAACAGCCAAAGCTGTATTTCCTGAAGCCCCCTCCCCTGTAGCGAATGTCAAAGATGATCATGCTTTCATCTGTAAGCGGTGTCTTACTACTCTTAAAAATAAATCAAGAAAAAGAAGAAAAGGCAGGAAATTCCAACTTCACACTCCCCCTTCTGCTAAGAAGCGTAAATCCATGCTCACACCAGGTGACACAGACACACCATCGTGCAAGAAAGCGTCTGGAATCTCTCCATCACAGTCAACAGAGAGGATGAGCACTTCTCCTACACCACCCATCTCACCAGGCATCTCACCACCAAGACTTACAAGAAGACAAGAACGGAAAGCGAGAAGGACTCCCCTTTCTGCCAGGAAGCGTACATCCACACCAGTAAAATCACCACAGGCCAAGAAGAAAGCGTCTGGAATCTCTCCATCACAGTCAACAGAGAGGATGAGCACTTCTCCTACACCACCCATCTCACCAGGCATCTCACCACCAAGACTTACAGAAAGACAACCAGTAAAAAGGTCTGGACATGGACTATTGGCCCAGGCCAAAGAATACCTGCATGGCCCAACATCAATATTATAATGCATTCAGGTGCTTTTTAAAGTCCAAAGCCAGGCATCAGATGATTAAAGCGTGGAGTCAAGCCGTTATGAAGGAGGTAAGTTCTGGCTGCTGAATGTCTATTCTTGTTGATTCGAAGGTAAATGTGTATTACTTTGTTTACTATTGTATATTTACTACATGCAGAGAAAAAGTCTGTCACTGGATAAGAATGGCCCCTTCAGAACAAAGGCAGACCCAAAGGAAATGCCTTCATTCACATGGGATGGTGCACTGGCCTGGGCAGACAGAGAGGCACCACTCCTGATGGCATGTTTGAGGGCCACATTCCCACCAACCATAGCCGAGCAAGGACCAGTTGAAAAACCTCTAAAGATTCCCAAGTATTAGTATTACTTTATATTTTACTTATACTTTAATATGTATAAGTGTGTGTGTGTGTGTGTGTGTGTGTGTGTGTGTGTGTGTGTGTGTGTGTGTGTGTGTGTGTGTGTGTGTGTGTGTGTGTGTGTGTGTGTGTGTGTGTGTGTGTGTGTGTGTGCGCGTGTATGTGTGTGTGTGTGTGTGTGTGTGTGTGTGTGTGTGTGTGTGTGTGTGTGTGTGTGTGTGTGTGTGTGTGTGTGTGTGTGTGTGTGTGTGTGTGCGCGCTTCTAGCTGTGTGTGTTTTGAAGATTAATTATAGGTACAGTAGCTGGTTGTGGGGGGGGATTTAGTCACTCTAATTGTCTATGTCAGATGGGGATGAAAAAAGGGTGTACAGAATAGAGAATAAGTACTATTAATGTTAATCACGATTTGTATCGCTCTACTTGAATCTATAGGTCTTATCTGCTTTCAACTTAGATAGTACAGAATAAAGATTGGTAACCATAATCTGGTTATTTGGAGTTATGGAATGGAGTTGAATACTGAATTCTAACTCTTGAATCTTCTCTCTCTAGTGTATAACTAGAGATGTGACGTCATGCTGGCATTGTACCAGATTAAGTGATGTCATGCTGAGCAGTGTGTGTGTGTGTGTGTGTGTGTGTGTGTGTGTGTGTGTGTGTGTGTGTGTGTGTGTGTGTGTGTGTGTGTGTGTGTGCTCTCTATATGTGCGTTAGTTAACATATTTGCTAAAGGCAAGGCCTCCCCAGGGTGATGGGGTAGGAATACAATTTAAAAAAACACTTTCAAGTATACAAAATGAAACGTAATGGTATAAACCAGCAATCCAAATAAAATAAATATATAAATATAAAACATATATTAGAAATGTGTAGTACCTAAGTAGTGAAAGGGTGGCAGGAGTTATCAACCTAGAAGTCTTTCATTTAATATTGACACAATGAAAAAACAAGTTTAACTTTTGTATACTTGATTTTCTTAAGGGACAAAGCAATGTTGAATCAGAGGACTGGACCCCCCATAGCACCCCCTACAGCTCATCCCTGGTCTTACTATTCTTGTTGATTCGAAGGTAAATGTGTATTACTTTGTTTACTATTGTATATTTACTACATGCAGAGAAAATGTCTGTCACTGGATAAGAATGGCCCCTTCAGAACAAAGGCAGACCCAAAGGAAATGCCTTCATTCACATGGGATGGTGCACTGGCCTGGGCAGACAGAGAGGCACCACTCCTGATGGCATGTTTGAGGGCCACATTCCCACCAACCATAGCCGAGCAAGGACCAGTTGAAAAACCTCTAAAGATTCCCAAGTATCAGTATTACTTTATATTTTACTTATACTTTAATATGTATAAGTGTGTGTGTGTGTGTGTGTGTGTGTGTGTGTGTGTGTGTGTGTGTGTGTGTGTGTGTGTGTGTGTGTGTGTGTGTGTGTGTGTGTGTGTGTGTGTGTGTGTGCGCGCTTCTAGCTGTGTGTTTTGTGTGCTCTATGTGCGTTAGTTAACATATTTGCTAAAGGCAAGGCCTCCCCAGGGTGATGGGGTAGGAATACAATTTTAAAAAACACTTTCAAGTATACGAAATGAAACGTAATGGTATAAACCAGCAATCCAAATAAAATAAATATATAAATATAAAACATATATTAGAAATGTGTAGTACCTAAGTAGTGAAAGGGTGGCAGGGTTATCAACCTAGAAGTCTTTCATTTAATATTGACACAATGAAAAAATAAGTTTAACTTTTGTATACTTGATTTTCTTAAGGGACAAAGCAATGTTGAATCAGAGGACTGGAATGGCGCTATCAATGGCGCTATTCACAGCACAAAGCCAAACGAACAATTTCATTCAAACGTGCGTGGGAATTGAAATGTGGAAGCAGGGCTGCAGTCAGAAGGTGATCCGAACCCTCAACCACATGGGTGTGTCGATCGGAGTCAAAGGCACAAGTACAGCCGTAGATACATTACGACTAGGCCACGATGACAACATCAAAGAATGGGGAAAAAAAGCAGAGGTAGCCACAAGTCTAAGTTACGTTAACAAATGAACATGTTATTATAGACTTATAACTATTTAATGATTTTGGCAAAAATAGTCCTAATAACTGTAAGAGAGCATTTGAATCATGTTTGATTTAACATTCGATTTAATAATTGCTATGTTTTTTTTGTGTGCAATAGTACGTTTTACAAGGTAGTGTACCCTTTTCAGAAAAAAACTGCCAGAAGGAGGCTATTGATGTCTGGTTCTTCACCGAAGAGCATCTGTACATACTCGGTGACATGGGACAATGTCCAGGTATGTTTGAAATACAACATATACCAGGGCTGGACTGGGACAGAAATTTGTCCCTGACCTATTACAAACCTGGACATAATAAGTAGAGTGCTATTCGGAATGGGTTAAATATTAACATGATTACATGCAAATATGAGTCTTGCATGCAATCAGGACTTTGACTAGATAGCTAAAGTATAGAAATCAATGGTTGGCTAAATATCGGCTTATAGGCTATATCTATAAGCTGTATGAGGAAGCAAGATATGAACAGAGTACATGCAGAAAACTCTTAGTGACCTTTAAAGTGCATACACCTTAAGCGGCACACGCTCTACTGATAGAAGCTTTAAAAATGTGAAATCTAAAATCAATATGTTTCAAAGTTTACATTTCTATATTCTGTTTAACACATTAGTGAATTTTAGTGAGGACATTATGTCCCATCCCAAATCTTTATTTCTTGCTTGAAGTCAGCTTGTTTCAATCAAGGCAAATTTACAAAGTTTACCTTGCTAATAATATGTTTTTTTTGTACAATAGGATACTTGGGATCAAATGTTTATCGCTGAAAGTGAGTTTAGCAGAGGGACCATTGCACATTTGAAGCATAAATTCAATCACAAGTCTCTGAAGAAAAAGGTCTCAGAAAATGTCCAGCATTCTTGGGACATGATGGAAGTGAGTAATTACAAAGAATACATTTATTGAAAAAAATGCAATAAAATATCTAGTTATTGATGCTGAATTATTATGAATTATCCTAATATTTTTACATACATAGTTTGCTACATCTGCCTATGTGACTCTGCTGGCCACAACAAAGTGTGGCATGTCAACGGTTGATGAGGTCCCAGCACACCTGCCCAAAACAAAGACGGAACAATTCACATGGCTCCAAAACCTTGCCAGCTACATGGTTCAATTTGCCTGGATGCCTCCTGATCAAAAGCAGATCGACCTGGTTGTAGCTGCTTCAGCTAGTGCAGTAACAAGGGATGAAGAGGACTTTTTCCTTTACTGCGCTTGCGGAGAGGGTATTACATTTATTTTAAATGGTACCAATAGCTATTTAAAAGAAAACACTTTACATGTAAGGCTTCTTTGCACCCCCCCCCCCCCCCCTAAAATGTTTTCTGTTTTCTGTATTTACAGACAAAGACGAGCCCATGTTACAGTGCAGCAGCTCAATTTGCAATAAGCAATGGGTTCATCTCTCGTGTGCAGGCCTAACTGAGGCCCCAGAGGGAGACTGGCTTTGTAGCGCAGACTGTGAACAGGATTGGGCCTACTGTACGTACACTGCTGGTGTCAGGAAAGACAGGGTGGGGAAATGGTGCAATGCCAGCTGGCCCAAAATGGCAAGAAATATGAATGGTACCACACAGCGTGCCTCCTGCCATCTGATAGGCCTGGTGCAGAGGGTATGCTTTTAAGTTATAATACATATGATGTGATGTTCATAATCTACACACTCACAGTATGTGGGGATGTACTAAATAAACATGTATTATTCATATTCTACTACAGACATATGGTTCTGTACATAAGACTGTGCAGTTGCTGGGCCAGGGGAAGACGAAGAAGACTATGTCCGGAGCTACTCGAAGGCCGTGATATGGGAGGGTTTGAACCATCTGGCCAGAAGGGATGCTGTTCGTGAAGGTGATGGTCCAGCCATGGTAGACAGCTGGAAGATGGACCTAATCCAATTCTGGCAGAAAAGTCATCCAAAGTACTTCATAAATGGGCACTACATGCTAATGGGTAATACATTTATTTTTCTGTTGTACCATTTGCAAGTGTTTGTTTTGTTAACAAGTTAACATATGTTTTACCTTTTTTTGCCTTACAAAGACAAACTGAAATACTCTCTGTTGTCTGAGTTGGTAGCTAAACGAACATTTTATATATGTGTCGTGATTTTCTTTATGAAGGAATTGGAGGCTGGCTTCCAGAAACCTGCAGGAAGACCTCACATGGAACCGAGTAGCAAACCTCACAGGAAGACCAGGGGGAAACATTGGCCTTGATCTTGTCAACGAGTTTCTCAACAATGACTTTAAAGGTATAATAAGAAAATGTGTTGCTTACTATAAAGTACATTATTTAAAATATGAGAGCATGAATATTTTTCATAAATTGATTATATTTTAAGAGACTTTATAGATGTTAAAAGTGGAATGAAAGATTGACTGAATGCAAAGTTTAAGAAGAACATATGTTGTTTCAGAAATTATGAAAAGATCCCATGGCAGGTACACTGAGAAAGAGGTCCATAGGTGTGCAGAAATGGGTGGATCCTTTGGCAAGGACATAGACAAGATCCTAACCAATGCCGGAGTGGTGTCCTTCACTGACTCGTGGTCAAGCCGTGAAGGTTACAACAAGAGACAGAAGCCAGATATAAAGGCTTTCGTTAAAGAGTTTAATTCAGATAAACTCTTTAGCTATGTAGCAAATCGATCACATGTAGGACTGGAGACATTCAAGTACAACACAAAGGTCAACCACCCAATCAAGATGGCGAGGAAGATGAGGATGCTGGCTGAGAATCTCGATGACTGGGATGTCTTTTGTGGTTTACAACCAGTCGTGTAATTATGCCAACCCAAACTGTGACTCCCTTTTTTTAAATAAAATAACCAAAATCTACTAAATGAAACTATTTGTCTCGAGCGATCATTGTCAACGAAATGTCCCTTGGTACCCTTATATTGACTTATTAGTCTTCACTATACTTTAAATAAGGCAAATTGCATAAGACAAATTTTAAGATGTTCTAGTTTCAAATATTTGTATTGTGAAGCACAGGATACAAATATGCATTTTCTGTTCACATATATGGGTTTCTTCTTTTTTTTTTCAAGAAAAGACATACACACAAAATAAACAGGTACAATAAAAAATTAATAGATGTCAAATGTACATTCCCTTAGAACAATAATAGTTATATTCACAACCAAGGCTGCCTTTATATTCAAAATGTGTAAGTTTAAAAATATTCTTAAATAAGTAAAACAATAGAAATTGCAGACAATGAAAAAATAAAATATTTACATTACTTACACTTAGCTATGCAGTTGTGTGTGGCAAACAGAGCAGCAACCCTGGCGTTCACAAAACTGGCTATAGTCTGTGGGACCAGCTCGCTTGCCCCCATGCCAGGACACACTCATCCCCCACATCCAGTGGGTGAACTATAGAGTGACCTGTTACAAGCGAGCAGCTGAGCCAATCTTTTGGCCTAAATCCTATGATGATGGTCAGGGGTGGCAGAAGACAGAAGGAGGGATTTTGGAGCCTGTCTGGTCTTGTGGGCCAATTCTGTCCCTATCTCTCATTGACCTGTTGGCTGCTGGTGTCATCAGTGATGATGATGATGATGATGATGATGAGAGGGAAGAGGATGAGGTGGAGTTTGATGATCAGATGGATGATACTGATCAGTGAAATTGTGTTTTGATTATTTAAGAAAGTTATATTTTGCCTAAATATAAGCCAGAATTTGATATTTGTGTGTTTTCACCAATAAAGAATGGTTGTAACATGTCAGTGATCTTTCCATTAGATTCCTGGTGTAAACATTCTATGAAAAAGTGGGTTTCTTTGTCTTTGTACGTTGTCTGGTTCAGATATGAAAACCCCACTCCTGTGGACATCGATTTAAAATGGTCACCAAATGAACCCCATGGGACATTAGTTGACCTGGGCAACAAGAAGAAATCTTAACTAGACACCATAAGGGTCCTAAAAAACATAAAGTAAAGTAAAGTAGAATACACCTTAAGTATTTAATACAAGGATTAATATAGACGTGATTTGAACATTTTCTGTTAGTTTTTTGCAGTTTCTGTCCTGAAATAGAGTCAAGACCTGCTTGAATCTTAATAATCACTTTAATGAATTCCTTGGGTCAAAATTATATATAGAAATGTGTTCATTTGTCTCTGTATGTTTACTTCAAGAGTTATGGTATTTTCTATTGTCTCCATTGTATGGTTCGGGTTGGGAATAGGTGTAACAAAGGGTTAACATAAACCCCATGGGACATTATTTGACCAGGGCAACAAGATTAAAACTTAACTAGACACCTTTAGGGTCCTAAAAGACATATGGTAAAAAAAAGAATACACCTTCAAAATGTAGTACAAAGAGAAATATAGATGTGATTTCAAAATATTCTGCTATTTCTTTTGCTGTTTCTGTCCTGACAGAGTCAAAATGTGCTTGAATCTTAATATTAACCACTTCAATGAATTCCTTGGGTCCAAATGATATAGAAACATGTGTTCATTTGTCTCTGTAGGTTGTTTACTTCAAGAGTTATGGTATTTTCTGTTATCTCCATTGTATGGTTTAATTGGGAATAGGTGTCAGAAAGGGTAAAATGAACCCCATGGGCCATTATTTGACCAGGGCAACAAGAATAAATCTTAACTAGACACCATAAAGGTCCTAAAAAACATATGGTAAAAAACAATACACCTTAAAAGTTTAGTACAAAGAGAAATATAGATGTGATAATTGAACATTTCTGCTAGTTTTTGGCTGTTTATGTCCTTCAAGATGTGCTTGAATCTTTATAATAACCACTTTAATGAATTCCTTGAGTCAAAATGATATAGAAATTTGTCGCTGTATGTTGTTTACTTCAAGAGTTATGGTATTCTCTGTTATCACCATGTTATGGTTTGGGTTGGGGGTAGGTGTCAGAAAGGGTTAAAAATAAACCCCATGGGACATTAGTTGACCAGGGCAACAAGAAGAAATAATAACTAGACACCTTTAGGGTCCTAAAAAAACAGGTTACAGAGGTGTTTTGGGGGTGCTCACGGAGCCTCTAAACTGCCCTACTATAATGACGACCTTCCAACAAACACATAATGACACATGTTCAGGATTTGGCAGGGAGTGTGCAGACTGAGTCCATTTATATAGGCAACAAGGTGATTAGTGAAGTGGCCACAGGTGAGCTATGGTCAAGGAGGAGCTAGGTGAGTAACTGGGATTGAAGTGAGATGGCATGCAATATGGGAGTGGCTGGAGTAGAAAGACAGAGAGACAGACAGAGGAACAGACAGGTGAGATAATCACACTACAGGGTTAAACATTCAACAATGTTGGACCAAACATTCCCTCAGTAAAATGAAGGTAGATGACTTCAAGGTCATAGTCGATGACACAATCATCACTAGCAAAGAAGAGATTACCTATTTGGGATGTATTCTTGACAAATACCTGTCAGGTGAAAGCATGGCAACAAAGGTGGTCAAAGGAGTAAACCAGAGAACCAGATTTATGGGCAGAGTTTCCTCTTTTGTCAACCCTCAGGCCCTCAGGACCCTCTCGGGGGCCCTGATTCAGCCCCTTTTTGACTATGCTAGCTCCTCTTGGTACTCTAACACCTCAGTGTCACTGCAGACTAAGCTTCAAACCTCCCAAAACAAACTGATCCGACTACTTCTCGGACTGGGGCCCATGACCCACCTCTCTCCCACTCACTTTGCCAGCCTAGGCTGGCTCAGGGTGGAAGACAGGGTTAAACAACTAAAAATGGGTCTGGTCTTCAAAATTGTAAATGCAGATTTGCCCGAAATGCCCCCTATACCCGCATATCTGTATAAATACCTCGAAAAAGTTAGTGACACCCACAGCCACGAAACTAGAGGGAGTGTAAACAACAATCTGGTACCACCCACCCATAAAACAAACATGGGAAAATTCTCCTTCTATAGCACAGCCACCAAGGAATGGAATAGTCTAACCCCGTCCCTCAAAAAATGCAGTTCGCTGGGCTCATTCAAAACAGCCCTAAAAACTCATCTTTCTGGAGGCCGAAAGAGGAGATAGTACCAGTTTCCCTGTAGACAGACGACCCCCCCCCCTCCTCTTTTTTGTACATATTTTGTATTTCCTCATGCATTTTTTGTATATAATCGTTATTTTTCCATGCTTCACCCCCCCCCCTTTTTTTGTACATTTATTTTTTATTTTAATTTTTTTCATGCTCCTTTTTTTTGGTACATAGTTGTATTTTTTCTGTATTATCTGTATTTTCATATTGATTTTTGAACTGTTTGGTTGCTACTATATATGTCTATGAAATTAATTCAAGGACCCCAACGGAAACAAGTCCGCAAGGACTTTTTTGGCCGGACCTTTTAGACAAAAGCATTATAAATGTAACTGTGTTGTTTTACATTCTTTTGCCTAATAAAAATTTCAATCAATCAATCAATATTGCCAGTCCACTTCAACGGCAGAGGAGGAGAAGTAGGTGGCAAAGTTCTCTCTCAGAGCCAGAGCTTCAGTTGCTGAGCTGTTGTCATGAACTTGGCCTATGTCCTGCATTGCAGGTGAAGGCTCATAGCACTCATACATGTAGCTGTGCTGCTGGGGTGCTCATCATTACAGCGCCAGCGGAGGTAATTGTGCAAAATGCAGGTTGCCTTCACAAAATCCTCCGCAACCTCAGGTGACACACCAAGAACTCTGGTGTAGACACGCCACTGTCCAGCTAGGAGACCAAATGCACACTCCACCATCCTCCGGGCTTGAGACAGTCTATAGTTGTGTATCCTGTGCTTTAATGACAGCAGCCCAGAGGATGGCTTCGCGAATGGCCTCATCAGGTTCCTAGACAGATAGAGAGATAATTGTATTGTCATCAATTTGAAAGCAAAACAATGCACCTTAAAAGTGCCAACATGGTTCAAGTCAAGCATGGATCAAGTCACATGAAACAAACCTGCGCAGGGGAAATGCTTCATCTCCCACAAAGACAAAGCATTGCTTCTGTAGCTCCTGGAAGAGGTGTGTCTGGTGGAAGGTCGAGGCCATTGTCAAACAGATCCTGGCCAAAGGCTGAAGATGCCAGTGTACCTGATTGATTGAATACTTTATTTAGAAGTTTGCAGAAAAAAGCACATGAAAGTACAGTTCAAATACAAGGTCAACTACATAGGATTAAAAGAAAGCCAATGGCTTGTTTCAATTGGGGTCCTTTTGCACTCAATTCATAGTGACATTAAATTACAGGCAATAAACACTACTATGCAGAACATCATATAAACAGTTTAGAAATGAAAGATAAGAAAAACAAAAGCTACCTCCATCAGGGTTCTTTCCATATGCACCAACATCTATTGTTCTGAAGCGATACCTGGCATCAACCACAGCCAGCAAGACAATGGAGAAGGACCCTTTATAATTGTAATATAGTGAGCCCGAGTTATTTGGTGATTGAATAATGATGTGTTTCCCATCAATTGCTCCAACACAATTTGGGTAATTCCACATAGTTTGGTAGTCCTCAGCAATGGCTCTCCACTCTTGCTGTCCAGGAACTGGCATATATTGTGCCACAAGACATGCCCAGAGTGCCTGACACACCTCTTTAATTATGGCCACCACGGTTGAAAATCCAACTCTATAGTTGAAGGCCAGTGTTTTATATGAATGTCCAGTTGCCAGAAATCTGTAACGTAAGAAGGGGTTGTGGTTAGAATAGAATGGGTATACTGGCGTTTATTTCACTCAGAAGAGTCAGGTTATAGGCAAACTAGTATTTACTATTATTTTAATTTAATTATTAAAATGACTAAGCTGTCACCTGCATCACCCATCATCAAGGGATAATAATAGGGCTTTGTAGATAGAAAATGTTACTAACATACATTAACCAATGCCTTTAGCTATTTCTACTATTCTGAAATAGCTGATGAACAAACTCACATGACACTCGTCTGTCACAAAAGTCATGGCGCTACTTGTTCCTTTTTTGAAATTTTGACATTTACAACCACTACATCTACATAAACATTCAGATTTCAAATATAAAGTGCTGAACCCCCGGCTACGGATGTTGCAAGTTAAAGCGCACGGGTCTAAGTACCCGTATATTCTGTATTGTTCAATAAAAAGCTTTTTAATCCGATCGGCAGCCATTTTCTATGTATAGTTTATTTTCTTTATTATGTATCAGAGTGCAATACACCTTCCAACCAATACGGGCGCGTAGTTGAAAGCATATGGAGAACATTCGAAGAAAATGACCGGCGATCGGATTAAAAAGCTTTTTATTGAACAATACAGAACATACGGGTACTTAGACCCATGCGCTTTAACTTGTAACATCTGTGGCCGGGGGGTGAGCACTTTTTATTTGAAATCTTAACGTTTAAGTAGATGTAGTGGTTGTAAATGTAAAACTTTCAAAAAACAGGAACAAGTAGCGCCCAGGGCTAAAGGCATAGCATCATGTTCTGAGCTTGTAGATCGGCTCTTGGACCAATCCCCAGTAATCCCCTTGTTCTTTCCTTTTTTGGAGAGTGTCATGAACCCAAAATCTTCTTTTTTATCTTGTTGCTGTTGCATCTCATCCCCTTCCAATAATGCAAGGGCAAGTGCCCTCCGCCTGTCCATCCTATAATAAAGTTTAATGAACTGGAAAGTCGCAACGTAACCGGGGCTACAGACAAAGCTAGTCTACGGGCAACGCAACGGGGAGGGAGGGGCTTGAAAGCAAGTGACGGATGCTGATGTGCGTCAGTGGTTGCCTGGCAACGTCAAGGCAGAAGGCGGTGCGGGCTACGGGGACGGTCTTGAAAGTGAGTGACAGGTGCGTCACAGCGTTTTTTTTAGAATCCGCTGGCTGCAAAAAACTGTGGCCGCTCACAACCTGCGTTTAACAGCGGCCGGCCAACTTTTGGTGGGAGCGCGCCCTAAAAGAAGAAAACTCTCCTCGTCAATTCCCTCGTCTGAAAGACAAAAACACAAAATACAAGGACTATATTTAAACCACGGAGAACAGCAACAAATAACAGGCTAATTACATGGAAGCTATTGGAATAAAAATGTTTTACATAAAATACAAGCAGTGATTGAGCACTAAAATACAATGCAGTCAATTCCATGACATTTCAAATAATTCTAGCTATGCAGACCATCTGCTTGCTGTGAATGTAAAAATAAATCATGTTCTTCTCTTTAAATCTATCAATAAGGTCTGTCAATGTGTCACACACAAAACTGTCCATTGATCTGAGACAAAAAACACATAAAGAGCTTCATTAAAACAAAACATAACATTTACATTTGCATGACTTGAACCTCACTGCTGGGGCTAATTTATTCAGTTTATGAGGCTACTAAAAGTAACAAATGTCTGCTAGAAACAGCTAAATCCCCTTTATCCACAATAGAGCAAGATTAATTAACCAACTACACCAGTGGTTCTCAACCTGTAGGTCCCCACATGATGTTGGGGGGGGGGGGGGGGGGGGGTCCCCAGATGACAGTGAAGTGACTTTAAGGATTTTTAAGACCTTTTTAATACCTATAAAAAAACATTACTGCATCAAAAGTAAACAAACTATTATGTTACGAAAACCCTTTAGGGTCTAGGTCTGGGTTTGTAACACAGGATGGAAAAACGGATTGTTGAGCAAGGGTGTGCAAATAATGGAGGCGAAACAATGGTTGAGCAAAAGGTGCTAGGTGCTTTTACTCTGCAACAGTCTTATTTACAATATGTACATGGAAGTATGCACAGGGCATAAGATGTAACCAAAACAAAAGTAAGCCACTACCAGGGGACTCGGGTGTTGCCAAAATAACAAACAAAACAGCTAGGGAACAAAGGACAGCTTAACTACCTGACTAAATCGTAACTAGTACAAAACAAAAGACTGCCTACCTAACTACACTAACAATGACCAGTGTCAAAATACATAGGTGGCAAACACCCCTTACCTAGTGTGCTTAACAATGTTCTTCCTACGTGATGGCTATGTACAGAGGCCTCTGTCTTTCCTGTCCCAAGGCAGCAGCATACACATAGCAGGTTTAACTGTATAACAATTTCAGTAGCTTCTGGTTAGCTCTGGGCATATAGCTGTATACAGGTGAAATGTTGGTGAGAGAGTGAGCTGAGGTGGAACCCAGCCTTTTATAGGCAGCAGATGGTGGTGATTGGATGAAGGCGGGGCCAGGTAACAGTTTGATGGACAGCTGATGGGTTGGTGACTTCAGACCTGTAGTGAGTGACAGAGGGGAGAGATAGACAGGAGAAAACCACAGTAGCAACCATAGTGGAACGTAACATATACTATAAAAACTGGTCAAACATTTGGCCAAATGGTCAAATATTATAAGAAAGAGAAAAAACATTTGAAAATAGCAGATCTACAGAGCTTGTAGATCTACTATTTTCACAATATTTACCCTGGGGACCCTAGTTCAAATATGATTATTTGAACTAGGGTGGGGGGGGGGGTTTGGGGGGGGGGGGTCACGGCCTGAACTACACCACACATGAGCAAACAGCAGTGTTTCAAGGGCCTGCTTTCTCTGCTTTGCTGCATGCTTCAGCCTTGGCCTCTTCTCCTGTTCAGCTGAGCACTGCCAGAGGGTTAGCAGTCATATTTGCTGCTGTCGCTTTTCCAGGAGATGCTGTTGAATTCTGTTGTAAGACATGCAGCATGCAATACTACATTTCTGCTGTGAAGTTTATACAACATAACTGTAAAGAGTCCCCCCCCCCCCTTTGGTGAGAGCAGGGAATCATAGCAAAATACTGATAAATAAATAAATAAAATTGAGTGAATGGTTTTGAAACTACAGCTTATAGAACTCTAGACACTGTTTGCTTGTAATCTCGACGCCCAATACAGACAGACGACGGGCGATTAAAAAAAAAAAACTTTTCATTTTGAACGGACCCTTCTAGCTCCACCTGGATGTTGTGTTCTCTCCAGACACAAAGAAGAGCCTGTACATCATTATTTGACCAGTTTGACGCCGTGTTTCTGTGTTCTTTCCAGGTTATTTTTGGGAGTTTCAAAATGGCGGTGTTGTGTTGTGTTGTGAGAGCTTCTCCTCCGGTCTCCTCGGTGTCGTCACCTCAGCTCGACCAATCGAGAGCAGCGGCGCTGCTGGCCCCGCCCACAGGTTCCCAGAACTCAGGATTAGTACTACCTCTGGAGCAGGACCGAAAGAAAGTTCCAAGAACCTTGTCTGAAACCGGGCCGTGCGCTATGGAAGCAAACCCAGAACCCACAAACTAGGTTTGGGTTCTGAAAAGTTCTGGTTCCACCTTCGTAGTGGAAAGGGGGCTTGACCTGTAAGGGTCCATTTGGTTCCATGTGTACACTCTCAGAGTTACAGACCTGTAAGGGTCCATTTGGTTCTATTTGTACACTCTCAGAGTTACAGACCTGTAAGGGTCCATTTGGTTCCATTTGTACACTCTCAGAGTTACAGACCTATAAGGGTCCATTTGGTTCTATTTGTACACTCTCAGAGTTACAGACCTGTAAGGGTCCATTTGGTTCTATTTGTACACTCTCAGAGTTACAGACCTGTAAGGGTCCATTTGGTTCCATTTGTACACTCAAACTTTAGTTACAGATATAAATGATTATATTATAAAACATACAGTAACCACTTCAGCCCTATTTTATACCTAGGCTATTTGAAAATAGCAGATCTACAAGCTCACAGCGCTGTGAGCTTGTGGATCTGCTGTTTTCTAATATTTTAGTACTTTTACTTGTTTTGGTAGTTTAAGTACATGTTGATGCCAAT
The DNA here is from genome assembly GCF_963280865.1 of Gymnoscopelus braueri. NCBI lineage: Eukaryota > Metazoa > Chordata > Actinopteri > Myctophiformes > Myctophidae > Gymnoscopelus > Gymnoscopelus braueri. The sequence goes on from NC_137611.1 coordinate 2,384,395, forward strand.
ACTTTTGTACTTTTTCTCAAGTAACATTTTGAATTCTGGACTTTTACTTGTAACATAGTATTTCTATATTGCAGTATTGGTACTTTTACTTAAGTAAAGAATTTGAGTACTTTTACTACCCCTGCAATCAAAGACCCTCCTCCTCCTCCTCCTCCTCCTCCTCCTCCTCCTCCTCCTCCTCCTCCTCATCATCATCATCATCATCATCTATGGCTATGCCGCAACCAGTTCATTAATTTCATAGATAATTTAAATTTATTTTGGGGCCGCTCACTACTGTTCAACTCTGACGGTCTCCATCCCAATAGGCTAGGCAGCCAAATGCTGGCTGCTAACTTAGCCCGTGGTGTACGCCGTCGCCATTATACTGCAATGCATAGACATATAAAGGTAGACACCTCCTTCGGCTCTGAAGCGTTCGTATCTCGGGCGCGCTTCCTGCTTCCGCAGGGCTGCCGTGTGCGTCACAGAAGCGGAAGTTCGGTAGGCCAATCAGAGGCAGGTGGGGGCGGGTCTTTTTGTAACCCAGCTTTTAACCCTTTAAGAGGCAGCAGCTGTGCACAGCATCTAGACTAGTTAGTTGGAACTTGGCAAACTCCACACTCTATTTGTGAAATTCAAATAAGAGACATGGTCCTTTTTCATATCAAGGTCCATTATTTATTCAGCATTTGAGTCACGGAACACCGTTTGATAAGCTTTAGCCTCTCACACCCACAAATAACAATTCTTTACGTTCTCTAATTGTGTACCTGTATAGTAAGTAATGCAGATGTTTAACAATTTGACTCTTGACAGTGTGAAATGTTATACTCAAGATTTAAATATCTATAAGGGTCCATTTGGTTATCAACTCTCCATCATTTAGCTGGGTACCACCTGGAACCCCCTCAAGGACCACTGGTGGTTCCCGGACCACTGGTTGAGAACCATTGCACTGACAAGTCCCGGAAAAGACGCACTGTGATTGGCCAGTAGTCAACGCGCTGTGAGTGCTGTGATTGGCCAGTAGTCACTTTGAGTGACAGGTTCCCTGCGGAAGAGCCGTGTATTGCGATACCAGTCGCCCCAATGAACTGCAGAGGCCAATGAGGTATCTAGGTTTCTAATATCTATGCTGCAATGTGCTCTGACAACGATAGGGGCTCCGACACGGACACGTCCGGCAGTAAATGACTTCCCCCTGGTCCCATTTCCCCGCACTTTAGTTCCCTAGCTCTTTTTTCATTGAGCGTGGACCAATAAATGCACCTACTAATTTTAATGTTCAAAACAAGCTTCCTTGCCTCCCAGTGCCCGTATTTCCTTCTCATAATCCCATCTTAATTCCCATTTTAATTAGCCATAGACACTTTAAGCCCCCGCATGTCAATCGTGGGGTTGACCATGCTTTGCTCCGCCCACTCAGGTGGGTCACATCTACACCCCCCAGCCAAAACACTATTTTCCAGATGGCTCTCCTCAATGTTCGCTCAATAAATATAATGGAAAAGGCCCTGTGGTTAAAAGATTTATTCACAACTTGCAATCTGGACTTCCTGCTATTAACTGAAACCTGGGTAAATCCGGGTGACTGTACATCCTTCTCTCACCTCCTTCCCCCCGACTGCTCATTTTTTAGCTCCCCCCGGACCTCCAAGAAGGGCGGGGGTCTAGCGACAGTTTTTAAATCAAGTCTTCAATGCCAGCTGCTCCAACCAGAGGTCACGTACTCGAGTTTCGAGTTTCAGCTTTTTAAATTGAACCTGTCGTCTCCTGTTTTACGTGTGCTGCTTTACAGGCCTCCAAAAAGCAAAAAGGATTTTATCAATGAGTTTAGTGATTTTTTATCTGGTATAATGGTCTCATATGACACCTTCATAATTAGTGGTGATTTTAATGTGCATCCATGTTGCCCATCGAACCCCCTGGCAAAGGACGTTTTAAGCCTCATTGACAGTTTTAATCTCACTCAATCAGTTAATGTGCCTACTCATGAAAAGGGCCACATCCTGGATCTTGTGTTGTCATTTGGTTTAACTGTTTCTGTCACAAATGTTACTCCAACTTGCATTTCCGACCACTCATCCATCTTTTTTCACCGCCACAATTCCCTGTTCTGTAAAAAACACTATTGCACTTACTCGCCGCACGCGTACTATCGACTCCTCAACTCCCTCACACTTCTCTCTCAGTTTTGATGAGCTGGTGCCAACTGCCCTGGCCCCAACTCATTCTTCCAACCCAGATACACTTCTCGACATTTTTATCTCCACATGCACTACTATTTTAGATTCCATTGCCCCTTTTAAAAACAAACGCCCCAAAACCCTCTCTGAACCATGGCTCAACGAGTCCACTCGCACCCTACGACGCACCTGCAGGCGCGCTGAGCGTAAATGGCTCACAGATAAACTCCACATCTCCCTTGAAATATTTCGAAACTCCCTCTACGACTACCATAAAGCAGTAAAAGCTGCAAAATCAGAATACATTTCCAGTCTAGTCACAAATAACTGCCATAAACCCCAGGTTCTGTTTAATATCTTAAAGGTTCTATGACATTCATTTTAACTTTTTTTTTTTTTTTTTATGTTTTTTTGGTGGTTTTATGACCTCAACTACACCTAAAAAATCTGAACTTTGAACATTCAGTGGATTTTCTGGGGTCTGGGGTTTTCTGAATAATTAGGCTGAAAAGTAATCTGAGCTTGGCCCTTCGACAGTGAGGTCACAGTCGATTAATCCCGCCCACTCTCCTCCTCGCCCCTCCCCTCCCCTATCCTTTCCTTTGGGGGGGGCGGAGCAGAGGTGATGATTGACAGGCAAAATCCCTCACCAGCGACACCCGCAGGCAAAGATTTATTTTTTCATTGCAGTTGAAAAGGCTTTAGAAATGTGAGAGAAAAACACCTGCCATGGATCAATGGAGTGGATTTTTTGGTTAAAACTTTATATACACGTTTGAAGGACCATGACAAAGACTTTTAATGTGTGGTAAAACTGAACGTCATGAAACCTTTAAACTCCTTCACAAATCCACGTGACGATCCTCTCATTCCTCCCTCATCCACTCTCTGTGCTGATTTTCTAGTTTTCTTCACAGATAAAATCTCAACCCTCAGATCAGCTCACACCCCCCATACTTTTGACCCAGTGCCTTCTCCATGCCCCCCCGCTAACACTTTAGATAATTTCACGCCAATAACCTTGACCTCTCTCTCACCGACATAATTATGCATCTTCGACCCACAAATCGCCCTTCAGACTGCATACCTTCCCGGCTCCTAAAGGAGGTCTCCGGTACTGTCGGCCCAAGCATCCTCACTTTAATAAATAGTTGCCTCACCTCTGGATGTGTCCCAGCTGCCTTTAAGCACGCTGTTGTTAACCCGTTAATTAAAAAGAAAAATCTCGATCCATCAATCCTGTCCAAATTTTAGGCCAATTTCTCAGCTACCGTTTTTATCTAAGGTTCTGGAAAAAGTAGTTTACTCACAATTACAATCATTCCTACTCACCCATAACCTACACGGAAAAATTCAATCAGGCTTCAAACCAGGCCACAGCACGGAGACAGCTCTCCTCAAAGTTTTTAATGATTTGATTTTAACAGTTGACAATGGTAATCCTGCCATCCTTGTGCTCCTCGACTTATCTGCTGCATTTGACACAATAGACCACCAAATTCTTTTAAATAGGCTCCAACATCACATCGGTATCACTGGCTTAGCCCTAACCTGGTTTGAGTCATACCTCGCAAATAGAACCTTCTCTGTTCATTTGGGCGATTTCTCCTCACCTAGCGCCCCCCCTTACTTGTGGGGTCCCCCAAGGCTCCATCTTAGGCCCACTCCTGTTCCTTTTATACATGTTGCCTCAGGGTCCATATTTGAAAAACACAACTTATCATTCCACTCCTATGCCGACGATATCCAAATTTACTTACCTATACAAACTAACTCCGCCAACTCTTTCCAGTCATTACTCGGATGTCTACATGACATTAAATCATGGATGAATAATAACTTTCTTACTCTCAACGCCAATAAAACTGAAATTATACTATTTGGCCATATCCCACCCTGCAATATCCCGGACACCGTCACCCCTCTTATTCGCCCATCTGCCAAAAATCTCGGTGTAACCCTTGACAGTTCATTTAAATTTAATCAACACATCAGCTCCGTGGTTAAAACCAGCTTTTTTCAGTTAAGGCTTCTTGGCCAAGATTAAGCCTTACCTCCCTCGCCACCAACTGGAAATGGCTATCCATGCCTTCATTTCTTCTAGATTAGATTACTGCAACTCTCTATACACCGGTTTGGATCATACATCACTCAGACGCCTTCAACTAGTACAAAATGCTGCTGCCCGCCTCCTTACAGGTACAAGAAGGCGTGAGCAGATTACCCCTGTCCTTGCCTCTCTACACTGGCTCCCTGTGAATTTTAGAATAGATTTTAAGGTGTTTTTATTATCTATAAATCATTAAATGGACTCGCTCCATCCTACCTCTCCGCACTTATAAAACCATATGTCCCAACCAGGGAATTGAGGTCTGCTGAACATTTTTTGCTTGAAGTTCCAACCAGAAAATTTAAAAAGACTAGGGGTGACCGCTCTTTCATGGCCACGGCCCGCGACTCTGGAACAGCCTGCCCCTCCACATCCGATCCCCCCAATCGATCGGGGCTTTCAAGGCCAAACTCAAAACCCATCTCTTTTCCCTCGCTTTTAATAGCATCTAATTTCCATGTATGTAATGTAACTTCCACTTATACTTATTTCTCCTTCCCTCGTTTATGTTGTCTTTTAAAAGTGTGTTCCTTTGTTACTCCTAAATATTTTGTGAACTTGCTCTGTTGTTTTTGCATTGATGTTTTTGAATTTGCCTGTACAGCACTTTGGTTCAGCTTGCCTGTTTGTAAATGTGCTATATAAATAAAGCTTGATTTGATTTGATTTGATCATCAGAGAGGAAGGTCAGTTAGCATTTAGCCACGTTAGCTAACATTAACCCCTATCAGTAGCCTACGTTGTGTACATTGTACTGATAGTGTTTATAGTGTTTATTGTGTGTGTGTGTGTGTGTGTGTGTGTGTGTGTGTGTGTGTGTGTGTGTGTGTGTACCTGCCGCTCTGGACGCACAGCCTGCTGCGGCACAGGGCGCCGCCATGTTGGATTATGGAGAACGGTCACATGACATGAGGGACACGTGACGAGGTGCCAGAGAGCACCGTTGCCAGATTTAGTGAGAGAAACAAGCAAACCAGGTCTATAATATAATGACCACAGGAGCACCATAAACCATAAACATGATTTGCAATTTGAAAACAGCAGATCTACAAGCTCTACAAGAGATTGTCGATCACGGGTCGCTTTTTAAAGCGAACATTTATAACTCAAATCTTTGCTTCTGGGTCTGGGCCGTAGCGTGGCGGTCCAGGCACCCTAGACTGCATTGCCATCCTGACCGCGTGTCGCGGGTTCGACTCCCGTCCCCGACGACCTTTGCTGCGTGTCACCTCCCCATTTCTTGTCAGCAGTGGTGGCTTATCCAATGGGCTTGAGGTGCTGAAGCACAGGGCACCAACCCTTGGGGGCACCAAACGTCGTACAAAAAGAAAAAAGACGAATTTAGAGCGTCCGTCTCTTCCGCACAGCACCCCCCCGTTGACAAAACCGTCCCGGGGGGCACCAAACCATGTCCGCGCTGCACCCCCCCCCCCCCCCCCCCCCCTCCCGTTGATAAAACCGTCCCGGGGGGCACCAAACCATGTCCGCGCTGCAATATATTCAATATATGCATATATTCAGCTTGGTGCCGCGCTATGAGCTTGTAGATCTGCTATTTTTGAATAGCCAAAGTATAAAATAATGGGTAAAGTTACACAGATGCGTTCCTGGTCTTAACAGGTTAAATACACTCAGAGTTATGAGGAGCCACTGGCATAGAGAGGTCACAGAGCAGCATCATTTATGTACCTTTTTATGTATTTATTTTAATCACAATGCTTTTAATACATGCTTTTAGTAAAGACTAGAAAGGCTAAATACAGTCCATTTACCATTTACCATTCACATGCAAGTCATATTTAAACTTCATTCATTGTCACATTGTTACAAATGAACCATTTCAATGAAACTCATAACAACCTGAATGTAGACATGCTGATCAGTCTGTTGTTGGGACATACTGTAGGTCTGAGATGACCCGACCTTATATGTAGTGAGTAACAGTTTAAAATCAATTCTAAACTCCATTGGCTGCAGGGATGCTAAAATAAGTGAGATGTGGGAAAAAAAATTACTAGTTTAAAGGCAGACTTCAGCATTCTGAACCAATTGGAGGCTGTGGATGGACTTTTTTGAGAGACAAGTGTACAGAGAGTGACTTAATCATCATAATCACCATCATCACCAGACATCTCTAAGTTTCTTGGATGATTCAATGAGGATCGAATGACCTTGGAGGTTGAGGTCAGGGTCAAAGGTGACAATTAAAATCAATATTCATCAACATAATCATCATCACCAGACATGGTTTCATTAATCCAGTCCACATATCTGTGGACATTGGCGTAGACACCAGGCTTGTTCCTCTGATCACATCCAGACCCCCAGCTCACCAAACCAGCCACGTAGTGAATCCCATCCTGTACACACTTCAGAGGTCCACCTGAATCACCCTGCAAGGACAAACAACCAGTATGGATGTTTAATACAGAGAGGTGACGGTAAGAAACCATCTGCGCAGCTCTGAAGGTGTACTGCTGTTTATAACCAGTATCTGAAGGTGTACTGCTGTTTATAACCAGTATCTGAAGGTGTACTGCTGTTTATAACCAGTATCTGAAGGTGTACTGCTGTTTATAACCAGTATCTGAAGGTGTACTGCTGTTTATAACCAGTATCTGAAGGTGCACTGCTGTTTATAACCAGCTCTGAATGTGTACTGCTGTTTATAACCAGTATCTGAAGGTGTACTGCTGTTTATAACCAGCTCTGAATGTGTACTGCTGTTTATAACCAGTAGTTGAAGGTGTACTGCTGTTTATAACCAGTATCTGAAGGTGTACTGCTGTTTATAACCAGTATCTGAAGGTGTACTGCTGTTTATAACCAGTATCTGAAGGTGTACTGCTGTTTATAACCAGTATCTGAAGGTGTACTGCTGTTTATAACCAGTATCTGGCGTGTTCTCTCATCCGCCTCATCAGTGCCCATACCCTATAGGTGGGGTTGGCGAAAGGGCATCTCTGTGTGGAGTTTGCATGTTCTCCCCGAGTTCCCTAGGGTAGGTACCCTCAGAAAAACATGAAGTAATCCTGGTCACTATACTGCCTCCCCCTGGCCAGCCGGGGCGCCTGATGGAGGGGAAAATAACTGGTTGGAATAACGTGTTCCTTCCACGCGCTACGTCCTACCAGGGAAACTCTCCCCTGTCAGGTGATAAGAAGGTCAGTTGGCTCTCATGCATTGAAGGAGGCATGAGCTCGGCCCTGGCCTCCCTAGGTTGGCAGAGGGAAGGTAGTGCCCAGAATTACATAGACAATTGGCACTGGGTGTAAAAAATGGGGTTACACAATTGTGGGAAAAAAATGTTAAGAAAAACATATATATAACCAGTATCTGAATGTGTACTGCTGTTTATAACCAGTATCTGAAGGTGTACTGCTGTTTATAACCAGCTCTGAATGTGTACTGCTGTTTATAACCAGTATCTGAAGGTGTACTGCCGTTTATAACCAGCTCTGAATGTGTACTGCTGTTTATAACCAGTATCTGAAGGTGTACTGCCGTTTATAACCAGTATCTGAATGTGTACTGCTGTTTATAACCAGCTCTGAATGTGTACTGCTGTTTATAACCAGTATCTGAAGGTGTACTGCTGTTTATAACCAGTATCTGCTATTAATTCCAGTAATATGTCTATCTGTGTGTGTGTGTGTGTGTGTGTGTGTGTGTGTGTGTGTGTGTGTGTGTGTGTGTGTGTGTGTGTGTGTGTGTGTGTGTGTGTGTGTGTGTGTGTGTGTGTGTGTGTGTGTGTGTGTGTGCCTCTCGATATGCCCAAATATGGAGATGAATGACGTAATGGTACTGATGATCAAATCAGACTGTTTAACCGAAACAATGACATCATAATGCAATGACATCACACCATCATCATCACAACCATGTCATTGTCTTTTAAAAGGAATATTCAGATCAAATATAAGGTGTATATAACCTAATCTAGTGTAACCGTATTGACTTAGTATTAAGTTAATAACCGTATTGACTTGAGGTCTCATCAACTAACAGATAGTTACGTTGTTAGATCAACCGTATCGACTAACCTCAGATAGTTGAGTTGTGCGAAATACTGTGTTGGGCCACCGGGTGGTGCTGCTGTGTGGAATGTTTCGCTGGACGCTGCATCTAATGGAAATACCTTTCAACAGAAAGTACTTTCATGCTGCCGTTGCAGTTGGACACAAGTTGTACTGCTTTGGACATTTGGACTGTACCTCTGTTTATTCTGATGTTGAGGTGCACGTGTTTAACACAGTGTCTCTGCACTGGGCGAAGGTGGATAGAAGAAGAGAACCCCGTGGCCACCTGTGGCCACCCCGTGGCCGCCTGTGTCAACCCTATGGCCTTACAGCTGTGCTTATAGAAAACATCATATACATCTGGGGAGGGTATCCTTACGGCGACCAGCTCTGGGCCTTTGATGTGGACACCCACGCATGGTCACAACCCAGGGTGTCTGGGACCGTTCCAGGGAACAGGCACAACCATTCAGCCTGTGTCCTGGGGAAGGACATGCTTATCTACGGAGAAGGCAAGACGTCGGCCGGACGCAGTACGTACATCTACAGGTTGGACACCACCGCGATGGTCTGGTCTTTAATTAACACCAGAGGAACTCCGCCACCCATTTCACTGTGTCACTCGGCCACCATCATCGGTACAAAGATGTTTGTATTTGGGGGCATGGTGCACCCCATGGATTACTGCAGCAACATAAGTGTGTTTGACACAGAGACCGACTGCTGGCTGAGCAGCACGACTTCTGCACAGCCTCTCCCGGGAGGATGCTGGAAGCATTTAGCCTTTCCCTACAATGGAGAGCTGTACATTTTCGGTGGCTGTGGTAACTTGGGGGGCTTCAGTGATCTGTGGAAATTCAATCCAGAGACCTTCTCCTGGAAGAAGGTTAAGCCTGGGGGCAAAAACCTGTGTCAACAAATGTCCGGTACGAGCCGTTGCATGGTGGGAGATCGTGTCATCCTTTTTGAAAATGACCTGTGCATATTAGACTTAAATCCTAGTCTGAAGACGCTATGCAAGCTAGCAGTTCTTCAGTGCGGTCTGGAGCAGTCAGAACTCCCACATAACATCAAGTGGGAACTGGCTGCCATGACAACCAACACACGGAAAAATATAACACAAGTGTGTTCCGTGTTTGAACATTCAAAAATGTGCATCTGGGGAAGCATGCGACTGTTACGGATAAGAGCGTCAGTGTAGAGGATCTGTTGTCTGTGTTGTGTTATGTGTGCGCGCGCCCGTCTTTGTCCTCGTCCTCGTCTTCCCTTCGATGTTATGCAGATCCTGGGTGCGACTCCGTCTCCAGGATTGGTGGGGAGCTCTTAACTTCAAGCTCAGCACTCCGCACCCCTCCAATCACCGTTCTGTCCGTCCCTTTAAAGCCGACCTGAATCCTTCATTCACGACCGCTGTCAGGTGTGATCTGTGTCTAGAGTAGGCTAGTGGCAGCGTGCCCACCGGAGCAATTAATTAATCAAGTGGCATACAGTTGTGTAAATTTTGTTTGGCTAGGAGTAGAGGGATGGCTCCATTTAATCTTGAGACATTTCTTGAAAATCCATCATTGGAAGCAATTGATAATTGTCACAAAGAGGACTTGCACAATATAGCTTTTTATTTCGAAATCACGGTGTCCAAGTCGGCATGTAAAGATGAGCTTAAAACTCTGGTGGTGGCTGGATTGGTGGAGAAGGATATTCTGGTTGTGTTGCCTGTGTTGCCTGGCGAAGCCGATGCGTTAAATGAGCTCAATGTGCATGGTGGCATGGGTGCCCCAGCGGACAATGCTGAGGCACAGCCACAGGCAGGTGGGGGTGGTGATCCTCCCTCCCTGCCCGATCCAGATGGGTCTAAAGATGACGTGAACGTCCGTATTGCACAGATCAAAGTGGGTTCTTATGAGAAAGTGCAAATGCGTCAAGCACAGCTCGAGCACCAGCTAAAAATACGCAAGCTGGAAATTGAGGCGGAGACTGCCTTGCGCATAAAGGAGCTTGAGGTGGGTGCTCTGAGAGTGTCCCAACCTACGTCAGGCGCGTCTTCTGTGAATGTTCCAACGTTTGTAACTCAAATCTTTGCTTCTGGGGATTATACAAATGTGACACATGAGTTTTTGTCTGGGACACAGTCATCTCGTCATCTCGCTGGTGCCCTCTCTTCAGGAAAGCAGAAACACTTTTTGGTTTTGTGGTAAAGTGCATTAATCTGTGGGACTATTTGCCTCTATTGAGATGAATGAGAGAGTCCAGGCATTTCTTCTCCTTTGTTACTTTATGTAAGGAGAGAAGACAAGTATTGCTACATGGCTTTTACATGGCAGCTTGGCAGGAACAAGAGACAGAAGTGAACTCAGAGTGGATATTTATACTCAGTGTGTGTGTGTATATGCACACTGTTTTCTAAGCTTGTGCACGAGGTGTGTGTGTGTGTGTGTTGAGATCAGGCTGGTTGCACCAGAAGAACGTAAGGTCTACCCTAAGTTAGGGAGTAAAGTCCTTACTAGAGGCTTAGTAACTACTTGTTAGTTTGTAACTAGTGAGTTACTAAATTATGTTGCACCACGTCTGTTTATGGCATAACTTAACTAGTAGTGTGTAGACTGTCCTTAAAATAATGTATAGTCGCATACAATGACGTCATAGCTCCCGGATCCAATGAAGACGAGCGGTTTCTACACTAAGGAAGTAAAACTCGTATCGTCTCTTGTCCACAACAAAGAACGGAGCGTCCCACCATCGCCAAATCTTCTTCAAAAGCAGCGGTATGTACCATTGATTAACTGACGTTGAATTATAACACTATTATGATAACGTTTTATACCGCAGCATTAAATTAAAACATGTATTTTAACCACTCGGCAGTCTGCACCACTTGCTATGTTGTACCTCTCCTTTTTGACAACTATCCAAAACATAAACGTTTAGTGCTGGCTTAACCACGCTAAATAACGTTTCTCAGTAGCACTCATAGCACAGGTTTTACAATATATAGGCGAATCATTTTCCTCGATAGGCTATGTGTATCTGCGTAAAATGGACTCAGTGTGTGCAAATAGCTTCCATGGACATAGCAAACCTCTCCCTCCGCTGTGTAGCTCCGAGATGAGGTTCCTCGTTTATATCTGCTGTTTGAGCAGGACATTGTCGCACATGAAGAAAGTAACCGGCGGAGGACCGAGGCAAATTAAATACTTTCTTCAACTCGTTGGAAAGCTTTTATGGTGCGTTAAAACATCTGAGAGAATGGCGGAAATGCTTTACTTTTTGGATATGATGTGCGGAAAGGGGTTAGAAACATGTAAAGTGGAAAATGTGCGACAATGTCCTGCTCAAACGGCAGAGATAAACGAGGAACCTCATCTCAGAGCGGAGGGAGAGGTTCCGTCGGAGCTACCATGGACATATATGCCACACACACACACACACACACACACACACACACACACACACACACACACACACACACACACACACACACAGGCGTTCCACAAGTGGAAGTGTGGCGAGGACATTAATTGCGTTATTTGAAAGACCCTTTTAAATGTTGAATTAGGTAATAGGCATACCTATTATAGCAGGGGTCTTCAACAGGGGGTCCGGGACCCCTAGGGGGTCCTCAGAGCTACTATAGTGGGTCCACCAAATCTTTGTGATAAGATTTTTTCTTTTTTTTTTACATTAACACTTGAACCCTAGCATCCCTATTCTGTGGAGAACATTAGCTGAAAATATCAAGCTCTTGTGAGCTTGTAGATCTGCTATTTTCGGCAAAGAGGTTTGGTGGTGGGTGGGGGTGGGGGTGGGCGCAAATCAAGTATTGAAGTGGTTAAATGTTTGAAATGAACGAAAAAACATTAATTTACACAACACTGATGCTAGTCAATGAAATCTCTGAAAAAGTTTAATCTGCAATAATTCTATACACTATGTAGGGGGGGTCCCTGCTTCATCACTCTCTCTGCTAAGGGGTCCTTGGGCTGAATAACGTTGAAGACCCCTGTTTTATAGAATTGAAATACTTTGCTGGTATTTAATCTAATCTAATAAACTTCTCATTAATATTTCATTTTCTCATCAGACCAAGATGGAAGAGAAAGAGAAGCGCAACAGAAAAAAGAACTTCAGTCATGATGAGATCATTATACTGCTCGAGGGTTACAAGGAGAACCAATCTGTTCTAGAAAGCAAATTTAACTCAACTATTACAAATAGGAAAAAAAACAATGCATGGAACAAGATAATGGATGCAGTAAATGCAAAGGGATGTGAACAACGAGAGTTAAGAGAGATAAGAAAAAAATGGAGCGACCTCAAAACCCAAGCAATTGAAGACTATCCCAGGACAAAAACCTTCCCCACTGGTGGTGGTCCAAAACCGGAGCCAGGGCCATATTCCTCTATAATTATTGACATCATAGGAGAAGATTCTGCTTGTGTAATTGGGATTTCAGGAGGAGGCGTAGAAAGTGGGAAAAAGGCTGCTGCAACACCTAAACGGTCCAAACACACAGCTCCACCAACTGAAGGTATACAGTTCATGACATGAAAGATAAAAGATCCAATTGAAATGTTATATTTAAATGAGCATTTTGTTACTAAAACTCCTTATAACCAAAACCCGACTATACCCCTACCCAGGGTAGAACAAAATGTGACATTGTTATTTTCATATCTTTAAGATGTCCCCTTCATGAAATGGATTGTCACACTCTGCAGATAAACTAACTGGTTCCAACATATTATGCTAATGCATTTCTTATTCTTTTTTTTTTCTCCTCTTAGTTGCAACAGTTCCTGAAAGCCAGCAGAGTCTGCAGGCCACAGATGGGTTCTTAACTCCAGAAACAGCAATTGGGCTGTTTAGTTTGATCACTGGTGAAGAAATCCTAGAGCAAACACATAGGCAGGATTTCTCAGTCATTCCAAGTGTTTCTGATGCCACCCCAAGTACCTCTGTTGCCATCCCAAGTACCTCTGTTGTCACCCCAACTGCCCCTGTTGTCACCCAAATGAGTACCTCTGTCAAAGGACAGCAAAAGAAAGCAGAAGACAGCAAAAAAAAGCAGAAGCGACAAAGTGAGGATACTGAAAATGTAGATGACTTGCGTCGCAAGCTTTTAAAGTTAGAATGCAGGAAGATAGAAGAAGAAACTTTGAAAATAGCAGCAGAGAGAGAAAAGCTGGCTTTAGAAAAAATGAAACTAAACCTTGAAATCCTAAAATTACAAGAGGAGCTCAAGCCTCGTGGTTACTCTTTCTCTGAAGTTGAATTGTAACCTTGCCTAGAATGCCTACACACTGAACTAATCTTTATGTTCAGTGAGTGATGTCACTCAATTTGCTTAATCTTTATGTTCAGTGAGTGATGTCACTCAATTTGCTTAATTGGCTGTATGCCAGCACAATGAATTAATTCTTCATTGTTGGGATCAATAACAGTAGGCCTATACTAGGCCCAATTTGTTACAATGCAGTGAGACTACTGTCATTATTAATTCACTGACTAAGTTATACTTGAACATTTATTGTTTAGATGTTATTTATTTATCAGATGTTGCTATTTATTGCAAAGATTGTTTAACGTATTTACAGGTATGATGATTGTACATTGTTTGTATTTAGATATAGGTACAGTATATTGATCATATTAAATGATGTATACATTTGTGAATTATTGACATCAATATGAATATGTTTTACTGACCAAATGTTCTTTAAATGTATATCTCATTGACCTTAAAATGTTTGGGATGAAGTGTTTTTCTTTTAAATTCAGTCTTAACAAATCATTTGGAACAGATAACTTTAAACAGAGTTGTAAATATAAGGGATAGATCACACGGGAGACATGAAAGATGTCTCTACACCACTCTGGTGCATTGTCCAATAACCCAAAACGAGGAGGCTTGCACTAAGAAATAAAAGTCAATTGTTTGCCATCCCTCAGGAAAGGTGACAGACATTTTATCTATCCAGTGATACTGATGGAGGTTGGAGTTATAGATGCGTTTACATGAAATTATTCTGGGTAATATATTGCCTAACTATAGCACCCTCTTGCATGCGAGCATCAAAATCAGGTTCATCTTGTGGGACTTCATCATCAACATCCTCTTCATCGTCATCAAGAGGCATCTTCCACAACCTTGCCATGTTGTGCAGCACAATGCATGCAGCAGCCACAACTGCTGCTCTGTCAGGATCCATTGCAATCCCTATGGTAAAATACAGTGGTGGAAAGTAACTAAGTACATTTACTATGGTACAATTTTTGGGTACTTTTACTTTACTAAAGTATGTCCAATTTGGCAATTTTCAATACTTTATACTTCTACTCCACTACATCTCAGAGACAAATATTGCACTTTTACTCCACTACAATTATTTGAAAACTTTAGTTACTAGTTACTTTGCAGATATAAATTATTACATTATAAAACATATATTAACCACTTTAGCCCTATTTTATACCTAGGCTATTTGAAAATAGCCAAGGACGTGTTGTGAGCTTGTAGATCGGCTATTTTCAAACATTTTTGTACTTTTACTTTTGGTACTTTAAGTACATTTTAATACCAATACTTTTGTACTTTTACTCAAGTACATTTTTAATTCCGGACTTTTACTCGTAACGGAGTACTTTGTTGGTTTTGATTATTATTAAAAAAACATACATTAACCACTTCAGCCCTATTTAAACTTTGGCTATTTGAAAATAGCCGATCTACAAGCTCACAATGCGTTAAGAGGCAACGTGTTGTAGATCATACATTCTGCATAATGTGTACTTTCTACTTTTTGTACTTAAAGACAAGTACATTTTAATGCCAATACTTTGGTACTTTTATTGAAGTATTTTGAATCCCGAACTTTTACTTATATATATATATTCTATATTACAGTATTGATACTTTTACTTAAGTAAAACATTTGAGTACCTTTTCCACCACTGGTAAAATAGCTAAGGGTAGTCTAGAGAAGTAGAACCTATTGCTACTGCAGACTAAAATAATTTCATATTGGTCTGAATTAATAATTGTGTGGACAAATATATACTTTATGAATTGATTTGCTCTATAAATGATACCATATGCCATATTAGTCAGAATTATTCATTTTGTGGACAAATATATGATCTATGACTTGATTTGCTATATAGGCTAAATGATAAAAGATGCCTACCCTTGTGCAAGCACGTCCATCTCTTCTTCAATACTTCTATACTCCTCTCAACTGCAGACCTAGTGCTGCAGAGGGCATAGTTGTATTTCTCCTCTGCCCTGTTGGATGGGTTCAAGTAAGGTGTCATGAGCCACTTTCTCAGTGGGTAGCCGGAGTCCCCCAGTAGCATCCCTGAAAACTGTCCAGCCTCAAATTCTTCCCATATGCTGGACCGTTTTAGGATAAAGCTGTCGTGCTTTGACCCGGGCCACTTCAGCACACAGTTTGTGAACATGAGATCAGCGTCACAAACCACTTGTACATTGATGGAATGGAAACCTTTTCGGTTCACATATGTGTTCTCATCCACTGTTGGAGGATTTATTTTGACGTGGGTCCCATCTATGCATCCAAGCACGTCTGGAAAGCCTGCCATAGCATGGAACTTCTGTCTGGTGTCATTTTGTTTTTTGTTGTCCACTGACATGTACACAAAATTATTGATGCGCATGCACAGGGCCAGCGCAACCCTGCGCACTGCCCTGCACACGGTAGACTTGTGTATTCGAAATGCATCACCGACTAAATTTTGCATGGCCCCCGTTGCGAAGTAACGCAGGGCAACGCATACTTGGAGACTCGGGGAAAGCGCACCGTTCAAGTCGCTGTTGTGCTGTAGGTCTGCCGCTAGCATGTCCGTTATTTTCATAATGCCATCTCTCTTAAAACGGAGTCTGGCATAGATGTCAACATCATCAAAAATGTCCAGTGGATGTAATCTGTCTCGCAAAATGCGTTGGCGAGGATTGGGTCGTTCGTTGTAGTCAATTAATTTGTCGATAAAATCAATACGATCTGCCATGTTGATAGTTACTCCTAGGACTTAGTGCTGCCTAAAGGTGGTGTAAATATTTAGTTATTACTTAGAGATACGTTATAACTAATTTGTGTGGTGCAACAGCTAACATTTTAGTAATGTGTAAGTCTTGACTTAAAAGCCATTTAAGCTATAACTAGGCTAAGTTTGAACTTAGTATGAGATGGTGCAACCAGCCAGGTGTACTGTATTGTCCTGATTAGGAGAAGCACACAGGTGTGGGCTCTTGATTATGTGTGTGCTCTGATATTCCTCATTTCACCATCTCTTGTTGAGCCGTCCACATCATTGTCTGTAAGTGGGATTTGTTCCTTTTCTTATGACAGGAGACTAGTTTCTGATTTGTAGGCAACTGTGTAGAGTGTATTTCATGAATAATTGATTTATTTTACATTCACTGTGTGTAGATTAGCTCAGTGTGTTCACCTGCTTGCTTGTTTGTTTGTTTGTTTGTTAGTTTGTTACAGCCTGTCTTTTTCTTTCTTTTTCATAGTTTTACTCCATTTCTTGATGTACCAGTGTGACAATAAAACACAGGAGCTTGGACGCTATTTCCTAACTCCCATGTCATTTTAAAAGGAGTTTGGCTGACTGTCTAACTATGTACACTAATGTACACATAGCGAGGACAGTACACTGCTTGTGTTCATATTTGGAAGCCTCAGTAATTAAATGTCCATAAATTAGTTGTGAGAGGCCTGCAGATTGCAGGATTGCCCAATAAGCCAGAGAGCTGATAAGACATTGGCTGAATTCTGTTCAGTGTCTGTGATAATTGTCAGTCGCCACATATGGAGGAGACGATGCTTCCTGTATCCTGAAACACTTATTGTTGAGTTTCCCAAGTGTGTTCATCTACTACTGTTTGTGTTCAAGAATGTCTTGTTAAATGTGAACGCAAATAAAGATGTTAAATGTGTGGAATGCTTCTATATATTGATCTCACACATTAACACGTTGAATTGATAGATTAGAGGGACAAATTCATATATATTGATCTTAATTAAACATTAATACATTGAATTGATAGATTAGAGGGACACATTAATATATATTGATCTTAATTAAACATTAATACATTGAATTGATAGATTAGAGGGACAAATTCATATATATTGATCTTAATTAAACATTAATACATTGAATTGATAGATTAGTTGGACACATTAATATATATTGATCTTAATTAAACATTAACACATTGTATTGATCTCACACAGAGGAGCCAGTAGCTCAGAGCAGAGTCCAGAGTGCTGAGTAAACACTGGTGCAGGATAGACATGAAAAACAAACATCCAGCTCAATGTTCAAACCAAAATGCTTTATTGACGCCTTAACAGACGACGTCACACTGATAAGAACCAGTATGCGTGCAACCAGTAAGCGCTCAATGAAACCCATTCTGTCAGGTATCGCTAGGACGCGCCTCACCAGCCAACACACAAGAGGGTGTTGGGGTGTGCTGAAACCAGCGCACCCTGAAACAACAGGTTGGGAATTGATTGCGTGAAACAATCACCTGTGCATCCAGTCTCAATGTTGGTAAACAAATAATTGGTCTATTGGCATGATGAAATATGTTTTACATATAACATAAAACAAGTGACAACATTACGTATACAGAGACATGTAAACAAGTAAATAACATCCTAACACTAAGTGAATAACAAGCAATAAAACAAACAATGAGACAATGCTAACAGTGATATGCAACAGTTAGTGACTTAGTTCAGCCAGATGTCCATGGCTGTCCCTCAGTTGATGACAACTCCTCACATATTGTGCATGTTCTCCTAGAACATATTCTCTTATTCATGGTGGAATCACATTCTTAGTATTTGTCTTTCATTTGAGGGAAGAATGATGCTCTAATGTCTTTATATTTGTCACATTGTAACAGCTCATTACTGATCACATTAATCAACCACAAGTGTCCTCTTGTCTGGGGCCGACGTTAAAAGACAGCAGATCTACAAGCCCACAACGCCTCACGCTGTGAGGCGTTGTGGGCTTGTAGATCTGCTGTTTTCGGCTAATGTTCCCCCAGAATAAGGATGCGAGGGTTCAAGTGGTTAAAATAAAAAGTGGTAAAAAAACAAAAAATATATCCTATCACTCAACGTTTTGGTGACCACCCTGTAGTACCTCTGAGGACCCCTTAGGGGTCCCGGACCCCCTGTTGAAGACCCTTGACTTAAACCATTGTATACATAGCTGACCAGAGTCCCCAGAGGGATCTGTACCCTCCAGAGGGCAGATGTTCTCAAAGTGGGGTCCGGGGACCCTCGGGGGTCATTGAGGGGGTTCCAGGGGGTCCACAGGAAAATCAGTTAACATAGCATCTACATCAATGGAACCACTTTGACCCTATGTGCATTACATTACATTACATTACATTACAGTCATTTATCAGACGCTTTTATCCAAAGCGACTTAAGGCAGGTACAGACTGCAAGACCTTAAAGTGGTCGGGGGGTCATCTGATCGTTAAGCATTACACACTGCAGGAGTTTATTTCTTGAAATCGGCTGTCATAATATCGTTGTGGTCTTCACAACAGGATTGATCCCCGACAAGGGCTGACACACTGTAGGATAGTTCACTAGAATGCTATCTCCAGAGTCAGACCCAATACATACATTTGAGTTTATTCCAATTCATTTTAATCGACGTATCCCGTGATATGCCTCTCTCCCTCTCCCTCTCCCCCCTCTCTCGCTCTTTCTCTCTATCTCTCTCTCTCCCCCTCTCTCTCTCTCTCTCTCTCTCGCACGTCAAGTGCGCAGAAGCCGTCAGTGACAGCGTTGCCATGTCCGCTTATTATAAGCGACTTTGGGCTTGTTTTTCTGTAGAGTTGCTTGTAAATATTGGTTGTTGCGGGGTGCATTTTTTGGGCTTATTTGTGTAGTTGCTTATTTGGCCTTGTTTCCTAATGTTGTTTAAACCAGTGGTTTAAACAACACATAATATGTATTTGTCCGCAGACCCCCCTTCTGTAAATATGTTGTGCCATCATAGACCCCCATACAAGATTTGTGTGGATTTGGAAAATATTCCAAAATTTTCTCAAGATTTTTATTTGAAAATAGCTGCGACGCGTTGTGAGCTTGTAGATCGGCTATTTTCCAATATCCAATGTATTTGTAAATAGGTTTAAAGTGCTCAAGTGGCCTTTTCTTGGGCTTGTTTTCATAGACCTGGTTGCTTATTTCTCTCGCAACATCTGGCAACACTGTTCATAACAGCGAGCACATGCTGCGCACAAACACACACACACACACACACACACACACAGAGCTCGCTCTTGCTCTCACTCTCTGTCTGTCTGTCTGTCTCTCTCTCTCTCTCTCTGTACAATTCCTCTAAAATAAACAGCCCACCAGGCTCGCTCACTCTCTCATTTTGTTTTATAATGTTAACTTAATACAGGACTGGACGGTAATATTGCGGTAGGGACTGTTTGTTGTGGTCAGATCCAGCGACGCTCCCCTGGCCACGGTGGCTGTAATGTGCTCTCATTGGCTGTAGCGTGGATCTCCTCGCAGACCCTTTCATAATGTATGATACTGTCCGATCTCCTGTCTGGGACAGAGCTGAATATCTAACATGGTAGTTATCTGAAAACGGTCGGAAAGCCGTCGCAGAGCGGATAATCGCGGCCACATCGTCTCGCGGAACCTTTCACACAGAGCGAGCATTATCTCGCAGATCAAAGGCCGATCTGCGTCAGATCGGGAGATTTTGTCGGCGAGCGCCAAAAAATGTCGGCGACAGCAATCTCGGACCAAATCTCCTGCAGTGTGTACGAGCCCTTACAATAAGTGCATTCAACATAGGTAGGGAACGAAACTACTAATCACAAGAAGTCTTAAGTGCATTTTCTTCAAAAAACAAACAACTAGCAAGAGTATTGTGGTATCTGAAACCACAGACATCACTATATTTGGTAAAGGTTCTACTGCACTTTTACTTGCCAACAACGCCATATTGTAGTTAGTTTGATGTTCCAGAGATGTGTATGAATGGTTGAAGAATGGATTGAGGCATCACTCCAGTCAGTGAGGTTACTTGCTTCCAATTTATTTCATAGCACAAACAGAGTTCTTTGGACCCCAAGGTCCCTCAGCCAGTTCCACAGCCTTCACGGCTTGGAGTGGCACACACCCTAAGCTTACATTTTAGTACAATCTTTATAGCAGTAGTCACATTTAGAAAAAGAGGAGGTACATGTGTGGGTGTGTCAGCCTTGAAAGGTGGGACCCCACCTCCCGGCCCAATACATTTGCAACTGTATCATCAGTGGGGAGTTCATTCCACCACTGTGGGCCCAGAACAGAAAAAAGTCGTGACCGTGTAGATCGGCCAGAAGGACCCTTGAGTGACGAGGCAATCAGTCGCCCCGAGGTGGCAGACCGAAGTGGTCGGGCAGGGGTGTAAGCATCAACCATAGCCCGGAGGTAAGAAGGAGCTGTTCCTTTCACTGCCCTATAGGCTAGCACCAGGGGTTTAAACTGGATGCGAGCCGCTACGGGGAGCCAGTGTAGAAAACAGAGAAGGATAGTTGTGTGGGAGAACTTGGGGCGGTTGAACACCAGACGAGCCGCAGCTTTCTGAAGAAGCTCCAGAGGTCTGATGGCAGATGCCGGATGCAATGTTTGCTGAGAACGACAGTTGATCGTCCAGGGTCACACCCAGATTCTTCGCAGTCCGAGTTGACGTCGCCACAGCATTATCAATGGTGATGGCCATGTCTCGGTGCGGACAGCCCTTCCCCGGAGGAACATCAGCTCGGTCTGTAGCCTACATTGGCTATTTGGAAAATAGCAGATCTACAAGCTCTCAAATTGTATTTCATTTTATTGTATTTCATTTTAATGTCTCCGCCAGGCCGAAAGGCATGGCGGGAGTATGTTTTGCCCCCTGTCCGTCCGTCCGTCCGTGTGTGTCTAATCTCCGGCACCGTTGGCTTGATCGCAGCAAAACTGTGCACACACACTCCCTGGATGCCAATTCAGAACCTCTGCCCCAAAATGTTCACATGGGCCTTTCATAGCGCCACCAGGAGGCTGATTTGTGCAAAACATATTTTTTGACAGTACTCCTACATATTTTGTCCAAAAATCCCGCAAATCTGTACACAGTATCTCTATAGTCATTAAACAAATTAAGTCTTTCAGCTTTCTCATATTCCATCCTGATTGGCTAAAAATGGCTTCCAGGAGTGCTCCGTTTTGAACAAAATGCCTGAAATCATGAACACAGCATGCAATTTCTGTGAAATTTTGTACACATATTTCCACTATGCCGAGGAAGAAATGCCACTTGAAAATGTTCAAATCAGCCTCATGGTGGCGCTATAACAGGCCAGTTTTTACCTATAAATGCACCGATCTGTGTAAAACTTTGTATGCGCACTCCCTAGAGGTCAAGGAAAAACCTTTGCTCTTTATTTTTCACATCTGCCTTGTATAGCGCCACCAGGAGGCTGACTTATGTAAAATATTATTTTTATTACTCCTTCCGATTGTATCCAAATTTCACGCAAATCGGTACACATCTCTATAGTCATGTGATCAAGACGGATGTGTTTGATTTTACATAGATGATTTTATGATTTTCACATTGGCCTATTATAGCGCCACCAGGAGGCCACAATAACCTACCTGACCTGGCAGAGACCTGTGCTCCGAGGAGCACTTTTTCTAGGTTTATTTTATTTATATTGTTATTTATCGTATTATATTTTATTATCTTTGTCTCTACGTGAGGTTTCAGACAAAGTATGTAGGAGTCTGTAGTAAGACATGTGTTTTGCAAACATTGCCCACAGTCTAAACAGTATAATATCAAAACATAATCTGTACATTGAAACTATACAAACTATAGGATGCCAGGTCAACACATGATCACATGAACCTGGCTTCAGTATTTATATTTTATTTCATGTCTTTATGTTATCTTTCTATTATCATCTTTAATGTGATTTGATCAACACGTGATTTGTTTTTCTTATTCAAAGTCAACCATTATTGATCTGTGTGTGTGTGTGTGTGTGTGTGTGTGTGTGTGTGTGTGTGTGTGTGTGTGTGTGTGTGTGTGTGTGTGTGTGTGTGTGTGTGTGTGTGTGTGTGTGTGTGTGTGTGTGTGTGTGTGTGTGTGTGTGTGTGTGTGTTTAGGAAGGCTATGGAGGGGGCATATCAGGACACAGTGTCATGGTACAGTGGCTGAAGGTATCAGAGCTTCAGACACAGAGCAGACAGTGAGTGAAGGTATCTTCAGGGACCAGGCAGCAGGATGAAGATGGTTCTTTGGCTGATTGTGACCTCTCTGTTCCTTCATGGTGAGTAGATCTAATCCTCCTCCTGATGCCTGAGTGTTTGTTCAGTAACAGTGTTAAATAGCTCTATATTGTGATAGTAATCGTTGCTATAATGTGTTTGTTCAGTAACAGTGTTAAATAGCTCTATTGTGATAGTAATCGTTGCTATAAAGTGTTTGTTCAGTAACAGTGTTAAATAGCTCTATATTGTGATAGTAATCAATGCTATAGAGTGTTTGTTCAGTAACTGTTAAATAGCTGTATAATTGTGATAGTGATCATTGCTATAGAGTGTATGTTCAGTAACAATGTTAAATAGCTCTATATTGTGATAGTGATCATTACTATAGAGTGTATGTTCAGTAACAATGTTAAATAGGTCTATATTGTGATAGTAATTATTGCTTTAGAGTGTTTGTTCAGTAACAGTGTTAAATAGCTCTATATTGTGATAGTTATCATTGCTATAAAGTGTTTGTTCAGTAACAGTGTAAAATGGCTCTATATTGTGATAGTAATTATTGCTATAGAGTGTTCGTTCAGTAATAGTGTTAAATAGCTCTATATTGTGATAGTTATCATTGCTATAAAGTGTTTGTTCAGTAACAGTGTAGCCTAATCGTTTTTTGTTTTTTTTTTCAACTGAGACCGTTTCATGCTTTCAATTGGTGTATATGGATAATATTAGGTTTTACTCTAGCCTATTTCTAAAGACCAGTAAAGTTGAATCCAATGTGCTGGGGTCCCCAGAAAAATAATGATTACATGTAGAAGTAAATACTAACAGAATGTACAAGAGTTTCACTATTATATCTGTAATGCTTACAGTCATGTAATTATGTACCATTCTGCCAAATGAAAGACCATCTCCTATCCTATATCATGAAACAGTTCAAAAGAACCATTATAGAATTGGGTGTTCATACATTTTGTCATTATAAATGCTTACACAATGTAGAATATACCAATGAGTAGAGCAAGCCGTGTGTAAATGTAACCGTTTTATTTAGAAAAATAATATATATGTCTGTAGTCCCAGGTCTTCATCAGCAGTTCCTTCATTTTTGCAGGCTGATGACAACTTTCTGTCCTGTCATTGGAAAGAACACATTAGATTAGACTTGTAGTTTACATGGATATCATCCGACGTGATACCTAATGTATTCTTAGTTGCATGCGCACCGAAAATAGCAGACCTACAAGCTCACAAAGTGTCGAGTCCGCCGCGTTGTGAGCTTGTAGATCTGCTATTTTCGGGACCCGCCGAGCGGCGCCGACGTCATAAAACTCCGTAGCTCTGAAACATGACAGTCATGGCGGAGCTTCAACCTGGTGTTTGCACTTTCTACATGTACAGACCGTACATCTACACACATTTTCAGATTTCAAATATAAAGTGCTGACCTCATGCCACGGATGTTACAATTTGAATCGGGTGGGTCTAAGTACCAGTATCTTCCGTATTGTTTAATAAAAAGCATTTTAATCCAATCAGTGGCCATTTTCTCCTAATGCTGTGTGTATTGCACTCTGATACATTATACATATAAGAGAAAATGGCCACCGTTCGGATTTAAATGTTTTTTTATTGAACAATACGGAAGATACGGGTACTTAGACCCACCCGATTCAAATTGTAACATCTGTGGCCACGGGGTAAGAACTTTATATTTGAAATATGAACGTCAAAGTAAACAATAACAAACGTTCTTTTATTAGAACGCCATCAGATCAGGACGCGTGTTGCCTCCGGCTCCATGTACCTTCATCAGCTAGTCTAATCTATCCGAGGGATACAACATGAGATTATAATGATAGTGGCGACTTTACAGCAATGTTTACTTACTCGAGAGACAAGCGTCCACCGTCCACGGTCCGTTCTTCTGTGTACTCGTGTTCAAATAAGTAACCCTGCTGTATTTCTGACTCCAAGATAATGTCAAAATAGTCATCTTCCTCCCTGGAATGGTCCGACTCTGATATGTTTGCAGACGCCATGATAGTCATAGTAGCTGAGGTAGCTAATGGGAGTGGCCGAGTGGGGAAAGAAGGGTGTACGAAATGTTAGGGAGACACCCTCAGGGGCCGGTCCTTTGAGCCATGTGGGTTGGTTTGGATTTGAACTACAGCTGTAGTCACTTGCAGTCATGTAGTGCGGACATAAGGTGAGAACCTACGGAAAACGTCATTTGACGCTATGGGGATCGTCTTACGGATCAAAAATCTAAAAACACAGATACAACACAAAAAACACACCAGGATCATGTTTATGGGTCCTAGACTTCAAAATCGGCGAAGTGTCCCTTTAACAATGTTGAGACCACATATTAAAGCTTCACAAATGTAATTACCGTGCACACAAAAATGCCACAGTTGGAGCTGTCCATTTGCTTCCACTGTGGTGGGTATGTGACCCTCCACCCATGAAGTCCCCCCTTGTTCCTGAAAACATTTATTTAAAAAAACATCGTTTGACGTATTTTTTCTTTTTTATATATAGGCTATGTGTTGACAATTGTTGGACACATACTATTTTATTTGAGGTTTGTAATTGATTTTGCATGAAGAATAAAGCATTCTAATGACATACGCAAGCTTTGCTCCCTGGTAAGACAGCCTCGGGGCTGACTTGAGAACGTGCGCACCTCACGCTCAAAGCACAGACAAAAAAACATGAATGAATCTGACTGCTAGTGTAGGAATTGTCTTAAATGCCGGTAAGATCAAAATATGGTCGTACATTGCTTAGTGAATCGGGGCCATTGTCCCTGTAGTCACTGGTGGGAAAAGTACTAAAATGTTTTACTTAAGTAAAAGTAACAATAAGTCTACTCCGAAGCGACGCGTTGTGAGCTTGTAGATCGGCTATTTTCAAATTGCCAAAGTTTAAATAGGGCTGAAGTGGTTAATGTATGTTTCATAATAATAATCAAAATTGATTGATTGAATATTTTATTAGGCAAATAATGTAAAACAGCACAGTTACATTTAAAATACTTTGTCTAACAGGTCCGTTCATAAAAGTCCTTGCGGACTTGTTTCCAATGAGGGCCTTGGTATTCAATTCATAGAGTGGCACCACAGTTCGAATTTCATTACAAAAAAAACAGCAGAAAAAAATAACACTATGTACAACAAAAAAATATAAAAAAAAGGGGGGAAAAAGATATGTACAAGAACAGGGGGGGGGGGTCGGCTGTCTAACGGGAAAATGGTACTACCTCCTCTTTTGGCCTCCTGAAAGGTGATTTTTTAAAGGCTCTTTTAAATGAGCCCAGCGAACTGCATTTTTTGAGGGATGGAGTTAGACTATTCCAGTCCTGGGTGGCAGTGCTGTAGAAGGAGAATTTGCCCATGTTTGTTTTATGGGTGGGTGGAACCAAATTGTTGTTAACGCTCCCTCTGGTATTGTGACTGTGGGTGTCGCTAACCTTTTGGAGGTATTTACTCAGATATCCGGGAATAGGGGGCATATCGGGCAAATTTGCATTTACAATTTTGAAGGCCAGTCCCATTTTTAGTTGTTTAACCCTGTCTTCCACCCTGAGCCAGCCTAGGCTGGCAAAATGGGTGGGAGAAAGGTGGGTCATGGGCCCCAATCCGAGGAGTAGCCGAATCAGTTTGTTTTGGGAGGTTTGAAGCTTAGTCTTCAGTGACACTGAGGTGTTGGAGTACCAGGAGGTGCAAGCATAGTCAAAAAGTGGTTGAATCAGGGCCCCTGAGAGGGTCCTGAGGGCCTGAGGGTTGACAAAAGAGGAAACTCTGCCAGAGAACCTCTGGTTTACTCTTTTGACCACCTTTGTCGCCATGCTTTCACCTGTCAGGTATTTGTCAAGAATACAACCCAAATAGGTAATCTCTTCTTTGCTAGAGATAATTGTGTCATCGACTTCGACCTTCAAAAATCATTTACATCCATCTGTCTGAGGGAATGTTTGGTCCCAAAGAGAATGGATTCAGTTTTCCCAAGGTGTAGTGACAGTTTGTTATCGGTAAGCCAAGTACGGATTTTTGAGAGTTCGGAGCTGAGCGCCTCCTCAACTTGCAACTTGTCCTCTCCCGAGATCAGGAGTGCCGAGTCATCAGCGAACAGGAACAATTTGCAGTTACAGGCAGCATTCATGTCGTTAATGTATAGAAGGAACAGTAACGGCCCTAGAATGCTGCCCTGAGGAACCCCACAGCTCACCGGGAGGGATGAGTACATGGTTCCGTTGATGTCAACCACTTGTTCTCTTCCCTCCAGGTAAGATCTCATCCAGTTTAGTGATGTGCAGTCAAAACCAATCGCCCTCAGCTTATCAAGTAAAATTTAATGGTTTACAGTGTCGAACGCTTTTTGGAGGTCCAACATGACCATGCCGCAGTATTTGCCCGCGTCTACCTCACGTTTGATGTAGTCGGTCAAATACAGTAGGCATGTGTCAGTGGAATGGGAGGTTCTGAAGCCCGATTGGAATTCAAACAACAGTTTATGCTCGCTGAGGTAGCTGTTGATTTGTTCTTGAATTAATCGCTCTACAACCTTTGAGATGGAACAAAGGATGGAAACAGGCCTATAGTTGCCAGGTTCTAATTTGCTTCCTTTTTTATGCAGAGGGATTACTCTTGCCAACTTGAAATCCTGTGGGACGTGACACTGGCTGATGGATAGGTTTGTGATTTGGGCTACTATGGGGGCAATAGCAGTAGCTGTGTCTCTGAGGAATCTGGTGGGGATATTGTCAAGGCCGGTGGCCTTGTTTGGCTGGAGGGCGAATAGTTTTTTGTGCACATCATCAGCATTTACTGGTTTGAATGAGAAGGAGTCTTTTTTAGCCCCTAGTTTGTCATAGTGAGCATGGATGTGGTCAGAGCCGTACAAACCTGAATGCTGAGGAAGTTTGCTTACCAACTGGGTTGCAATGGTGGTAAAAAAAGCTGTTAAAACAGTTCGCTACCGCTTGCTTGTCGGTAATGAGCACGCCACTTGA
This sequence comes from Gymnoscopelus braueri, assembly GCF_963280865.1. NCBI lineage: Eukaryota > Metazoa > Chordata > Actinopteri > Myctophiformes > Myctophidae > Gymnoscopelus > Gymnoscopelus braueri. The sequence continues at coordinate 2,412,022 of NC_137611.1, forward strand.
AATAATGCAGATATTTGTAGTTTTGGTTTGAATTTTGTTGTTACAGCCCAATTTCTGTAGCGCTTCCCACAGCTTTTGTGGGTGGCTTTTGTTTGCCTCAATGCTTTCATTTAAGGCATCTTTTGATCAATTTGATCAATTTGTTCACTACATTTCGTTGATTTCTGCATCTTTCAAGTAGTTGCACATTTTTGCATTTCCTGAACTCAGAGTACAATCTACAAAGCAACTAGTAACTAAAGTTTTCAAATAATTGTAGTGGAGTAAAAGTACAATATTTGCCTCTGAGATGTAGTGGAGTAGAAGTAAAAGTATTGCAAATTGTAAATACTCCATTGAAGTAAAAGTAGCTCAAAATTGTACTCAAGTACAGTACTTGATTACATGTACATGCTACTTTCCACCACTGCCTGTAGTGAAAACGCTAGAAATGAAAGTTCTGGGATATAGAGAGAGGCTCCATAGCTCTGGTCCTTCTCTCTAACGCTCTCATAGAGACAACATTACACACCGTGTGAGGTCTCAGTCTTTAGTGAAAATAAACTAAACTACTTCACTACTCACTGAAACAAAGGCTGTTTTGTGTTGTTTAGAGTCTATTCTCCAGGATGGGAATCATCTCAGCACCTCTCTGTTTAATACACTTTATGGACAGAATATAAAATATGTTCATTATTTATTTTACTCCACTGCGCCCCCTACAGATCTGGTCAATGGCAATTTATATTGACTAGATCTGTAGGGAGCGCAGTGGAGTATAATTAATCATTTCCGTCTGGTGGACATATTTTATATTCTGTCCATAAAGTGTATTAAACAGAGAAGGTGAGGTGTTGAGATGATTCCCATCCTGGAGAATAAACTCTAAACAACACAAAACAGTCTTTGTTTCAGTGAGTAGTGAAGTGAAGAGAAGGACCAGAGCTAGTGCGTCCAGTGAGAGAGCGTGGTTCTAACGCAGGGATGGCAAACTCATTTTAGCTCAGGGGCCACATGGAGGAGGGCCAGAGGGCCGGAACCGGACCGGTACCGGACCGGTACCGGACCGGTACCGGACCGGTAAAATCATGGCATAATAACTAATAATAACAATAACAACAACTTCAGATAGTTTTCTTTGTTTACTTTACTTAGTCTTAGTTAGTACAAGCACATTCTGAAAATGTAAACTTCACAAATAGGGATGGCCAAATGGAGACATTTTATTAACCGTTTACCGTTAGGCCTTACCGATTAATTAATCGATAACCGTTAAGATTTTTTATTAATTTTTTTTGTGCCAAAATACATTTTATTTCAAAGGGCCAAGTCTACACAGTTTGTTTTGTGTCTCCAGCAGAGTTTCTAGTGTCTCTATCTCTCTCTGGAAGAGGTTGCACATGAACTCTGCAGCCGCACTGAGGCGCTCCAACACAAACAATATCAATACAAAGACGAGGAAGAAGAAGAAGAAAGTGGAAGTGTGGTTGCAGGTGTAGACTTGACCAAAAAACTATTAAAACATTTTTGGCAAAAAAAGTTACACTTGTCGCCAGTGACACTTGTCACCAGTGACACGCCAGTGACACTTGTCACCAGTGACACTTGTCACCAGTGACACGCCAGTGACACTTGACACGTGCACACATGTGCACGTGTATGCAGCAAAAGTCTCTAATGTTGTCTTATTTCTTATTTAGTTGCATAATAATTAGTTAATTTGTTGTTTTTATTTTTGTTTCAATTCATTAATTAATTAAATAAAACAAATCAAAGTTAAGAAATGAATGTTGAATTTAAAGAGGATTATATCACTGAACCTTATGTTGCATTTCATTTAAAGAGAGGACAGAGGTCGCTCTGAACGCATCTGTGGCATTTTGACATTTCTTTGGGCTATTCAAAAATAGCAGATCTACAAGCTCATGGCGCGGCACCGAGTGCCGCGCCATGAGCTTGTAGATCTGCTAAAAAAAAGAAAACATCTCTAAAATGTGTGCAAATCATTGAATATTTATATTTTTTAAAGCGATTTTTTTTACTGTGTGTGTGTGTGTGTGTGTGTGTGTGTGTGTGTGTGTGTGTGTGTGTGTGTGTGTGTGTGTGTGTGTGTGTGTGTGTGTGTGTGTGTGTGTGTGTGTGTGTGTGTGAGGCAGACAGGATGAAGATGGCCCTGTGGCTGATTGTGAGCTCTCTGCTACTTCATGGTGAGTAGATCTCCACACTTCACATCGCAACACGTTTTGAGCTTGTAGATCTGCTATTTTCAATGTACCATTTTTTTTAACATTTTGAAAACCTTTTGAAATGGACCTTCCGCATTATGAGTACTTTTACTTTTGGTACTTTAAGTACTTTTATTCAGTACATTTTGAATACCTGACTTGACTTTTACTTTTACTTGTAACAGAGTATTTCTGCATTGTGGCATTGATACTTTTACTACAGAGTGTATTAATACTTTTACTACAGAGTATTTCTACATTGTGGTATTGATACTTTTACTAAAGAGTATTTCTACATTGTGGTATTGATACTTTTACTACAGAGTATTTCTACATTGTGGTATTGATATTTTACTACAGAATATTTCTACATTGTGGTATTGATACTTTTACTACAGAGTATTTCTACATTGTGGTATTGATACTTTTACTACAGAGTATTTCTACATTGTGGTATTGATACTTTTACTCAAGTACTTCTTCCACCACTGGTTACGCTCAAACTCATTCATTTGGTCATTTTTCTCTTCAGCTCTCCAGGCTCTCCACACAACAGGTAAACAAACATCAATAAACATATAAATATTATAGATTGTAACCTAGAAGTTTTTCTTCTAATCAAAGTAATATAACTTTATTTAACTGTTTATTCTATTGTCTGTGTACAGAGTCTGGTGATGTCAGGCTGGTGGGAGGAGCCTGTGCTGGTAGAGTGGAGATGAAACACCAGGAAGAATGGAGACCAGTGGATCCTTTTTCTGTCTGGAACCATAAGGACTCATCTGTAGTGTGTAGACTGCTGCACTGTGGCTCTGCTGTTTCTACAGAACAGAGACATGGTTCTACACGTCAACCTATATGGTGGATTAGATCTACCTGTGTTGGAGATGAATCTTCACTGAGGGAGTGTGGAGCAGTGATGTCTAGTACTTCCTCCTTCAGTCTGGATCTGATCTGTTCAGGTAACAAACAATGACTTCAACAATGACACTAATCTATACTGTCTGTCTGTCTGTCTGTCTGTCTGTCTGTGTGTGTCTCTCTCTCTCTCTCTCTGTGTGTGTCTCTCTCTCTCTCTCTCTCTCTCTCTCTCTCTCTCTCTCTGTGTGTCTCTCTCTCTCTCGCTCTGTCTCTGTCTCTCTCTCTCTCTCTCTCTCTCTCTCTCTCTCTCTCTCTCTCTCTTTGTCTTATTTTCTGTCTGTCTGCCTGTCTGCCTGTCTGTGTCTCTCTCTCTGTGTGTCTCTCTCTCTCTCTCTCTCTCTCTCTCTCTCTCTCTCTCTCTCTCTCTCTCTCTCTCTCTCTCTCTCTTTCTCTGTGTCTTATCTTCTGTGTGTCTGTCTGTCTGTCTGTCTGTCTGGTTGTCTGTCTCTCTTTGTCTGTCTGTCTGTCTGTCTTTTTTTTTAAACGTATGTTGCTATATATATCGGTGGAACTCAAACGTTTTCATATCAAGGACCCCCAACATTATTAAGCATTTGGCCACGGACCCCCATCTCAAGATATTTTGTTCCAGGGACCCCCCAGAAGCAAATATGAGTTAAAAATGTTGGCTTTAAAATATATTCAAAGATTTCCACACATTTTCAAGATATTTCTAAAAATAGCAGATCTACATTGCCGCGCTATGAGCTTGTAGATCTGCAATCTGTAGTGGGGATTCTACAGAATGTTTTCTAAATCCTTCTTTGAAAAAAACTTATGTCGCTACAATCAGTGGTTCTCAAACTGTTTCATGTCAAGGATCCCCAAAATTGGCCGCGGACCCCCGTCTGAAAATATGTTGTTCCAGGGACCCCCTAAAAGAACTTATTTGAGTTAAAAATGTTCACTTTGAAAATATATATATTCAAAGATTTGCAAAAATGTTCACGATTATTCAAAAATAGCAGATGTACGAGCTCATAGCGCGGCACTCGGTGCCGCGCTATGAGCTTGTAGATCTGCTATTTTTGAATAATCGTGAACATTTTTACAATTTTTTTTTTCTAATCTAAGAAATCTAAAATGACACTGGTTTTAATGGGTTAACCCATTAAAACCGGGAACGCATCTGTGTAACCACAAAAACATTATATTTTTTATAATGCACTCGGTGCCGCGCTATGAGCTCCTGTATCTGCTATTTTTGAATAGCCAAAGTATAAGATAATAAATAATGGTTAAAGTGGTTAAAATGTAAAATGACACAGATGCTTTCCTGGTCTTAATGGGTTAATATGGCTCCAGAATGTAATAGATCTTTTTTGTACATTTATAAATAAAGGATATTGGTCTAATTCAGCCTGCATGCAGAGGTTGAGCTTTTTCTTTCAACCCGGATCATAGTTTAGCAGAACTCTGCATGCAGGATCTCAACTGAAAGTCATTTAGGAGTTTTAAGAAAAAGTTAATATAGTATTTGTTCACACAAGAAGCAGATCTACAAGCTCATAGCAAGTCACTTCGTGCCGCGCTATGAGCTTGTAGATCTGCTATTTTTGAAAAAATCATGAAAATGTGTGCAAATCTTTGGATACATTCTTTTTTAAACTTGAATCTTTGCTTCTGGGGGTCCCTGGAACACAACATTTTCAAATGTTTTTTTTTTCTGGGTCCTTGACATGAAAAGGTTTGAGCACCACTGATATACAAACATTTAGAAGGTCTTAATGGGTTAACAGCTCTTTTGAGATGTTTAAATGTTTCTGAAATCTGCTCTTGGGTTTGATTTGTTTTCTATAAAGATCTCCACAATGATGTTTCCATGTATCTCCATTTTGAATGGATTGTTCCTTTTTATATCTCTTAGTTTTCCCTGAATTCATGTGACCCCAGAGACTCTTCAATTCATTGTAATTGGTTTTGTACATATTGTATTTAGTTGTTTTCTTTAGTTTAGTTGTTCTGTCTGTCTGTCTGTCTGTCTGTCTGTCTGTCTGTCTGTCT